>NC_082711.1:6429005-6767338 GCF_030144855.1 Hypanus sabinus | reverse complement strand
CGTCCTGCCATAAGACTACAAGACACAAATCAGCCACGATGGAAAGGTGGAGCAGACCATGGGCTGAATGGCCTGGCCTGCTCCACCATTTCCTTATGGCTGATTTACTATTCTTCTCAACTCCATTCTTCCACCTGCTCTCTCCCCAAAGCCTTTAGAGTCCTGACTAAGCAAACCCATCACCCTCCATTTTAAATAAACCCAATGACCTGGCATCTGTGGCAATGAATTCCACAGATTCACCACCCTCTGCTAAAGAAATTTCTCCTCATCTCTGCTCTAAGTGGACATCCATCTATTCTGAGGCTGTGTCCTCTGGTCATAGACTCCCCCACTATGGGAAACATACTCTCCACATCCACTCTATCTGTGTCGTCTGGTCCTAGACTCCGCACTATAGGAAACATCCTCTCCACATCCACTATCTAAGACTTTCAACAATTGATGGATTTCAACAAGATCCCCGCTCAATCTTCTGAACACTGAGTGCAGGCCCAGGGCCTTCAAACGCCTTTTATACGTTTGGCCCCTCTTAAGCCCCCAAATCTCTATCTGGATTCCTGCTCCTTATTTGCCTCTGAGGTCAACTGGGTTAAAAGTGCCCACCGTGTATCCGGGCAATGGGGTGGGGGGATAGCGATCTCTGACCTGCAGGGATCCTGCGGTGAACGGTCTGAACCCGTCCCACTGGGCTGGACGGGCTACACCTCACTTCCTGCTGACTGTTGTCCTTCTACAGGTGTTGTGGCCTTTCCTCTTGGAGTTTCTGATGCCGGTGCAGTACCTCCAGGCCCTCGGCCCCGTCTGCCACAGCCTGGCCTTCCTGGGAAGCAAGGCTTTGCAAGCCCAGGGCACAAAGCTCTCACCCAGCCACAGGGGACGAGGTAGGTGATGTTAGCCACGGCCCAGCTGTCCAACAGTTTTCTTCCACAGCTCTTTACAGTAGATTCCAGCCTCTGGACTCCATGGCAACTGTGAAGGGAGATTCACTCTGTGTCTATCCGTGTCCCTGTGCTGGGTGTGAGTGAGTGTGTAGATGGAGCCTCACTCTGTGTCTAGCCGTGTCCCTGTGCTGGGTGTGAGTGACAGTGTAGATGGAGCCTCACTCTGTGTCTAGCCGTGTCCCTGTGCTGGGTGTGAGTGAGTGTGCTGAAGGAGCCTCACTCTGTGTCTAGCCGTGTCCCTGTGCTGGGTGTGAGTGAGTGTGTAGATGGAGCCTCACTCTGTGTCTAGCCGTGTCCCTGTGCTGGGAGTGAGTGAGTGTGTAGATGGAGCCTCACTCTGTGTCTAGCCGTGTCCCTGTGCTGGGTGTGAGTGAGTGTGCTGAAGGAGCCTCACTCTGTGTCTATCCGTGTCCCTGTGCTGGGTGTGAGTGAGTGTGTAGAAGGAGCCTCACTCTGTGTCTAGCCGTGTCCCTGTGCTGGGTGTGAGTGACAGTGTAGATGGAGCCTCACTCTGTGTCTAGACGTATCCCTGTGCTGGGTGTGAGTGAGTGTGCTGATGGAGCCTCACTCTGTGTCTAGCCGTGTCCCTGTGCTGGGTGTGAGTGACAGTGTAGATGGAGCCTCACTCTGTGTCTAGACGTATCCCTATGCTGGGTGTGAGTGAGTGTGTAGATGGAGCCTCACTCTGTGTCTAGACGTGTCCCTGTGCTGGGTGTGAGTGAGTGTGTAGAAGGAGCCTCACTCTGTGTCTAGCCGTGTCCCTGTGCTGGGTGTGAGTGACAGTGTAGATGGAGCCTCACTCTGTGTCTAGACGTATCCCTGTGCTGGGTGTGAGTGAGTGTGCTGATGGAGCCTCACTCTGTGTCTAGCCGTGTCCCTGTGCTGGGTGTGAGTGACAGTGTAGATGGAGCCTCACTCTGTGTCTAGACGTATCCCTATGCTGGGTGTGAGTGAGTGTGTAGATGGAGCCTCACTCTGTGTCTAGACGTATCCCTGTGCTGGGTGTGAGTGAGTGTGTAGATGGAGCCTCACTCTGTGTCTAGCCGTGTCCCTGTGCTGGGTGTGAGTGAGTGTGTAGATGGAGCCTCACTCTGTGTCTAGCCGTGTCCCTGTGCTGGGTGTGAGTGAGTGTGTAGATGGAGCCTCACTCTGTGTCTAGCCGTGTCCCTGTGCTGGGTGTGAGTGAGTGTGCTGATGGAGCCTCACTCTGTGTCTAGCCGTGTCCCTGTGCTGGGTGTGAGTGAGTGTGCTGATGGAGCCTCACTCTGTGTCTAGCCGTGTCCCTGTGCTGGGTGTGAGTGAGTGTGTAGAAGGAGCCTCACTCTGTGTCTATCCGTGTCCCTGTGCTGGGTGTGAGTGAGTGTGTAGATGGAGCCTCACTCTGTTTCTATCCGTGTCCCTGTGCTGGGTGTGAGTGAGTGTGCTGATGGAGCCTCACTCTGTGTCTAGCCGTGTCCCTGTGCTGGGTGTGAGTGAGTGTGTAGATGGAGCCTCACTCTGTGTCTATCCGTGTCCCTGTGCTGGGTGTGAGTGAGTGTGCTGATGGAGCCTCACTCTGTGTCTAGCCGTGTCCCTGACATCGGAGTTGTTCTGACATTATCTGTAAGGAATCTGTACGTCCTCTCAGTGAAATGCGTTGGTTGTCTCCAGATGCTCTGGTGCTCCCACGGTGCAAAGATGTACCAGTTGGTGGGTTAATCACTATAAGTTGCCCTGTGATTAGACTCGGGTTAAATCGGGAGTTAATGGGCAGCAAGGGCTTATTCCATGTTGTATCTCTGAATAAACAGATGGGGGTCTTCCTTACCCAGAGCCTCTGTCCTGTGAATGTTCGATAGTTTTGGTTTGTTTTTGGTTTTGACTGAGAGAGACAGATTGATGAATTCTTGTTGGGAATTATTGCTGTAATGGGGTGGTGCTGTCCTTTGGTGTGTAATGGGGTTGTTAGTACGATCATTACGACCGAACATGCCGTGTCTCCTCTTACCTTTCTGTGCTTTCCCTCCCTCTGCAGACCTGCCCACACCTCATGCCTTGTTGACGCGACTTCTGGTGAGTACGTTTGAATGTTGGGAGTGGGTTGGAAACCCGTGTTTCGGTGGAGTTACGGGGAGGGAGGGCACAGGAAAGAATGGATTTTTCTTGGATTTCAGAGTCTGGTTTGATATTGTTGGCATATCTAGTGAAATATGTTGATCTGCGGCAGCAGCACGGAGCAGTACACATAGTAATTATAAAAATAAATAAATGACAATAATAAATTATATATAATTAATTGTAGTTGTTTGTATATATAATATATGGTTTTCTGCCTGAGCAGATATTTGTCTTACCGAGCAGGTGTACCTAATAAAGTGGTCACTCTGGGGAAGACAAAACTGGCTCGAGGTTCAAGACTAGTTCATTCTGTCCTACAGACATTTGTGTAGAAATGCTAGTGAAAGGGAATCTGTTGGAAAGATTAGCAGAAGGTCGGAGGTTTGGGAACGAAGTAGGTTTACAAAGCACGAACAGATGACTTCAAACAGAAATGGGGGAAGAGTAGACGAGGATAAACTAACATTTAAAAAACACGCAGTAAGTCTCTTCCTTTTCATATCCTTCTATTAATTGAATGCTCCTTGGAGAATGGGAGTGGGAAATTAATCATGTAAGAGAGTGTTGAACAAACGTTTTCTTTCGAGTCAAAGGCTCAGAGGGAATGAGCTCTTGGGAGAGACTGGACAAACGTGGGTTGTTTTCTCTGGAGTGTCGGAGGCTGAGGGGAGATCTGATAGAGGTTTATAAAGTGATGAAAGATATAGAGAGGCAGTCATTTCCGAGGGTGGAACGGTTAAGTACTAGAAGACGTGCATTTATGGTGAGAGGAAGTTTTAGCTTTACACACAGCAGGCTGCCCCGGATGGCACCCGAGCAGAATACTGTACAGCTGTGGCGACCCACTTTCTGCGCAGGCGAACCGGCTCACAAATAGCCAGCGCACGGGGGAAGACTTTGGTAATGCACCTTCGAAGTCATTTCCGCCCGGAGAGGGCGGGCAGTAGGGATTAAATGCCAGCGCCGCGAAGTTTGAATAAACTAGTCTCGAAACGACTTACTGACTGCGTGTCGTTATTTCAGCGCTCTGTGTGTTGCACATCGCTACACAACGTTCATTTATTCATTGTGGGCCGTGTCCTATAACTTGGACAATCGTGGTCTTTCCATGAACGTGATTGTTTTTGGCAAATTTTTCTACTGAAGTGGTTTGCTATTGCCTTCTTCTGGGCAGTGTCTTTACAAGATGGGCGACTCCAGTCATTATCAATACTCTTCAGAGATTGTCTATCTGGCATCAGTGGTCACGTAACCAGGACTTGTGATCTGCACCGGCTGCTCATACGACCGTCCACCAGCTACTCCCAAGGCTTCCCGTGACCCTGACCGGGGGCTAAGCCAGGGCTACCCCTTGTCCAAGGGTGACCTGTAAGCTGGCAGAGGGGAGGAGCACCTGACACCTCCTTTGGTGGAGACATATCTCCACCCCATCACTCAGACAGTGGGGGCTGTTTTGTGTGGGCAGTTGAGCGACATGGATCCTGTTGTAGACAGAATAAATTTGCCATTGAATTGAATCGACTTTATTTCTTACATCCTTCACATGCATGAGGAGTAAAAATCTTTATGTTATGTCTCAGTCTAAATGTGCAATGTGTATAGTACAGACACTGTGTTCCTGCGTTGCTCTGTGTATACACAGCAGTACGACACTGTACGGGCCCTTCAGCCCTCGTTATCATGCCGACCCCTTAACCTGCTCCAAGATTATTCTAGCGCTTCTCTCCCACATTGCCCAGCTACAAGCCTGCCTGTCTGCCTCTTGTTGCCCCTCCCCCCTCCCCCCACCCCTGGCTACATCCGCATCAGTGTGGAGAGGTGCCGGGGGTCTCTTCAATCATTAAGGGGTTTGCATAAGGTATCAAATACCACACCCGATTTCCTCATCCTCTGACTCCATACCACATTCAGTGGTTAAGTCCCCTTCAGGTCTCTCCACTGATTATTCTTCTGTTCTCCTATTTTGCTGCAGTCCTCCTACTAGGTGTAGGGTCCATGTCAGGCTCTGGGTCAATCTCTTCTACTTTCAATCAGATACCTCTGCTAGCTTATGAGCCTTTTGCAATCCCCTCCTCATTTTAGACACATACTTGAGATCGGTCCTCCATGGCAAGTCTTTCCCACTAGTCCCAAAACAGTCTTCAGGCGATCTTGTTTCGTGCCCAAACATCAAACAGTGGACCAAAAGCCCAAAGTGCTGACTCCACTTGTTCCTCTTGCTGATATCCAGGTTTCCGAGCATGTCTAGCAATGTCCGGTTGAACCTCTCGGGCTGGGGATCACCCTGTGGGTGATGAGGTGAAGTTCTCGACTTCTTGACTCGGAGCATGCTCAGTAACTGGTGTATGAGCCTGCTCTCGAAATCCCGTCCCTGATCACTGTGTATCCGTCTGGGGAGACCGTAACGAACAAAATACTGTGGCTGCCCTCTGATCCTTTGTAGGGAAGGCTTAAGCATATCTGGTGTAGCGATCAGTAATTCCCAAGACATTTGCCATGTTGTGGAATCAAGCTCTGTGGTAGGAAATCCATATACACCAGATCAAGTGGCCCCACACTCTGCAAGTGGGACAAAGGAGCGGGCCTCGTAGGCAGCCTCTTCCTCCGTATGCAGTACTCTTCGACCTCCGGCTTCATTCAGGGCCAGTAGAACCGATCTGGTATTTCAGGCCGAAATCATAGGCAGACAACGCTGCCAACCACTGATGGCCTGTGGCACCTAATTTCGCCGAGGTCAAGATATAAGTTAGGAGATTATTGTCCGTCCTCACCTCAAATTTGGTACCTTAGAGATAGTCACTTAGCTTATTCACCACAGCCCACTTCAATGACAGAAACTCCCAACTTGTGCATGGGATAGTTTCACTAGGAGGGAGACAGACAAAAGCAACAGGCCATGATCCTGATACAGAACACCCCTCGAGCCCCCTCTGCTGGCATCTGTAAGTGCATACGGCCACTGGGATCTGCAAAGCCAGCACTGGCGCTTTCGTCAGCAGCTCCTTCAGTGACTAAAGAGGCCTCTTCACATTTCACATCCCATCTTGCTTCAAAAGGCTCTGAAGGGCTAAGATAAATTTTACCATCTCTTTTCGTCCTCCTCTCTTTTGACCCCAAGGGAGGTAACTGCACAGAAGCTGATTCAAAGGGTGACTCACTTTGGAGTAGTGCTTCATGAATCTCCAACAGTACCCACAGAATCCAAGGAACGAGCACAGGGCACTCACAGCCTTGGGATTTGTGTTCGCTGCTTCTGTCTTTGACAGATCCTTCGCTAGTCCATCCCATGAGACTATGTGCCCAACATAGTGCACAGATGTCTTGTAGAAGTGGCATTTGTCCAGTGACAGTTTTAACCATTCAGCTTTCAGGCTGCCTGACACCTTCAGTAGCCTCGCCTCATGCTCCTCCAGGGCGCACACCTCAAACAAGTTCATATCCCCAACAGTTTTCTCCATGACACATTGGAAAGTTGCCGGTGCTCCTGATATGCCCTGGGGCATTCTATCAAATTGAAGGAATCCAAGGGGCTTATGAATTCTGTCTTCTCCTTGTCAGCCTCACTTATGGGTATCTGATAACACCCTTTCCTTAGGTCCAGCAGACCGAACCACTTTGCACCACTCAAGCCAACCAACACGTCCTCGATTCTTGTGACCACATACTGGTTGGGCACTGTGTGTCGGTTCAGAGCCCAATAGTCAACACATCTTCATACCTCCCATTGTTTCTTTCTCAACACCTCAGTGGGGGATGTGTCGAGGGGCTCCCAGACTCACTGATAGTCCCAGCTCCCTTCAGCTTCTGCAGATGCTGCTGAATATCTTCCATCTGTGCTGGTGCTAATCACCGAGACCTTTCTCTGAGACTCGGATGGTGTGGCGAGTACTCTTGGAACAACCCACGTCAAACTGGTCTGTAGAAAGGACATCTTTGAACTTTAACATCTGCTCTGTCAATCTCCTTTTCCAACCCCTGGGTACCGGGAAGTCACCAAAGTTGAAGACTTGGCTGTCAACTTCCCGTTCTGGGAGATGATCATCCTCCTGCTTTTCTCACAGGAACATTTCAAGGGTGAAGGATGGGAAAAACTTCGGAAAGTGAACTGATGGTTACTTAAAAAGAAGAGGAAGTTGGGAAACCTCAGCAAGATCCAGTCAGGGAATGGCCTGGCCTCTGGGGGGGGGGGGGGGGAAGACACATTCCAATCAATGTATCAAGAAAAGCACTAAATTGCAAAACCCCATTCTTGACGGCTTAGTGGAGCCTAGCTCCAGTGTATCCATGTGGATCGAGGGTATTTATGCTGGAGCCATACTTTGCACTAGACGTTGGAGTCACTGGAAGAAGTTCCAGGTTTGTGCCCATCATCTGCACTTCCTCAGGGTGAATGGACAAGGTTTTCAGACAGCTTGCTGCAATTCTCTCCTGGCAGGCTCCCACTAGCCTCCTCACAATCAAAGTATTTGTCCCCACAAGAATTAAAGTTCCACCCTTCTCGACCGGGTCCAGACAGACCAACAATAATGTATCAAGGACCTCAACTCCTCTTATATCTGCCCCCAGAATTTCCACATCATACGGGTAGTCATCAGTACTCAGGCCCCAGAGCTCTGGGGCACTGTGGTGTCAAATACCAGTTGTAGAAGACACAAAGTACACTGCAGATGCTGTGGTCAAATCAAGACGTACAAACAAGCTGGATGAACTCAGCAGGTTGGGCAGCATCCGTTGAAGTGAGATCTGAACAAGATGAAGACAGAAATCTCATTTCAACGGATTTGTACCAGTTGTAGAAGGATCTGAACAGCGGAGTAACCTGTGCAAAGTATGGCTCCAGCATAAATACCCTCGATCCACATGGATACACTGGAGCTAGGCTCCACAAAGCCGTCAAGAATGGGGTTTTGCAATTTAGTGTTTTTCTTGATACATTGATTAGAATGTGTCTTCCTCCCCCAGAGGCCAGGCCATTCCCTGACTGGATCTCGCTGAGGTTTCCCAACTTCCTCTTCTTTTTAAGTAACCATCAGTTCACTTTCCGAAGTTTTTCCCATCCTTCACCCTTGAAATGTTCCTCCTCACCCCAGTTGTAACAGACAATACTGGTCGCTCCTCTTTTGAAGGGACCTCGTTCAATAACAGCCTTCTGTCCCGTCAGGCTCCCTATCGGCTTTGTCATGCTTGGTGACAGCACCAGCCGATATCAACCGAGATACCTCGGCTTTCGATTGAACGCCTGCAAATCCCACTCCTCCGTTGTGTTTTGATCCTCTTCATCCTCCTCATGGTGTAGTCCTGACGAAGGGTCTCGGCCCGAAACGTTCCACCAGCATTTTGTGTGTGTTGGTGTTTTCCTCCTCTCTTACTTCTCTGATCAGCTCAACAAACGAGGGAGGGGGCACGTCTGACGGGACATTTGGAGGCTGAAAGCAATCGTGTCACGTGACTGCGCCCTTCACTACTTGGTCCATCCTTAATTGACTCATATCAGCCTGTGGATGGCCCCTTTACGGCACAAGCAAAGCAGTTACCTATCTAGCTGAAAAATGCAGGCAGCAAGTTTTTCTTCTTTCTCCTCAAACGTGTTCCTAAACCCCACCATAAACTCCATTGGGCTTCCTGTCATGCCAAAAATGCTTTCTAACACTTGCATGTAGACAGCAGAAGTAGCAAAGGGATTGTCTGCAAGGACTTCACTAACGCAGCAGCCGGACCTTTTCAACTCTTTAGCATTCGCTGTCTTTTCACATTATCAGAGCACAGCCGCTCAACCAACATCTGAGAGGTCTGCTCTGCCCTTGTCTCGTATTCCTCCTCCCCCTTGAGAACATCCTCAGCCTACGATAACCGATTCTCCGCCGGTGCACTGTGCCATTAATCCGCCCGGCTCCTAATTGCCGACACCAACTCAGAATTTCCACCCCTTCCTGAAGGACTCATCAGACAACTCCTTCCCCTCGCTCCGTAGAAACGAGAGCAACTTGTCTTTAAAGTCAGTTGCGGGAAACTCCGCTTCCAACTCGGCACCCTCGCCTACACTTCCCTCTTCTCTGAAAGCATGGACCGCCCATGGCCCCACGCCCCTCTCCCGGGTCCCAGTAGTGACAGGCAGATCCACATCCATCATGTCATCACTGGTCTGAACTAAAACGATATCTTTGCCCTCTGTTTGGTCAAACTGGCCGTTCCACAATCACTACTTTCCCTAATACTTTAGCGGTACGTAAAACCTTTATCAGCAATTCATCTGGGCTGCAAATATCCACCCCACTCAGAACACAGGACTTAGTTGCAGGCAATCTCATTGAAACTTACCGAATATTGAAAGGCCTAGATAGAGTGGACATGGAGAGGTTGTTTCCTATAGTGGGGGTGTCTAGGACCAGAGGCACAGTCTCAGAACAGAGCATCTCCATTTAGAACAGGGATGAAAAGGAATTTCTTTACCTAGATAGTGGTGAATCTGTGGAATTCATTACCACAGTCGTCTCTGGAGGCCAAGTCATTGGGTATATTTAAAGTGGGGGGGGGGATAGATTTTTGATTAGTCTGGGCATCAGAGATTACGGGGAGAAGGCAGGAGAATGGGTTTGAGATGGACAATAAATCAGCCGTGATGGAATGGCGAGGAGCAGACTCAATGGGCTTGTTCTTGTGTATTACGGTCAAAGGGTTCTAGCCTCTTGCCTGTGTGTTACAGATGCAGTGGGTCACCCTCACCTGTGTCTCTCTTTGCCTGCTCAGGTGGTGTCTTCATTCCCCTACCGCGGGAGAGGCCGAGGGGTCCCTGCACTCAGGCTACTGCAAGTACTGGCGCCAATCATTCACCCCCAGCTGGTGGAGGTCTGGAACCAGCAGGTGCCCCCCCTTGTCCAGCACCTGGAAGGTACGAGAATCTGCGGCGGGAGAGGGCTCCAGGAGTCAGAGTCGGAGGGCTCTTATGGGCCCTTTGGCCCATCTATTTTCTGTTGAACTGTAATTCTGCCATCCCATTGACCCACACCTGGACCATAGCCCATCCATGCACCTATATAACTTCTCTTAACCATTGCAATGGAACCCAGATCCTCCAGTTCCACCCTCGGAGTCAGGACAGCGACTCCCAGCCTTTTTTATGCCATGGATCCCGACCACTAACCGAAAGGCCTGTGGACGCCCGTTCTGGGAAGCCCTTCTGAGGAATCTGGGCACTGTTCAACATCCCGGTGGAGTGGCAGTCCAGGGGTGAATACCCACTCGTCAGAGACACGATGCACGTCTAGAGGGCATGTCTGGCTTCCGGGGGCCTTTACCCTGCCCCACCAGCTCCCGCAGTGTCCACCCTCAAACAGCAGGGAAACCTGCCCAGCTCACCCATCCTGGCCAAGATCCCGATCGGCATTCACCCATGTCCCTCTGAATCTTCCCTCTCCAAGCATACTATAAGTGTTGTTGACGTACCTGCCCCACCCAGTTCCCCTGGTCCCACGTTCCCACCACCCTTCAGCCCTCAGGTTTTAACAGGTAAAGGTGAGCTTCATTTGTCACACATACAGAAAAACAAACACACAGCGAAATGCTTTGTTTGCGTCAACAACCAACAGTCTGAGGGTTTGCTGGGGGCCATGCTCCCAGCGCCCACGTAGCATGCCCGCGACTCACTCACCCTCACTTTGTCTTTGGACTGTGGGAGGAAACCGACGGGGTCACGGGAAAACGTACAAACTCCGGTGGGAATTGAAACCCGGTTGATTCTGGCACTGTGAAGTGTTATGCTAACCACTGTGCTGTCCCTCTCACCTTAAGCCTCCAGCCTCCACTTTTGGATTTGTCTTCTCTGTGCATTCACTATTCCTTTCCCCCTCAATTTTATATCCCTCTATAAGCTCGTCACTCATTCTTCTACATTCTGAGGAAGGAGCCATAGAAAAGTACAGCACATAAACAGGCCCCTTGACCCATCTAGTCCATGCTAAACCATTTAAACTACTTACTCCTATCGGCCTGCCGGACCGGGACCATATTCCCCATCCATGTGCCAATCCAAACTTCTCTTCAACATTGACGTTGAGCTCGCACGGACCACTTGTGCTGGCAGCTCATTCCACACTCTCACGATTCTCTGAATGAAGAAGTTTCTCCATCTTTCACCCCTTAACCCATGACCTCTGTTTGTAGTCCCACCCAACCTCAGTGGAAAGAGCCTGCTTGCATTTACCCTATCTATACCCCTCATAATTCTGTACACCTCTATCAAATCTCCTGTCAGTCTTCAACATTCCAAGGAATCAAATCTGAACCTATTCAATTTTCCTCTCTAGCTCAGGTCCTCCAGACCCGACAACATACTTGTAAATTTTCTCTGTATTCGTTCTTTTTCAATATTTTTATTAACTTTCACTTAGAAGAATACAGAGTACATGAGTATATATATATTATGAATCAAAAAGAAGACAGTGTCAACCTGAAATTATTAACCTGCTCAGTTGGGGAAAAACACCAGAGACAGGGAATTACCTCTGAAATGGTTTTTATTCAGAGAGGAGTTCACAGCCCCAAGCACTTCAGGCGTAAGGTAGCCAACTCCCAATTTGTTGGTTTACAAAGGTCACACTTATACCCAAAAGCAGGGTACTACATTCGCAAATATGGTTACCGATTCAAATTCATCAATTGATTGGCTATTGCATAGCTAAGCACGCAAAATACTCGGAATAAGCATAGACACAAGCGTAATACTTGGAATAGGTATGGAAGCAAGCAAAACACTCGAAATAGGTATATAGCTCAAAATACTTTGCGGAACACATTGTCTTGTGGTCGCAAGGTTCCTCTTTCTGGTGGCCACATGCTGTCTGGCACCTTATTTTAGCTACCTCTTCCCTGTTCTCCTACACTTCCCCAATGACGTATCCTCTCCCTGGTCCTGTCAACATATTTTGCTACACTTACCCCTCGCCCACCCCTTCTACACGTACCCCTCGCCCACCCCCTCTACACGTACCCCTCGCCCACCCCCCTCTACACTTACCCCTCGCCCACCCCCTCTACACGTACCCCTCGCCCACCCCCTCTACACGTACCCCTCGCCCACCCCCTCTACACGTACCCCTCGCCCACCCCCTCTACACGTACCCCTCGCCCACCCCCTCTACACGTACCCCTCGCCCACCCCCCTCTACACTTACCCCTCGCCCACCCCCTCTACACTTACCCCTCGCCCACCCCTTCTACACGTACCCCTCGCCCACCCCCTCTACACGTACCCCTCGCCCACCCCCTCTACACGTACCCCTCGCCCACCCCCTCTACACGTACCCCTCGCCCACCCCTTCTACACGTACCCCTCGCCCACCCCCTCTACACGTACCCCTCGCCCACCCCCTCTACACGTACCCCTCGCCCACCCCTTCTACACGTACCCCTCGCCCACCCCCTCTACACGTACCCCTCGCCCACCCCTTCTACACGTACCCCTCGCCCACCCCCTCTACACGTACCCCTCGCCCACCCCCTCTACACGTACCCCTCGCCCACCCCCTCTACACGTACCCCTCGCCCACCCCCTCTACACGTACCCCTCGCCCACCCCCTCTACACGTACCCCTCGCCCACCCCCTCTACACGTACCCCTCGCCCACCCCCTCTACACGTACCCCTCGCCCACCCCCTCTACACGTACCCCTCGCCCACCCCCTCTACACGTACCCCTCGCCCACCCCCTCTACACTTACCCCTCGCCCACCCCCTCTACACTTACCCCTCGCCCACCCCCTCTACACGTACCCCTCGCCCACCCCCTCTACACGTACCCCTCGCCCACCCCCTCTACACGTACCCCTCGCCCACCCCCTCTACACGTACCCCTCGCCCACCCCCTCTACACGTACCCCTCGCCCACCCCCTCTACACGTACCCCTCGCCCACCCCCTCTACACGTACCCCTCGCCCACCCCCTCTACACGTACCCCTCGCCCACCCCCTCTACACGTACCCCTCGCCCACCCCTCTACACGTACCCCTCGCCCACCCCCTCTACACGTACCCCTCGCCCACCCCCTCTACACGTACCCCTCGCCCACCCCCTCTACACGTACCCCTCGCCCACCCCCTCTACACGTACCCCTCGCCCACCCCCTCTACACGTACCCCTCGCCCACCCCCTCTACACGTACCCCTCGCCCACCCCCTCTACACGTACCCCTCGCCCACCCCCTCTACACGTACCCCTCGCCCACCCCCTCTACACGTACCCCTCGCCCACCCCCTCTACACGTACCCCTCGCCCACCCCCTCTACACGTACCCCTCGCCCACCCCCTCTACACGTACCCCTCGCCCACCCCCTCTACACGTACCCCTCGCCCACCCCCTCTACACGTACCCCTCGCCCACCCCCTCTACACGTACCCCTCGCCCACCCCCTCTACACGTACCCCTCGCCCACCCCCTCTACACGTACCCCTCGCCCACCCCCTCTACACGTACCCCTCGCCCACCCCCTCTACACGTACCCCTCGCCCACCCCCTCTACACGTACCCCTCGCCCACCCCCTCTACACGTACCCCTCGCCCACCCCCTCTACACGTACCCCTCGCCCACCCCCTCTACACGTACCCCTCGCCCACCCCCTCTACACGTACCCCTCGCCCACCCCCTCTACACGTACCCCTCGCCCACCCCCTCTACACGTACCCCTCGCCCACCCCCTCTACACGTACCCCTCGCCCACCCCCTCTACACGTACCCCTCGCCCACCCCCTCTACACGTACCCCTCGCCCACCCCCTCTACACGTACCCCTCGCCCACCCCCTCTACACGTACCCCTCGCCCACCCCCTCTACACGTACCCCTCGCCCACCCCCTCTACACGTACCCCTCGCCCACCCCCTCTACACGTACCCCTCGCCCACCCCCTCTACACGTACCCCTCGCCCACCCCCTCTACACGTACCCCTCGCCCACCCCCTCTACACGTACCCCTCGCCCACCCCCTCTACACGTACCCCTCGCCCACCCCCTCTACACGTACCCCTCGCCCACCCCCTCTACACGTACCCCTCGCCCACCCCCTCTACACGTACCCCTCGCCCACCCCCTCTACACGTACCCCTCGCCCACCCCCTCTACACGTACCCCTCGCCCACCCCCTCTACACGTACCCCTCGCCCACCCCCTCTACACGTACCCCTCGCCCACCCCCTCTACACGTACCCCTCGCCCACCCCCTCTACACGTACCCCTCGCCCACCCCCTCTACACGTACCCCTCGCCCACCCCCTCTACACGTACCCCTCGCCCACCCCCTCTACACGTACCCCTCGCCCACCCCCTCTACACGTACCCCTCGCCCACCCCCTCTACACGTACCCCTCGCCCACCCCCTCTACACGTACCCCTCGCCCACCCCCTCTACACGTACCCCTCGCCCACCCCCTCTACACGTACCCCTCGCCCACCCCCTCTACACGTACCCCTCGCCCACCCCCTCTACACGTACCCCTCGCCCACCCCCTCTACACGTACCCCTCGCCCACCCCCTCTACACGTACCCCTCGCCCACCCCCTCTACACGTACCCCTCGCCCACCCCCTCTACACGTACCCCTCGCCCACCCCCTCTACACGTACCCCTCGCCCACCCCCTCTACACGTACCCCTCGCCCACCCCCTCTACACGTACCCCTCGCCCACCCCCTCTACACGTACCCCTCGCCCACCCCCTCTACACGTACCCCTCGCCCACCCCCTCTACACGTACCCCTCGCCCACCCCCTCTACACGTACCCCTCGCCCACCCCCTCTACACGTACCCCTCGCCCACCCCCTCTACACGTACCCCTCGCCCACCCCCTCTACACGTACCCCTCGCCCACCCCCTCTACACGTACCCCTCGCCCACCCCCTCTACACGTACCCCTCGCCCACCCCCTCTACACGTACCCCTCGCCCACCCCCTCTACACGTACCCCTCGCCCACCCCCTCTACACGTACCCCTCGCCCACCCCCTCTACACGTACCCCTCGCCCACCCCCTCTACACGTACCCCTCGCCCACCCCCTCTACACGTACCCCTCGCCCACCCCCTCTACACGTACCCCTCGCCCACCCCCTCTACACGTACCCCTCGCCCACCCCCTCTACACGTACCCCTCGCCCACCCCCTCTACACGTACCCCTCGCCCACCCCCTCTACACGTACCCCTCGCCCACCCCCTCTACACGTACCCCTCGCCCACCCCCTCTACACGTACCCCTCGCCCACCCCCTCTACACGTACCCCTCGCCCACCCCCTCTACACGTACCCCTCGCCCACCCCCTCTACACGTACCCCTCGCCCACCCCCTCTACACGTACCCCTCGCCCACCCCCTCTACACGTACCCCTCGCCCACCCCCTCTACACGTACCCCTCGCCCACCCCCTCTACACGTACCCCTCGCCCACCCCCTCTACACGTACCCCTCGCCCACCCCCTCTACACGTACCCCTCGCCCACCCCCTCTACACGTACCCCTCGCCCACCCCCTCTACACGTACCCCTCGCCCACCCCCTCTACACGTACCCCTCGCCCACCCCCTCTACACGTACCCCTCGCCCACCCCCTCTACACGTACCCCTCGCCCACCCCCTCTACACGTACCCCTCGCCCACCCCCTCTACACGTACCCCTCGCCCACCCCCTCTACACGTACCCCTCGCCCACCCCCTCTACACGTACCCCTCGCCCACCCCCTCTACACGTACCCCTCGCCCACCCCCTCTACACGTACCCCTCGCCCACCCCCTCTACACGTACCCCTCGCCCACCCCCTCTACACGTACCCCTCGCCCACCCCCTCTACACGTACCCCTCGCCCACCCCCTCTACACGTACCCCTCGCCCACCCCCTCTACACGTACCCCTCGCCCACCCCCTCTACACGTACCCCTCGCCCACCCCCTCTACACGTACCCCTCGCCCACCCCCTCTACACGTACCCCTCGCCCACCCCCTCTACACGTACCCCTCGCCCACCCCCTCTACACGTACCCCTCGCCCACCCCCTCTACACGTACCCCTCGCCCACCCCCTCTACACGTACCCCTCGCCCACCCCCTCTACACGTACCCCTCGCCCACCCCCTCTACACGTACCCCTCGCCCACCCCCTCTACACGTACCCCTCGCCCACCCCCTCTACACGTACCCCTCGCCCACCCCCTCTACACGTACCCCTCGCCCACCCCCTCTACACGTACCCCTCGCCCACCCCCTCTACACGTACCCCTCGCCCACCCCCTCTACACGTACCCCTCGCCCACCCCCTCTACACGTACCCCTCGCCCACCCCCTCTACACGTACCCCTCGCCCACCCCCTCTACACGTACCCCTCGCCCACCCCCTCTACACGTACCCCTCGCCCACCCCCTCTACACGTACCCCTCGCCCACCCCCTCTACACGTACCCCTCGCCCACCCCCTCTACACGTACCCCTCGCCCACCCCCTCTACACGTACCCCTCGCCCACCCCCTCTACACGTACCCCTCGCCCACCCCCTCTACACGTACCCCTCGCCCACCCCCTCTACACGTACCCCTCGCCCACCCCCTCTACACGTACCCCTCGCCCACCCCCTCTACACGTACCCCTCGCCCACCCCCTCTACACGTACCCCTCGCCCACCCCCTCTACACGTACCCCTCGCCCACCCCCTCTACACGTACCCCTCGCCCACCCCCTCTACACGTACCCCTCGCCCACCCCCTCTACACGTACCCCTCGCCCACCCCCTCTACACGTACCCCTCGCCCACCCCCTCTACACGTACCCCTCGCCCACCCCCTCTACACGTACCCCTCGCCCACCCCCTCTACACGTACCCCTCGCCCACCCCCTCTACACGTACCCCTCGCCCACCCCCTCTACACGTACCCCTCGCCCACCCCCTCTACACGTACCCCTCGCCCACCCCCTCTACACGTACCCCTCGCCCACCCCCTCTACACGTACCCCTCGCCCACCCCCTCTACACGTACCCCTCGCCCACCCCCTCTACACGTACCCCTCGCCCACCCCCTCTACACGTACCCCTCGCCCACCCCCTCTACACGTACCCCTCGCCCACCCCCTCTACACGTACCCCTCGCCCACCCCCTCTACACGTACCCCTCGCCCACCCCCTCTACACGTACCCCTCGCCCACCCCCTCTACACGTACCCCTCGCCCACCCCCTCTACACGTACCCCTCGCCCACCCCCTCTACACGTACCCCTCGCCCACCCCCTCTACACGTACCCCTCGCCCACCCCCTCTACACGTACCCCTCGCCCACCCCCTCTACACGTACCCCTCGCCCACCCCCTCTACACGTACCCCTCGCCCACCCCCTCTACACGTACCCCTCGCCCACCCCCTCTACACGTACCCCTCGCCCACCCCCTCTACACGTACCCCTCGCCCACCCCCTCTACACGTACCCCTCGCCCACCCCCTCTACACGTACCCCTCGCCCACCCCCTCTACACGTACCCCTCGCCCACCCCCTCTACACGTACCCCTCGCCCACCCCCTCTACACGTACCCCTCGCCCACCCCCTCTACACGTACCCCTCGCCCACCCCCTCTACACGTACCCCTCGCCCACCCCCTCTACACGTACCCCTCGCCCACCCCCTCTACACGTACCCCTCGCCCACCCCCTCTACACGTACCCCTCGCCCACCCCCTCTACACGTACCCCTCGCCCACCCCCTCTACACGTACCCCTCGCCCACCCCCTCTACACGTACCCCTCGCCCACCCCCTCTACACGTACCCCTCGCCCACCCCCTCTACACGTACCCCTCGCCCACCCCCTCTACACGTACCCCTCGCCCACCCCCTCTACACGTACCCCTCGCCCACCCCCTCTACACGTACCCCTCGCCCACCCCCTCTACACGTACCCCTCGCCCACCCCCTCTACACGTACCCCTCGCCCACCCCCTCTACACGTACCCCTTGCCCTCTTCACATTCTCAACAGAATAGTACTGAATACATTATATTTAAATCACATTTGCAATCTCAGTACCCTGTATTCATAATCAAACCCGTACATTAATTAAATTGTAATTTGAATTGTAATAATTTTATTATAAAAAAAGAATCTAAGCCCACTACCAGGATCAAAGCTGTTTGGTAAAGAAAGAAAGATGGAAAAAAATCCTTATCACATCGGGATTTATGTTATTAGCCAACATCTGTACTTTAACACCAAATCAAAGGTTTTGAAAGTAGTTCAGAAACGGTCCCTGCAATGTTTGAAAGTGTTGGTTAGAATCATGTATTCTTTCAACCTTGTTTATATCTTTCCTGCAGGTAGGTGACCAAACTGCAAAGAGATCCACCTCTCCCTATAACTCAGTCCCACAGAATCCTTGTCAGCTTTTCTCTCTTTCCAGTTAAATGATTTTTTGTTTTTAAATCTGGGTGACTGAAACACTACCTGATATTCCAAGTGCGGTCTTGAACACAAAGAATTCTGCGGTTGCTGGAAATCTACAGCAACAGTGGAGGAACTCATCAGGTCAGGCAGCATCTATGGAGGGGAATGAACAGTCAATGTTTGGGCTGAAGCCCTTCGTCAGATCCTGATGAATGATCTCGGCCCGAAACGCTGAATATTTACTTTTTTCCATAGACGCTGCCTGGCCTGCTGAGTTCTTCCAGCAGCTTATCATTGTTGCTCGCCAAAGTATCGTACCGGCACAGCCATCACTTACTCGTGTACACATTTCACCAGAAAATGTGGGTCTTGGGTCAGCCTCTACAATCACTAATGGACCCAGAAACAGACAATCACTGAGGAAAACATCATACTTGGCTTGAGTCATCACACTGCAACAATAACATCCCAACTCCTATACCAGCAGTTCACCACCCTCTGCATGAAGACAGTTCGACCATTGCTGTTATAACTGACCAGCTCTGTACCCTCTGTTAAGACTCTCCCACTATGCCCGACAACTTGTTCAGTACTGAATCGAAACCAGACTCGCAGGGAGTGCCCGTGAGGGATCCGTGTAGCCCACTCCTCTCCCAAAGACGCAGGGCTGAAGTGGTCTCATTGAAACTTGAAAAATTCCCTTAAGGGGTTTGGAGTGAGGGATTGTCGCATTGCGGTTAGCATAAGGCTTCAGAGCACCAGCAACCTGGGTTCAGTTCCCGTCACTGCCTGTAAAGAGTATGTACATTCTCCCTGTGACCATGTGGGTTTCCTCCGGGTGCTCTAGTTACCTCCCACAATACAAAGACGGATGGGTTATCAGGCTAATTGGTCACACGGTGTAATTGGGTTGGTGTGGGCTTGTGGGCTGGGAATGCCTGTTACTGAGATGTGTCTCTAAATAGAAATAAAGCAAACACTGAATCAGAGTCTAGAACATGGGCAGTGGTGTTGGAATTGGGGTAGGGCCATTTCGGGTTGAAGGCCTTGGGAATATTTACCTTGGAGGGCTCAGCCAGTCAGAGAGTGGCAGATTAAGGGATCATTGGGGATTAGAGGATGGAGTGACAGACAGAGGGAAGCGAGGGAGATTGGGATGGGGGGACGATAGTGCTGAGGTGGACAGAGGTGGTGATGAGTAGCGGGTTGGACGTCTGTTTGTCTTTATCCCATTGGTGTGATCTTTCTGCTCCTGGTCTGTGAACCCTGTCCCTTTCTTCCCACAGAGAATTCAGAGGAATCCTTGCCCCAGCGACAATGGGAGGACAAATTGCTGCTGGTGAGTTGGACTGGACCCTGTGCGGCCTGAGCCCATTCCTTCCCCACCCCCCATGCAGGGTCTTCTACCCTCCCTCCCTCTCACTCAGCCCAATCCGTATTTCTCCAGCCCCTTCTGCCCCTCGTCCTCCTCCATGGATCTCCTTTGCTCTTGACCCTCCCGTTTCCCACACCTCTCACCCTCCCCCCCACTTACCCTTCCGCGAGCACTCACCATCCACCATCTCTCTTCTCAGCCCCCTCTCCCCCATGTGAACCCGTCTCCCATCTCACCCAGATCTGTAGACATTGCCCTCTCCTGCACCCATCTCCATGACCCGTCTCCCATGTCACCCAGCTCTGTAGGCCTTATCCTCCCCTGCACCCATCTCCATGACCCGTCTCCCATCTCACCCAGATCTGTAGACATTGCCCTCTACTGCACCCATCTCCATGACCCGTCTCCCATCTCACCCAGATCTGTAGACATTGCCCTCTACTGCACCCATCTCCATGACCCTCCCATCTCACCCAAATCTGTAGACATTGCCCTCTCCTGCACCCATCTCCATGACCCGTCTCCCATCTCACCCAAATCTGTAGACATTGCCCTCTCCTGCACCCATCACCATGTCCCGTCTCCCATCTCACCCAGATCTGTAGACATTGCCCTCTCCTGCACCCATCTCCATGACCCGTCTCCCATCTCACCCAGCTCTGTAGGCCTTGCCCTCTCCTGCACCCATCTCCATGACCCGTCTCCCATCTCACCCAACTCTGTAGGCCTTGCCCTCTCCTGCACCCATCTCCATGTCCCGTCTCCCATCTCAACCAGATCTGTAGGCCTTATCCTCCCCTGCACCCATCTCCAGGATCCGTCTCCCATCTCACCCAGATCTGTAGACATTGCCCTCTCCTGCATCCATCTCCATGACCCGTCTCCCATGTCACCCAGCTCTGTAGGCCTTATCCTCCCCTGCACCCATCTCCATGTCCCGTCTCCCATCTCACCCAGCTCTGTAGACATTGCCCTCTCCTGCACCCATCTCCATGTCCCGTCTCCCATCTCACCCAGCTCTGTAGACATTGCCCTCTCCTGCACCCATCTCCATGACCCGTCTCCCATCTCACCCAGCTCTGTAGACATTGCCCTCTCCTGCATCCATCCCCATGACCCGTCTCCCATCTCACCCAGCTCTGTAGGCCTTGCCCTCTCCTGCACCCATCTCCATGACCCGTCTCCCATGTCACCCAGCTGTGTAGGCCTTGCCCTCTCCTGCACCCATCTCCAGGATCCGTCTCCCATCTCACCCAGATCTGTATTCGTTGCCCTCTCCTGCACCCATCTCCATGTCCCGTCTCCCATCTCACCCAGCTCTGCAGGCCTTATCCTCCCCTGCACCCATCTCCATGACCCGTCTCCCATCTCACCCAGATCTGTAGACGTTGCCCTCCCCTGCACCCATCTCCATGTCCCGTTTCCCATCTCACCCAGATCTGTAGACATTGCCCTCTCCTGCACCCATCCCCATGACCCGTCTCCCATCTCAACCAGATCTGTAGGCCTTATCCTCCCCTGCACCCATCTCCAGGATCCGTCTCCCATCTCACCCAGCTCTGTAGACATTGCCCTCTCCTGCATCCATCCCCATGACCCGTCTCCCATCTCACCCAGCTCTGTAGGCCTTGCCCTCTCCTGCACCCATCTCCATGTCCCGTCTCCCATCTCACCCAGCTCTGTAGACATTGCCCTCTCCTGCACCCATCTCCATGACCCGTCTCCCATCTCACCCAGCTCTGTAGACATTGCCCTCTCCTGCATCCATCCCCATGACCCGTCTCCCATCTCACCCAGCTCTGTAGGCCTTGCCCTCTCCTGCACCCATCTCCATGACCCGTCTCCCATGTCACCCAGCTGTGTAGGCCTTGCCCTCTCCTGCACCCATCTCCAGGATCCGTCTCCCATCTCACCCAGATCTGTAGACGTTGCCCTCTCCTGCACCCATCTCCATGTCCCGTCTCCCATCTCACCCAGCTCTGCAGGCCTTATCCTCCCCTGCACCCATCTCCATGACCCGTCTCCCATCTCACCCAGATCTGTAGACGTTGCCCTCCCCTGCACCCATCTCCATGTCCCGTTTCCCATCTCACCCAGCTCTGTAGACGTTGCCCTCTCCTGCACCCATTTCCATGACCCGTCTCCCATCTCACCCTGCTCTGTAGACGTTGCCCTCTCCTGTACCCATCTCCATGTCCCGTCTCCCATCTCACCCAGATCTGTAGACATTGCCCTCTCCTGCACCCATCCCCATGACCCGTCTCCCATCTCAACCAGATCTGTAGGCCTTATCCTCCCCTGCACCCATCTCCAGGATCCGTCTCCCATCTCACCCAGATCTGTAGACATTGCCCTCTCCTGCACCCATCCCCATGACCCGTCTCCCATCTCACCCAGATCTGTAGACATTGCCCTCTCCTGCACCCATCTCCATGACCCGTCTCCCATCTCACCCAGCTCTGTAGACATTGCCCTCTCCTGCACCCATCCCCATGACCCGTCTCCCCTCTCACCCAGCTCTGTAGGCCTTGCCCTCTCCTGCACCCATCTCCATGACCCGTCTCCCATGTCACCCAGCTGTGTAGGCCTTGCCCTCTCCTGCACCCATCTCCAGGATCCGTCTCCCATCTCACCCAGCTCTGTAGACATTGCCCTCTCCTGCACCCATCCCCATGACCCGTCTCCCCTCTCACCCAGCTCTGTAGACATTGCCCTCTCCTGCACCCATCTCTGGTGATCCCCTCCCATCTTGCCCCCTCGCTGTACCAGGGTTCCTCACTCTCCTTACTGCCTTTCCGTCTGGGGTCCCTGATCTCCCTCATGCTGCTCTCTCTCCGGCCCACGCTTGCCTCTTTGCCCCCACAGCTGCTGTCCAGGAGCTTGGAGGCAGTGACTCCTGGCGATGAGGCCTGGTGCTGTCAGCTGAGTGAGGAGATGAGCCGACATCTTCACCAGTACAACAGCTTCCCCCAGGAGAAGGTGAGTGGGAAGCCCTGACATTGGGGTAGGGTGGGGTACTTAACATAGAACATTACAGGCCCTTCAGCCCACAATGTTGATCGTTCTAACCCTTCCCTCCCACACCACCCTCCAGTTTTCTATCATCCATGTGATGTCCCCAATGTATCTGCCTCTGCCACCACCCTGAGATGGCATTCCACACACCCAGCGTGGAAAATAATCTGCACCCAGCTTGGCAAAATAAACTACTGTGTTTAAAAAAAAAGGTACTTCTTCCCCCCCCCCCCCCCCCCCATATTTTCCTCCAATCACCTTAAAATGATGCTCTCTCGTGTTAGCCCTGGGAAAAAATCTCCATCTGGCCACAGATCAGTGATGGGGTGAGTGACGACATCTCCTTGGGTTCAGGAGCCTGATGGTCGAGGAATAATAACTGTTCCTAAAGCTGGTGGCAAGAATCCTGAGGCTCCTGTACCTTCTTCCTGATGGCAGCAGCGAGAAGAGAGCGTGGCCTGGGTGGTGGGGGTCCCTGATGATGGGTGCTGCTTTCCTGCGACAGCGCTCTGTGTAGACATGCTCAGTGATGGGGAGGACTTTACCCGTGATGGACTGGGCTGTATCACTACTTTTGGTAGGATTTTCCATTCAAGGGCATTGGTTTTTCCATACCAGCCCGTTATCCGTCCAGTCAGTTTACACATCTATTAAAGTTTGTCAAAGTTTTAGATGTTAACGGAAAAGAAAGCTGTGCTTTCTTTGTAATGGCATTTGTGTGCTGGGCCCAAGACAGGTCCTCTGAAATGGTAATGCCGAGGAATTTAAACTTGCTGACCCTCTCCCCCTCTGATCCTCCAATGAGGATTGGCTGGTGGACCTCTGGTTTCATTTTCTTGAAGTCGATAATCAGCCCCTTGGTCTTGCTGATATTGAGTGAGAGTTTGTTGTTGTGGCACGACTCAGGCGGATTTTCAGTCTCCCTCCTCACCATCTTTGATTCGGCTAATGGCAGTGGTGTCGTCAGCAAACGGGAATATGGCATTGGAGCTGTGCTTGGCCACACAGTCAAAGTGTAAAGTGAGTAGAACAGGGCCTTGCGGTGCAGATTGTGGAGGAGATGTTGCTGGCAATCTGTTCTGACTGGGGTCTGCAGGTGAGGAGACTGCACAAGGAGGTATTGAGCCAAGGTCTTGCTGTTTAATTCCATAAGACATTAGAGCAGGTTTAGGCCATTTAGCCCATCGAGTCTGCTCTGCTATTTCATCATGGCTGATTTATCATTGGGGTATTTAAAGTGAAGGTTGATAGATTCTCGATTAGTCAGAACATCAAAGGTTACGAAGAGAAGCCAGGAGAATGGGGTTGAGAGGGATAATAGATCAGCCGTGATGGAATGGTGGAGCAGACTCAATAGGCTTAGTGGACTAATCCTGTTCCTGTTTTATGATCTAAAACTGCTCACAATACTCCAAATACATCCTGACCAATGCTTTGTAAAGCCTGAGCATTATCTGAAACACAGTGCCCGCCCGAGGGGCTGCTGGAATCAGATACAATGCCTACATTGAAGAAGACAGACACAAATAGGAAAGCAGAGGAGGATATGGTAGTAATGTGTGTAAAAGGGCCTGTTTCTGTACTGTTCCGGCTCTGATCCCTGTTGGGTGGGAATAATTGACGTCCCTGTGCAGGAGGAACTGCTGTATGAGACGTTATGTTACACATTGAATAAGAAATACAGTGGGTTCCGGTTATTTGGGGCACATCGGGACCAGTACATTTTGGCCCAATCGAGCAGCTGCCCCAGTTATCCAAAGTTTCTTGGAAAAAATTAAAAGGTATAAAAAAGACAAACTACCATTTAAGAGTAGCAAATTGTGTATTTAAATGAAGTGCAGAATGAATTAGACACTACCAATACTTCACAGTACTACGGAACTGTGTGTTAGTTCCTAATAGTTACTGACGGAGGAATTCATCCAGTGTGTAGGCTGCTGCGTTCTTTAGATTGAACAAAATCAGCACAGGCACCCGGTGAAGATAGTGGACTGCCTTCATACGGTGCTTTTGACAGTTGCACCCTCCAAGTCTTCAATTCCATTGTACCAGTCAAGGTGATGCTCGATATCTTCAAATTCTTTGCACTTCCTGGCTTGCTGAAGTAGTAAAATTGTTCCATTTTCACTCCTGGCCAATCCTGGCATCTCCAAGCCTGAATGCTTGAAACCGCAGAGAGCAAAACAGTTCTGAATTGTCTTGCTGCTTATTTCTTGCCAACTATCAATGACAAAAATCACTGCTGTTTGAACACACACACACACAACAGGTGCTGTTTTTAAACTGTTCGCACTGAGCACCCTGCAGTGTCTCAGCCACGCAAGTGCACGTGACTGACGCTAGTTAGAAACTGCTCAGCGACAGTCCCCTGTCCCAATTAAGTGGCAGAGTGTCCCAAATAAAGGAAGGGAATCCCAGCAATTTTCTGGATTAGTTTTTTGTTCTTGAAGAGTTGTCCCAAGCGAGCCGCTGCCCTAATGTACCAATGGCCCAAGCCACTGTATAAATTAATTTTGCATGAATATTTTGTGTATGAACTTTACTGTTGTTTATAGTATATTGTATTTTACCGCTGCCACAACCTGATAGTGATTCTGAGTGCCTGAGCTTATTGATGTTGTCCCCTCACCCTCCCATGCCCAGGGGTTCCTGTACAAATGTGCCGGCGTGGTTCTGCGGCAAAGTGCCAACACCGATCTGGTGAGGAGGCAGCTGATGGAGTTACTGCAGAGTGTGCGGCACGCCGAGGTGTTGGAGCGGGAGGTGAGAGAGGGGAGAAGAGTCCTGTGACCGGGAGTGCTGAGGGAGGGAGCGCGGCAGGACATGTGCAGAGGGGGCGGGGGAGCCGAGAAAAGGGCAGTGGGGAACAAGGGGGCGTTGAGGGGGTGCGGTGGGGAGGCAGAGGGAGCTCCCGGGAGGGATAACGAAGAGAGAGGGAGCTCACTTGCGGGGGGACAGTGAGGGAGCTCTGTGTCGCAGAGGAGGGAGCACCCTGCCTTGTGAAGGAATAGTGAGGGAACGCCCTGCCTCAATAAGGGCAGTGAGGGAGCTCTGTGATGCAGAGGAGGGATCACAATGCCTTGGGGAGGGGCAGTGAGGGAGCTCTGCTGCAGAGGAGTGGTGAGGAGGGAGCACCCAGCCTTGGGAAGGGGCAGTGAGCGAGTTCTGTGCCATGGGAGGGCCAGTGAGGAAAGAGACTGAATTTCCCAGCCGATCTTATTGAGAACTCCTGAGTGATGTTTTCCCAGTCTGCGGGCTCCCAGATGTCCGCATTGACTCCTCACCGGACTAACACGCTTGACCTGTACCACACAGGGCATGGCTGTCTGCGTGGGCTTCTGTGCCACCACACACCTGGACGATACCCTCTCCAAACTGGAGGACTTTGGCAAGTCTGACATCTTCAAGAAATCTGCCAGTCTCTTCAACATCCTCAAGGTAGGAGAAGGCAGAAAAGCTTGAAAGCACTTAACCCTGAGCTGAAGGATAGCTTCTACCCCATTGTTACGGCATTTTTGAACTGTCTTAAAGATGAATTCTTGTCTGTTATTTATTTACCTGCACTGCACTCTCTCTGTAACCGTAACACTTTATTCTGCATTCTGTTTTCCTTTTATACTACCTCAATGTACTTATAAGGCCACAAAGCCATAAAATGTAAGAGCATAATTAGGCCATTTGGCCCATCGAGTCTGCTCTGCCATTTCAACATGGCTGATCCATTTTCGCTGTCAGCCCCAATCTTCTGTTTCTTCCCATATCCCTTCAAGCCCTGACCAATCACGAACCTGTAAACCTCTGCGTTAAGTATACATAAAGACGTGGCCTCCACGGCTGCCTGTGGCAACGGATTTCACAGATTCACCACTCTCTGGCTAAATAAGTTCCTCCTCATCTCCATTCTAAAAGGATGCCCCTCTATTCTGAGGCTGTGGCCCCTGGTCTGAAACTTCCGCTCCGTAGGAAACATCCACTCTGTCGAGGTCTTTCAACATTCAATAAGGTCGCCCCTCCTTCTTCTGAATCCAATGAGCACAGGCCCAGAGCCATTCATTCCTGGAATCATTTCTGTGAACCTCCTTTGAACCCTCTCCAATATCAGCACATCCTTCCTTAGATACGGAGCCCAAAACTCCTCTCTAATACTCCAACTGAGGCCTCACCACTGCCTTATTAAGTTTCAACATTAGACCTTGCTTTTATATTCTAGTCCTCTTGAAATGAAAGCCAACATTGCATTTGCCTTCCTCACCAGGCTCAACCTGCAAATGAGCCTTTAGAGCATCCAAGTCCCTTTGAGTTTTGAATTTTCTCCCCGTTTAGAAAACAGTTTATGCATTTACTTCTTCTACCAAAGTGCATGACTTCATGACACAGTATTCCATCTGCCACTTCGTTCCTATTCTCCTGATGTGTTTTAAGTCCTTCTGCAATCCCTTTACCTCTTCAAAATTACCTGCCCCTCCACCTATCTTCATATTGCCTGCAAATGTTGCAACAAAGCCATCAATTCCATCATCCAAATCATTGATGTATAAGGTCAAAAGAATCGGTCCCAACACAGACCCCTGTAGAACACCCCTAGTCACCAGCAGCCAGGCAGAAAAGGCTCCCTTTTTTCCTGCTCTTTGCCTACTGCCTATCAACCGCTGCTTTATCCCTGTAATAGCGCGGTGTGGTGAACTATGTGCCTGTCGGGACACGCCCCTGCTGACTGCTCCTGTGGCTCCTCCCACAGGTCCCTGTATAAAGGAGATCTGCGGCCTGACGCTCGGCCTCAGTCTCCAAGACCTTGTATGATAGACACTCACTCCTGGTTCCTTCTTCCAGTCAATAAAAGCCGATATCTCGCCTTACGTCTCAGTGTGAGTTATTGATGGTGCATCACACGGGCTCTTGTTGAACAGGCTCATTTGTGGCACCTGGATTAAGGCCTTCTGAAAATCCAAGTGCACAACATCCACTGATTCTCCTTTGTCTATCCTGCTTGTTATTTCCTCAAAGAATTCCAACAGATTTGTCAGGCAAGATTTTTCCTTGAGGAAACCATGCTGACTACGGCCTATTTTATCATGTGCCCCAAATCTACATCCTTTCCTTTCTTCTGCCTCTCTCCCTTTCTGGAGTGACATTAGCGATTTCCTGTGGAACCATTCCAGAATCTAGTGACCCTTGAAAGATTATTACTAATGCCTCCACAAATTCCATACATTGCTGCTCTGCTGTCATCCCTTCCAATGTTTTTTTTTAATCAATTCTGGTCAACTCCTCTCTCATGCCCCTGTAATTCCCTTTACTCCACTGTAATAATGACACATATAACCATATAACAATTACAGCACGGAAACAGGCCATCTTGGCCCTTCTAGTCTATGCCGAACGCTTACTCTCACCTAGTCCCACTGGCCCGCACTCAGCCCATAACCTTCCATTCCTCTCCTGTCCATATACCTATCCAATTTTTTTTAAATGACAAAATCGAACCTGCCTCTGCCACTTCTACTGGAAGTTTATTCCACACAGCTACCACTCTCTGAGTAAAGAAGTTCCCCCTTGTGTTACCCCTAAACTTTTGCCCCCTAACTCTCAACTCAGGTCCTCTTGTTTGAATCTCCCCTACTCTCAATGGAAAAAGCCTGTCCTTGTCAACTCTGTCTATCCCCCTCATAATTTTCAAGTCCCCCCTCAACCTTCTACACTCCAAAGAATAAAGACCTAACTTGTTCAACCTTTCCCTTTAACTTAGGTGCTGAAACCCAGGTAACATTCTAGTAAATCTTCTCTGTACTCTCTCTATTTTGTTGACATCTTTTCTATAATTCGGTGACCAGATCTGTACATAATACTCCAAATTCGGCCTTACCGATCTCTCGTACAATTTTAACATTACATCCCAACTCCTATTCTCAATACTCTGATTTATAAAGGCCAGCATACCAAAAGATTTCTTCACCACCCTATCCACATGAGATTCCACCTTAAGGGAACTATGCACCATTATTCCTCGATCACTCTGTTCTACTGCATTCCTCAATGCCCTACCATTTACCATGTATGTCCTATTTTGATCAGTCCTACCAAAATGTAGCACCTCACACTTATCAGCATTAAACTCCATCTGCCATCGTTCAGCCCACTCTTCTAACTGGCCTAAATCTCTCTGCAAGCTTTGAAAACCTACTTCATTATCCACAACGCCACCTATCTTAGTATCATCTGCATACTTACTAATCCAATTTACCACCTCATCATCCAGATCATTAATGTATATGACAGACAAAATTGGACCCAGTACAGATCTCTGAGGCACACCACTAGTCACCGGCCTCCAACCTGACAAACAGTTATCCACCACTACTCTCTGGCATCTCCCATCCAGCCATTGTTGAATCCATTTTACTACTTCAATATTAATACCTAAGGATTGAACCTTCCTAACTAACCTTCCATGCGGAACCTTGTCAAAGGCCTTACTGAAGTCCACATAGACAACATCCACTGCTTTACCCTCGTCAACTTTCCTCGTAAGCTCTTCAAAAAATTCAATAAGATTTGTCAAAAATGAACTTCCACGCACATCTGACTTTAGCTTCTCCCTCTCAAATTAGAGGGGGAGCTCTATCATATTATGATCTCTCCTCAGGGTTCTTTTACCTTAAGCTCTTTAATCAAATCTGGTTAATTACACAACACCCAATCCAGAAGAGCTGATCCCCTAGTGGGCTCAACCATGAGCTGCTCTGAAAAGCCATCTCATAGGTATTCTACAAATTCTGTCTCTTGGATCCAGTACCAACTTGATTTTCCCAATCTACCTCTATATTTAAATCTCCCATGATTATCGTAACATTGCTTGTTTTACAACACGCACAAAATGCTGGTGGAACACTGCAGGCCAGGCAGCATCTATAGGGAGAAACACTGTCGACATTTCGGGCCGAGACCCTTCGTCAGGACAAAGGGCCTGTATATAACTCCCATTAGAGTATTTTTACCCTTGCTGTTTCTGAACTCTACCCACAAGGATTCTACATCTCCCAATCCTATGTCACCTCTTCTGAAGGATTTGATTTAATCTTTTACCAACAGAGCCTCCCAACCCCTTCTACCTACCTGCCTGTCGTTTCAGTACAATATGCATCTCAGGATGTTAAACTCCCAACTATGATCTTCTTTCAGCCGCAGCTCAGTGACGTTCACATCATACCTGCCAACCTCTAACTGCACTACAAGATCATCTACTTTGTTCTGTATACTGCATGCGTTCAAATATAATGCTTTAGTCCCTTTTCGATGTTGTCCCCCGTTAGACTGCAACTCATCCCACTGACTGCCATTTTGCCCTGTCCTTCCTCACAGTTTCAGAACATGCTGCCTCTGCTTGTATACCAACAGCTCTGTCACTCCCATTCCCCTCCCCCTGCCAACTAGTTTAACCCCTCCCCGACAGCTCCAGCAAACCTGCCCACAAGGATATTGGCCCCTTTGGGTTCAGGTGTAACCTGTCCCTTTTGTACCGGTGCAACCTTCCCCAGAAGAGATCCCTGCTCCCTGCCCCAGTTCCTCACCTATCAAATCAACCTGTTCTTGCCCTCACTGGCACGTGGCACAGATGGCAATCCAGAGATTACTGCCCTGGAGCTCCTGTTTCTCAGCTTTCTACCTCGCTCCCTAAATTCTCTCTTCAGGACCTCCCCCTTTTCCTGCCCATATCATTGGTATCAATATGTACCAAGTCTTCTGGCTGCTCACCCTCCCCCCTTTAGAATGTCATGGGCCCGATCCGAGATGCCCCTGGGAGGCAACACACCATCCAGGCGTCTGGAATGATCTTCCTGGTTGGCACGCAAACAGAGCTTGGTACGTGTGACAATAATAAACCGATATCTCTGACAATGTGGTAACCCCAGACAATTGCCCTCCTGCTGGGCCCTCCTGCCCTTACGGATGGACTGGGGATGCCTGAGCACAGGGACGTACCTGACTGATCCAACTCCTGTGTGCATGACCCCTCCGCAGGACAAGTCAGACCTGGACGTGGAGAAGGCAAAGAGTACACTGATCCTGTGTTATGGCTACCTGACATTACACGCTCCCCAGGACCGGATCCTGGCCAGGGTGCAGAGAGACGTCGTCAAACATGTCCTCAGCCACTTCAACACCAAGGTATGAGCTTGCTGTTTCCCAGCTCTCTCCCCGAACATCCCAGTCCATCCGGCAGCATTCCACCTGAAGGCAACTTCTTCATGGGTGCTTGGTGTATGGAACGAGTTGACAGGGAAGCAATGAAGGCAGATGTACTTACAGTGGCAGCTTCACTCTGTGTCTGTGTGTGGAGGGAGTTTCACTCTGTGTCTGACCCCGGGAGTGTGTGATGGGACAGTGTGGAGGGAGTTTCACTCTGTGTCTGACCCCGGGAGTGTGTGATGGGATGGTGTGGAGGGAGTTTCACTCTGTGTCTGACACCGGGAGTGTGTGATGGGACGGTGTGGAGGGAGCTTCACTCTGTGTCTGACACCGGGAGTGTGTGATGGGATGGTGTGGAGAGAATTTCACTCTGTGTCTGACCCCGGGAGTGTGTGATGGGACGGTGTGGAGGGAGTTTCACTCTGTGTCTGACCCTGGGAGTGTGTGATGGCACGGTGTGGAGGGAATTTCACTCTGTGTCTGACCCTGGGAGTGTGTGATGGGATGGTGTGGAGGGAGTTTCACCCTGTGTCTGACCCCGGGAGTGTGTGGAGGGAGTTTCACTCTGTTTCTGACCCTGCGAGTATGTGGAGGGAGTTTCACTCTGTGTCTGACCCTGGGAATGTGTGATGGGACAGTGTGGAGGGAGCTTCACTCTGTGTCTGACCCTGGAAGTGTGTGATGGGACAGTGTGGAGGGAGTTTCACTCTGTGTCTGACCCTGGGAGTGTGTGATGGGACGGTGTGGAGGGAGTTTCACTCTGTGTCTGACCCTGGGAGTGTGTGATGTGACGGTATGGAGTGAGTTTCACTCTGTTTCTGACCCTGGGAGTGTGTGATGGAACAGTGTGGAGGGAGTTTCACTCTGTGTCTGACCCTGGGAGTGTGTAATGGGATGGTGTGGAGGGAGTTTCACTCTGTGTCTGACCAGGGGAGTGTGTGATGGGACAGTGTGGAGGGAGCTTTACTCTGTGTCTGACCCCGGGAGTGTGTGATGGGACGGTGTGGAGGGTGTTTCATACTGTGTCTGACCCCGGGAGTGTGTGATGGGACAGTGTGGAGGGAGCTTCACTCTGTGTCTGACCCTGGAAGTATGTGATGGGACGGTGTGGAGGGAGCTTCACTCTGTGTCTGACCCTGGAAGTGTGTGATGGGACGGTGTGGAGGGATTTTCACTCTGTGTCTGACCCCGGGAGTGTGTGATGGGATGGTGTGCAGGGAGATTCACTCTGTGTCTGACCCCGGGAGTTTGTGATGGGACGGTGTGGAGGGAGCTTCACTCTGTGTCTGACCCTGGGAGTGTGTGATGTGACGGTGTGGAGGGAGTTTCACTCTGTTTCTGACCCAGGGAGTATGTGGAGGGAGTTTCACTGTGTGTCTGACCCTGGGAGTGTGTGATGGGACGGTGTGGGGGGAGCTTCACTCTGTGTCTGACCCCGAGAGTGTGTGATGGGAGAATGTGGAGGGAGTTTCACTCTGGGTCTGACCAGGGGAGTGTGTGATGGGACAGTGTGGAGGGAGCTTTACTCTGTGTCTGACCCCGGGAGTGTGTGATGGGACAGTGTGGAGGGAGCTTTACTCTGTGTCTGACCCCGGGTGTGTGTGATGGGACAGTGTGGAGGGTGTTTCATACTGTGTCTGACCCCGGGAGTTTGTGATGGGTCAGTTTGGAGGGAGTTCCACTCTGTGTCTGACCCCAGGAGTGTGTGATGGGACAGTGTGGAGGCAGTTTCACTCTGTGTCTGACCCCGGGAGTGTGTGATGAGACAGTGTGGAGGGAGTTTCACTCTGTGTCTGACCCCGGGAGTGTGTGATGGGATGGTGTGCAGGGAGATTCACTCTGTGTCTGACCCCGGGAGTTTGTGATGGGACGGTGTGGAGGGAGTTTCACTCTGTGTCTGACCCTGAGAGTGTGTGATGGGACGGTGTGGAGGGAGCTTCACTCTGTGTCTGACCCTTTTTTTTTATTATTACAAAATCCTTTATTACAAATTTCGGTGCTATACAATATATACAAAACAGTGGCAAACACAATTACTGCACTACAAATAGACAATAGACATTACACCAGAATGTTGCCATCTCTATCCACGATGGCATTTACACCCCGCGGAGCCCAACGGTCTCGAAACTCCTCCAAGGCCACTGTGGACTGCGCGTGTTCCTTTTCAATAGTTACCCGAGCACGAACATACCCCCTAAACATTGCCAGGCAGTCTGCCCGGGGAGATCCTCCCGCCACCCGTTTCCAAGACCCTCGGATGGCGGATTTCGCCAGCCCCAGGAGCAAGTTGACTAGGACATCCTCATCCCTCCATGCCCCCTTCCTTACTGGATGACCATATATAAACAGGGTGGGACTAAAACGCAGCCAGAAGGCGAGAAGCAGCCCACGCAAATATGCAAAAAGAGGCTGCAGCCTCACACACTCCATGTACATGTGGTACACGGTCTCCTCCAGCCCGCAGAAGTGGCATGCGGGTGGGAAGTCCATGTACAAACTGAAAAACTTATTGCAGGGCACTGCCCTATGCAGTACTCTCCAGCCGAGATCCCCCAGGTGCATGGGAAGAACCCCGGCGTAAAGGGACTTCCAGTGGGGACCCTCCTCACCTCTGGGTGGAAGGACCGACCGCCATGGCGTGTCGGGACGGTGTACAAGGGCAAGGAAGTGGAGGATGTGGAGTAGCAGCCCATACAGATACCTCCTACTTGCATCCCTGAATGGGACTGTGGGTATCGATGAGAGACGGCTCAAGTTGTGCGGACACGGCTCCCGGAGAAGATTGCGGGGTCTGGGCCCGACCAGCAGCTTGGCCTGAGTCGGTCCACACAACTGAGCCGCACCGACAGCCACTGAGGTAGGGCAAGGGCCGGCCAGGACCTCGCCCTCCGCCTGAGGAGGGGATTCCCGGCCTGAGGCGACCATGTTCCAGACTCTCAGTAGGTCCTGATAGAAGCCGGGCAGACTCCGCAAAGCAGTACGGCTGACACCCGCCGGTGGTAGCCGCATGTCTTCTTGAAGACAGCAGCCCCTCCGGAGGAAGAAAGTCGCCAACACGTGCCACCTGGGAGGGTGCTCGGCGTACAGGAATCTCTGCAGAGTCCTGAGGCGGAGAGCCGCCAGCTGCGTTCGGACGCACACCAGCGACTGTCCGCCCTCTCCCACTGGGAGACTCAAGACCGCTGCAGAGACCCAGTGTTTCCTGTTGCCCCAGAAGAAGTCCACTAATTTCCTCTGCAGTCTTGCAACAAACGGGGCAGGAGGGGCCAAGGTGACCATCCGATACCACAACATGGAGGCCACCAGCTGGTTTATGACCACCACCCTGCCTCGATAGGAAAGCACCCTGAGAAGGCCTGACCAGCGCCCCAGCCGGGCCATGACTTTCATCTCCAGGTCCTGCCAGTTCGCCAGCCAGGTCTCCCCAGAAGGACTCAGGTAGATTCCCAGATAGAAGAGACGCCGAGTACTCCACTCAAAAGCTCTCATCTCCTCCGGCAGGGAGTCCACCTGCCACTGACCCACTAAGAGTCCGGAACATTTCGCCAAGTTGATCCTGGCGGAGGATGCTGCCGAGAAAATGTCTTGGCACTCGCGCATCCTCCGCAGGTCATTGGGATCTGTCATCATGAGGAGTACATCATCGGCGTAGGCCGAGAGGACGACCTCCATGTCCGGTTCACGCAGAACCAGACCTGTCAGCCTTCGCCGTAGGAGGCTCAGGAATGGCTCGACACAGATCGCGTACAATTGACCGGACATGGGGCATCCCTGACGTACTCCTCTCCTGAAGGGAATGGGTGCTGCCAGTGATCCATTGACCTTAACAAGGCACTCTGCGGCAGAGTAGAGAAGCCGAACTCGGGCCACAAAGTGTGGTCCGAGCCCAAAGGCCTGCAGAGTGCCCACCAGGAAACTGTGGTCTACCCGGTCAAACGCCTTCTCCTGGTCAAGAGAAAGAAACGCTGCCGGGGTCCCAGTCTCCTGGTACAGGTGGATCAGGTCCCGTACTAGGTGGACATTGTCCTGGATGGAGCGGCCCGGGACTGTGTAAGATTGGTCAGGATGAATCACCTGTCTCAGTACTGAACCAAGACGGTTGGCCATTGCCCGGGCGAAGATCTTGTAGTCCGCGCACAAGAGGGAGACCGGGCGCCAGTTCTTTAGCAGGCGAAGGTCTCCCTTCTTGGGCAGCAGGACCACGACAGCTCTCCGCCATGAGAGGGGCAATTCCCCGGTGGCTAGGCTCTCCCCTAGAACATGGCTGTAATCGACCCCCAGGACATCCCAAAAAGCCTGATAAAACTCCACACTCAGACCATCTAAGCCAGGGGATTTACCCCTCCGGAGTTGCCGAAGGGCAGCAGACAGCTCCTCCCCAGTCAGGGAGGCGTCCAGACGCGCTGCGTCATCAGGGCTGACCTTTGGCAAATCTTCCCAGACCTCACTGCACGCCCCCGCATTTGACGGATCCGGTGAGAATAAGGACCGATAGAAAGTGCGGACTTCTTCGATAATTTCGTCAGGATCCGTGATGGAGGAACCATCAGCAGCCAATAGCTCCACCAGCTGCTTTTGAACTCCCCACCACTTCTCCAACGAGTAGAAGAAGGGTGAGCCGCGGTCCAAATCTTGCAGCATTTGGATCCGCGACCTCACATACGCACCTCGGGACTGCTGAAGCTGCAGATTCCTGAGTGCGTCCTTCTTCTCCTGGTATTCCTGCCACGTTTGATGGTCTCCACCGGTCGAACCAAGACGGGTCTCCAGGTCAAGCAACGCTCTCTCAAGCCGCTCAATCTCAGAGTCCCGCCTCTTTGTCGACCCCCTAGTGTACTCCCGACATAAAAACCGGATGTGGGCCTTGCCCACATCCCACCACAGCCGTAGGGAGCAGAACTCTCTCCGTCTCTCTCTCCAGGCGGCCCAGAACGCTCGGAATGAATCATGGAATCGGCTGTCCTCCAGCAGCCGGTTGTTAAAGTGCCAATACCCGGATCCCACCCGAGGGTGCAGAGGAGTAAATTCCATCCACACAAGGTGATGATCCGAGCACGACACCGGCCGCATGGAGGAAGCCGACACGCGGGAGACATAAGCTCGAGAGATATACAGGCGGTCTATCCGGGAACCCCCCTCTCTCGATCTTCTGGAGAAGGCGCTAGAGTCGGGGTGAAGATTCCGCCAGCTGTCCACCAAGTCAAAGGAGCCGACTAGCTCCTTTAACTTTTTCGCTGATGCCGGGTCGCGTTGGAGGCCCGAGCGGTCCTCCACCTCGAGGGTACAGTTGAAGTCTCCCCCGAGGACGACGCAGTCCCCCGGGTCGATGGAACTCAGCAAGGTGGACAGCTGACAGAATAGGCGCGTCTGCATCACCCCGCGCCTCGGAGCGTACACGTTGATAAAATGTAACGGTACACCATCCAGGTGCACAGCCAGGTGGAGCAGACGGCCGGGCACAACATCTTGGACTCCTACGATTTCTGGCCGGAAGGTTGGGGCCAACAGGATCGCCACCCCACTAGAGTTGGAGCTAAGGTGACTCATGTAGACCCCGCCCTGCCACTCCAGGAGCCAAGCGGACTCGTCCCCCGGGGCGGTATGGGTTTCCTGCAGGAAACTCACCGCGTATCTCCCGTCCCTGAGGACTGAGAGATTGTTATATCTGCGGAGAGAGCCCCTGCTACCATTTACATTGAGACTAGCTATGGTAAGCTTCATGTCGGAAGCACACTAGGCCTCAGCATCAGTCCCCTTCCCACTGAGAGCGATGGCGCCCTCAGCCGCACTCTCCCGAAGAAAACCGAGAATATCCTTTGCTTTCCGGGCCCGACTGCTACCATCGCTACCCTGTGACCCACCATCTCCCGAAGGAGCGAGGCTGCTTTTCATCCTGATGTCCCGCACCAGGTCATCCAGGAAGGATTTCAGCTGCCGCCTGTCATTCCCTGACACAGCATTCCTCTTCCCCTTCCCCTTCCGTCTGAGGATGACCCTCAGGGACTTCACCAGCCTCGGCATGCTAGGCTAGCGAAGCGAGGCTAGTTTAGGCCGATGCTTTGCACCAACGGAGGAGTGAATAAACTCTCTGATCTCCTCCACAGGTATCAATGGGGACTTCTCTGGAGGGGTGAGGATGTCCATTGTCTCGCTGTCAAATGAATCCCCCTCCAACCCCTCACTGCAGACAGATCCCCCACCGTCCTCCTCAGGTGGTGTATAAGGTGGCTGCCCCTGTAACCTACACTGCACAGTGGGTACCTCCCCCATACCTTCCCGCTCCACCATCGCAGCAGTCTTACCCACAGTTGCGACGATGGAGGGAAAATCCCAAGGGACTCCCTGCAGGCCATTAGTTGATGGGGTCGGCATGCAGGTTACATCACCCTCCCCAGGAGACAGGCATGAAGGGGACCCCAGCAGCTCTGGCCCAATGGATTCACTGGCAGCCTGATGCTGACTGTGAGAGAGCCTGGTCTCCTCTCCACCTGTACTACTTAATACATTTGCCTCCAGGGAGGCGCTGACTGCTAAGTCCTGGGTGGAGGGCTCCGGGTCTGTTTTAGGCGTGCAAACAGGCCCAGCACTAGCTTCATGCATAACCACACCACCCACCCCAGGACTGGTGTCTACATCCGGGGATTCAGGGTTAGACACAACTCCCACCTGGATCCCCACCCCTTTCTGGGACTCCCCCTCATCTGCATTCTCTGCTCTCTTGGGGGAACAATCCCATCTCCTCTTCAAGCCGGAGGAGCACACAGGTGCGGAATTCACCGACAGCGCGGTACTCTCCGCTCCTATCGCCCCGTCCAACCGTACGCTTCCCCGAGTCTCCCCCTCCACCTCAGGGCAAATGGGCGTGAGCTCTGCGGTCTCGGGGGCCGACTTCTTCACGTGTTTCGACTTCTTCCTCGCTTTCTTGCCCCGCCCGGACTCCACCCCGTCCCTCGCCTGAACCTCCCCACACGTAGCCCCAGGATCACCCGCCTGAACCACAGGGGTAGGAGCAGACGTAGGAATAGGGGCAGGGTTAGAGACAGGGTCAGGGGCAGGAGCAGGGGTCGGCACAGGTGTTGGAGCAGGGATGGGATCAGGGGCAGAGGTAGCTGGGGCACTGGTTCCCGAAGTGGACTCTCTGGGTTTTCGGGTGCTAGGACAGTCCCTCCGAAAGTGCCCCACCTCCCCGCACGCATGGCACCGTGGGCGCTCAGAGCTCCAATACACCTGATAATCTACCCCCCCGTGCCGGACAGTAAACCGTCCCTCAACTTCATCCTCCCTTTCCAGTTTCATGAATACCTGTCGCCGGAAAGAGATTACGGTCCGGAGGGTGCGCCTCCTGAATTTGTGCCTGATGGCAGTTATCTCTGACCGTACTTGCCCCAAGCGGGCCAATGCGGGAAGCAGGTCCTCGTTGGGGATGAAAGGCTGTACGTGACCGAGGACGATGCGTTGTGTGGGAGCTGTCACTAGCTCCATCTGTAAAAAGATGTTCTCCACCGTGATCCCTCTACTGAGGGCCCGATGCACCAACTCATCATTCCTCAGGTAAAACACCGCCTTCCCGAACTCCTTCTCAGCGGCCAAAACACCATCTCTCCCCAACAAGTCCTCCATGGCCTCCGCGCACTTTTCCAGGGTAGTTCCAGTTCGCAAAATACATTGCACCCCGCGTTCAACTTTCACCGTCCGAAACAGGGCGTTGTCCGAGGCCGGAGAGGCAGCCGCCTTTGCATAACTCCCCGAAGGCCTGCGACTCCCCGCAGACTGGTCCGGCATGTTACTTGTGTGTCCGAACCGAGAATGATACGGTGGTGCTGGTTATAAAGTCTCGGAGTGAGTTGAGTAACTGGCGGGAAAAGTTTGTACTCGACGGTACCTTGCTGGCCCAATGCCAGAAATTCCAACGCCAGGAAAGGCTCCGTTAGTCCTGTAGAAACTTCCAGGCCGTGAGAGGTCGAGACGTCCCAAACGACGGTTCAGCTCCAACACCGAACGAGAATCCCGACGATAGAGATGGAAGGAGGTTGCCCCGATGTCAGTGGGGACAAACAATGTCGTTTGCCTCCGGTTTTGGGAGCGAAACTGCTTCACGGCGAGTTGCCAGCCGCCACAGCAGAGTGCTACGCAGTTCGAAGCCGTAAACGAACCCCGTCCAAACTGGCAGAAAAACTCCAAACGAAGCTTCCACTCTAAACCAGCCGCTCACTTAGAAGTTCAAGGGACGTTGGAAACCAATTTCCAAGCCATTCAAGACCTTCATAAAGTAGTTTTTCCCCGATTTCTCCCAGCGCAATCAGAACAGCTCCACTCTGTGTCTGACACCAGGAGTGTGTGATGGGACAGTGTGGAGGGAGCTTCACTCTGTGTCTGACCCCGGGAGTGTGTGATGGGACGGTGTGGAGAGAGTTTCACTCTGTGTCTGATCCTGGGAGTGTGTGATGGGACGGTGTGGAGGGAGTTTCACTCTGTGTCTGATCCTGGGAGTGTGTGATGGGACGGTTTGGAGGGAGTTTCACTCTGTGTCTGACCCCAGGAGTGTGTGATGGGACGGTGTGGAGGGAGCTTCACTCTGTGTCTGACCCCGGGAGTGTGTGATGGGACGGTGTGGAGGGAGTTTCACTCTGTGTCTGACCCCGGGAGTGTGTGATGGGACGGTGTGGAGGGAGCTTCACTCTGTGTCTGACCCTTGCACTGTGTGATGGGACGGTGTGGAGGGAGTTTCACTCTGCGTCTGACCCCTGGAGTGTGTGATGCGACAGTGTGAAGGGAGCTTCACTCTGTGTCTGACCCTGAGCGTGTGTGATGGGACGGTGTGGAGGGAGTTTCACTCTGTGTCTGACCCTGGGAGTGTGTGAAGTGACGGTGTGGAGGGAGTTTCACTCTGTGTCTGACCCTGAGCGTGTGTGATGGGACGGTGTGGAGGGAGTTTCACTCTGTGTCTGACCCTGGGAGTGTGTGAAGTGACGGTGTGGAGGGAGTTTCAATCTGTGTCTGACCCTGGGAGTGTGTGATGGGACAGTGTGGAGGGAGTTTCACTCTGTTTCGGACCCCGGGAGTTTGTGATGGGATGGTGTGGAGGGAGTTTCACTCTGTGTCGGACCCCGGGAGTGTGTGATGGGACGGTGTGGAGGGGGTTTCAGTCTGTCTGACCCCGGGAGTGTGTGATGGGACGGTGTAGGGGGCAGTTTCACTATCCTGGGAGTACAAGCTGACTTGTTGGAGTTGAGTGGGAATTTTCTGGTTACATTAACTCTGGGATTTGCTGATTTCCTCTCACTTGTCTCACAGGTTCTGGGCATTAAAGTTGAAACCAAGGTAGAGTGTGACCCCTCAACTCCATCCATACTGGTTTGTCCTCTCCCTCTCCTCCAGAGGAGTTTAACCCTTCCCTGACTCGCATCCTAAGCTTCACCCTCTGTCTAACCTCTGATCTCTGTCCTGGGATTGTTGTTGGCTCTGCGTTCGAGTTCCCAGTCCATCAGCCTCATTCCCGCCACGTCACTGTCACCTGCCTTGGAATCCGGGCCAGGGAGAACATTCTGGACATCAATTTATTCTGAAGTAGGAACACCTGGAGTCAGTGTGGACGGGTGGAGGAGTTCACTCTGGCAGTCCCATTGAGAAAGGAAGACCCGTCTCAGTGGTCTGTTGTGCTTGGTGGAGGCCACTCAGTCCGTCCTGTCTGTGCTGGCCCAGTGTGAAATTTCTCATCCCAGTCCCATGGTCTGTAACCATCCCCTCCCTCCGTGGGACCTCCTGCCCACACGCCACAGCACCACAAACCCTCCAAGGCTCTCCCCTCTCCTCGTGCCTTCATCCTACCAAAAACCCCTTCCTCCCTCCTCAAGCTCCTGCTCCCAGACAGAGACACAAGGAGCCGCAGATGCTGGAATCAGGAATGACACAGAACCTACTTGTGGAACTCGGGGGGCCTGTGGAGGACGGGCACCATTTCAGGTTGCGCATGGAGAGAATAGAGGGGGAGATGACTGCTGCAGTCCGGAGCAGGGAGGAAATCTGCCTGTCTCACCCTCCTCGGGAAAGGCGTGATTGATTTGGAAAACGTGCATAGATGTAGCCAGCAATTGAGGCCCTGAGTTGTGGGGGAGGGTTGGGCAGGCTAGGACTTTATTTACTGGTGTAGGAGACTGAGGAGGCCACAGTAAAAAATAATTACCATAAATTAGGATCGGAAGTCGAGCAACAGGGGAGGTGGTGTTCATGGTCCATTGAGAAATCAGACGGTAGAGGGGAAGAAGCTGTTTCTAAAACATAGTGTGTGTCTTCAGGTTCCTGTACCTCCTCCCTGACTGTAGCAATGAGAAGAGGGCTTGCCGGCGCTGGGTGATGAGGGTCCTCAGTGACGATTACCACCTTCTTGAAGGTGACCGCGATGCTGGGGAGGCTGGTGCCCACAATGGAAATGACCGAGTTTACAATTTCTGCAGCTTTTCCGATCCTGTGCAGTGCCCCCCCCACCCCCATTCCAGACGGTGATACAACCATTTCGAATGCTCTCCACGGTACATCTGCAGGAATTTAAGTACTGATTCTCCTCAAACCCCGAATGAAGTACAGCTGCTGGCATGCCACCTTCATGGCTGCATCCAGGATGGATCCTCAGATGTCGACACCCATACAGTTGAAACTGCTCACCCTATCCACGGCTGTCCCTTCGATGAGGATTGGCACATTTTCCCTCGACTTCCTGAGTTCCACTGCGAATTCCTTCAGATCGGATTGCAGTCACAATCATATCAAATGCCTCTGGAGCTTCCCCAGCAGCCTGTGTGCTCCTCCCTCTCCCGAACGTCCTGGATTCGAGGCAGTGAGCCTGGCCTTACCTGCGTCCATCCTGTGAATCCAGGTGGATTGTGCCTCCCCCTGAGGGAGCAGGCTCAATGAAGCCAGCCAGAGAATGCAAGGATTTAAGGAGTTGATCTACCAGTCCAGACTGGTAACCCTGCCCCACAACCCTCTTCTAACCCAACCCCACCCTTCTCCTGTCAAATGCCCTCTCCAACTGATCCCTGCACAGGCACTGTTAGAGCTCAGCTGAAGTGCCTGGCATGGAACAGGAATGTCCCACACTCCAGAGGAAGGGGTCTGGGGACACCCGGTTTATGCAATTACCACTTCTGGGTTCTTTCTCTCCACATCTCTCCAAAGCTGCTTCCTGGACTGTAACCTCTGATGTCTGTTTGCAACTAATTCTCTGCCTGCTTTTCTGTGCTCTGACCTGTTTTGTTGGTTTTGCCGTTGCCTGGGTTGTGATCTCTCTCCCCCCCCCCCCCCCCAGGATTTGACCATTAAGCTCAGTCTGATGAAGACCCTCACCCTGATAGCCAGGGCAGTTCACGCCTGCGAGAAGACCCACCCCTACACCTTCTCACAGAAGGGGGAGCTGTTGCTCTACATGCAGGTATGTTAGATTGGGATGTAGAGTTGTTTAACTGCACTGTGCTTCCTTTTATTTTTATATAATCATCATCATTATGTGCTGTGTCATATGACATCACCATCATGTGCTGTGTCATATGACATCATCATTATGTGTCGTGTCATATGACATCATTATGTGCTGTGTCATATGACATCACCATTATGTGCTGTGTCATATGACATCATCATTATGTGTCGTGTCATATGACATCATCATGTGCTGTGTCATATGACATCACCATTATGTGCTGTGTCATATGACATCATCATGTGCTGTGTCATATGACATCACCATTATGTGCTGTGTCATATGACATCATCATGTGCTGTGTCATATGACATCACCATTATGTGCTGTGTCATATGACATCATCATTATGTGTCATGTCATATGACATCATCATTATGTGCTATGCTGTATGACGTGGGTGATCATGGGTTCCTTGACCATGATTGCTCTTGGCAACTTTTTCTACAGAAGTGGTTTGCCCTTGCCTTCTTCAGGGCAGTGTCTTTACAAGACGGGTGACCCCAGCCATTATCAATACTCTTCAGTGATTGTCTGCCTGGCATCAGGACTTGTGATATGTACCGGCTGCTCCCATGATTTCACCTGACCCTGATCAGGGGGCTACACATTGCCCAAGGGTGACCTGCAGGCTAACAGAAAGAAGGAGTGCCTTGCATCCCTTTTGGTAGAGACATATCACTACCCCGCCAGGCTATTTTTATATAATCACCTACACGAGATATAAAATTTGTGTCCTATGGCCACTTTATTAAGTTTTACAAGAACCAAGAAGAAGCAGGGGTCAAAAAAAAGAAAGACCTGACTGAAGAGTTGCTGTGGCTGTCTCATACTCAGACGAGAGATAACATGAATTCCAGTGAGAACAATTAATTATAGAATAGTCAGATTCTCCTGGCGTGAGGCCTCAAGAAGCTTCCTAAAAGAACTATAGAAGCAACTGTAACCCTCTGGGTCGCCTCAGGCTCGCTCAGCTTATTCTCGTCTAGGGGGAGCAGCCTTCGGCCCCGCCGAAGAAGGTGCTGCGTGATGTCCCCACCTCGCCCAAAAACAGACAGTACACCATATGCGATTAAATGAGTACAATTTATAAAGGTTACTATAACTAAGTGATTAATAACGATACAGTATATATGAAGAGAAAAAATAAAGAACAGGCGCCAAACTTGTCAAAGTCCAAACCATTTCGTGCACAACCGTTGGAGCTCAATTACTGAAGTCTTCTGGCCACCATTCGATCCCCTCCGAACTCCTCGACTCGCAGCTCAGGACCCTCCGAAGTGGTCAACCAAGCACTTCTAGCTTCATCCCCGCTCCTCGGAGTACCTCCGGGCCTCGGACCCCCGCTTGGGGTCTGTTCCTTGCCCAGCTTACAGCATTGCGTCCTCTCTCTCGACCGCCTCGCGCCGATCTCCCCAAAAGCCCGTCAACAAAAGCTTACAGACTCAGAAGAAAGAACATTAATCCCCATTTGGTTTACAAAGGAATACAATTCTCCCAGCACTCTCTCGCAACAAAGAAGCATTCCTGCTAGTTAACAAAACAAAAGAAGCCCTTTTGATTACGTACACAGTTACAAAGAAAAAAGAAGAAACCCCCTTTACACAACTATACCGTTATATATTGGAAAACTGTACAGAAGAAACTTACTGATTTTCTAGAAACACATTACTTCTCAGTAGGAGGTGTCACACTGCATGAATCTGGCAATTTTATACTTCCGGTTTATTGTCATGTAACCGTACATGTGTGTATCACCAAATGCAACACTGTCCCTCACACACAACTGTTCACGTGTGTCCCCAAACGAAACAATGTTCCTCAGACCAAGGTGCACAATGCATAAAATAATCAAAGTTAAAAGTGAACTTCAAAATAAAATTTATTATCGGAGTCCATACATGTCACCACATCCAACCCAGAGATTCTTTCTCCTGCAGGCATACTTAGCAAATCTATAGAATAATAACTATAAACTGTAAACATCTTGAACTGTTAATTATAAACAGATATAAATAAATAATGAGCAAGAAATAACTGTACCAGAGTCCTTAAATGGATGAAATTATCTCCTCTGGTTCAAGAGCCTGATGGTTGAGGGGTAGTAACTGTTCCTGAACCTGGTGCTTCAAGAAGGGCCTGTACTGTGCTGTAGAGTTCTGTGGTTCTATACAATGGCTGTGCCACATTATATAGGGTAGCACTCCAAGATGGTGTAGGGACATAGACCACTAATCTTCTTCCCGTTCCTTCCTCGGAGGCAGGATTTGATCAGAGCGGAACCAGCGGACAGCCTGAGGACCCCCATCAGACAGCAAGCTATCACAACCTGCACACATCTGCTGTATCCTACAAATTGCACCTATAGGCGTGGGGAACCACACGCTGTGGGAGGGGCGGTACCGAGGGAGGGTCACACTGTGGGAGGGGGCAGTCCTGAGGGAGGGTCGGTACCGGGGGAGGGTCGCACTGTGGGAGGGGCGGTACCGAGGGAGGGTCATGCTGTGGGAGGGGGGTGGTACCGAGGGAGGGTCGCGCTGTGGGAGCGGCGGTACCGAGGGAGGGTCACACTGTGGGAGGGGCGGTACCGAGGGAGGGTCGCGCTGTGGGAGGGGCGGTACCGGGGGAGGGTCGCGCTGTGGGAGGGGCGGTACCGGGGGAGGGTCGCTCTGTGGGAGGGGCGGTACCGAGGGAGGGTCACACTGTGGGAGGGGGCAGTCCTGAGGGAGGGTCGGTACCGGGGGAGGGTCGCACTGTGGGAGGGGGGCGGTACCGGGGGGAGGGTCGCGCTGTGGGAGGGGCGGTACCGGGGGAGGGTCGCGCTGTGGGAGGGGCGGTACCGGGGGAGGGTCGCGCTGTGGGAGGGGGCGGTACCGGGGGAGCGTCGCGCTGTGGGAGGGGGGCGGTACCGGGGGAGGGTCGCGCTGTGGGAGGGGCGGTACCGGGGGAGGGTCGCGCTGTGGGAGGGGCGGGTACCGAGGGAGGGTCACGCTGTGGGAGGGGCGGTACCGGGGGAGGGTCGCGCTGTGGGAGGGGGCGGTACCGGGGGAGCGTCGCGCTGTGGGAGGGGGGCGGTACCGGGGGAGGGTCGCGCTGTGGGAGGGGCGGTACGTACTGAGGCAGAGCGGTGAGTAGGTTGTGTTTCGTCCCCAGTAACAGTAGGTCACCCACTACTCCAGACAGAAGATTGTTTCTCCCTGGCAGGGGTAGATCTGTTCTCCTTGACGCTGTCTGCAGTAAGTTGGACCCACCTCTGGGTGAGGTGGAGACCTTCGAACTGGTCAAAACCTGCATGAACAGTGTGTTTGGGTTGCTGCCCCCCGCCATGGAGAAAGGCAAGGACGAGAGTGGACCCGGCCTGAAGGAGAGAGAGGTGAGGAACAGGGTGGGCAGGGGCTATGAGGGATCCCTACACCGTGGGAGGGGCGGTTCTGAGGGAGGGTCACACTGTCGGAGGGGCGGTAACGAGGGAGGGTCACACTGTGGGGGGGTGGTACGGAGGGAGGGGCACACTGTGGGGGGGTGGTACGGAGGGAGGGGCACACTGTGGGAGGGGTGGTACGGAGGGAGGGGCGGTTCTGGGGGAGGGTCACTCTGTGAGAGGAGCAGTACCAAGGGAGGGTCACACTGTGGGGGGGGGGCCGTACAGAGGGAGAGTCACACTGGGAGGGGCGGTACCGAGGGAGGGTCAGATTGTGGAAGGGGTGGTATTGAGGGAGGGTCACACTGTTGGAGGGGCGGTAACGAGGGAGGGTCACACTATGGGAGGGGCACTGAGGGTGGGTCAGATTGTGGAAGGGGTGGTACTGAGGGAGGGTCACACTGTTGGAGGGGCGGTAACGAGGGAGGGTCACACTATGGGAGGGGCACTGAGGGTGGGTCAGATTGTGGAAGGGGTGGTACTGAGGGAGGGTCACACTGTTGGAGGGGCGGTAACGAGGGAGGGTCACACTATGGGAGGGGCACTGAGGGTGGGTCAGATTGTGGAAGGGGTGGTACTGAGGGAGGGTCACACTGTTGGGGGGGTGGTTTTGAGGGAGAATTACACTGTTGGGGGGGTGGTACTGAAGGAAGTTCATTTAGGAAAGTAGCTGTACTGACAACAGCAGAACAGGCCACTTTTTCACCTTTCCACCCTTTCAAACACACGCACACAGACACGTGCACACACACCTCTCCAGTCCTTGGCCCCAAATCTCAGACTCACAGACATCGGACCTCCAACCTGTTGTCCTCGGCCTGGACTTGGCGCCATCGGGATGATGTGAAGGCAAACATTTTGTACACGTTATAGTCGGCTTAATCGAGTGGAGCCTTTACACTAGGGGACACTGACCAGTGCAGCAACGGGTAGGCCCTTCGGCCTACAATTAAATTACTGAACCAAATAAATCAGCAGTCAAATGACTAACTGAACTAATTCCTACACAATGTCCGTATTCTTCCATTTTCCTCACGTTCACGAGTCTGTCTAAACAGCTCCTCACGTATCTGTGGAGTTGCCTTTACCGCTGGGGCCCATGGTGAGCACCCGACGTTTGAGGGCTGATGGAGCAGCTCTCCCCGGCAGGGCAGGTGTTTGTCTTGGGCTCTGACGAAGCTGCTGTCACTTGCAGGTCCTCTTTGCCGAAACGTTGACCGTCCTGCAGGACCTCCTGAAGCAAGTCCTTCTGCAGGACCTGAGCCCCAATGGGCTGCAGGCTGTCTTTAAGGTATGGGGAGCCCGAGGAGAGGGGTGGAGTGGTCGAGGGAAGGGGGTCTTCAAGAAATGAAGGTGGCCTCTCTTGGGGTTCCCGCTTGACACCGAACGGGTATTCAGGAGAAGGGAAGCCCGCCGGGCTTGCGGACGCTGGGTTACAGAGGTCTGGGAGCAGTGAAAATGGGCGGGTTAAGGTGCATCCACGCCACGCCATTGAGTCAGGGCCTTCGTGTTCAATTTCCATGGCACTGAGGTGGTACATGGCAACGGTTTCTCACACCTTACCCTCCCCCTCTGCTGGGGAGGGACAGTGATGTGCTGGGAGCAGGGCGAAGGGGAAGGGTATGTATGCCCACCCATCTCATCCCCTCTCTCCTCCCTCCCCATCCCATCCCCTCTCTCCTCCCTCCCCATCCCTTCTCTTCGCCCTCCCACCTCCCCTCCTTCCCTCCACCCTTATAACTTCCTTCCCTTCCTCCCTCCCCTCCCCTCTCCCCCGTCTCCCCCTCCCCCCCACTCCCCACTCCCCCCCAGTGTCAGGGTATTGTGGCTGTGCCTTGTTGGATGGACATTTGTGGGCTGCTGGAGGTACAATCTTCACTGATCAGATTTGACACAAACGACCCGTTTCGATGTAGAGGTGACAAAATCTAATCTTCACCTCCTCTCGTCCCTCTGCTCCCCTCAGCACCTCGAGGGTTGGATCATCTCTGCCAGGGACTGGGAGCGGGATCGCGCTGTTCTCATCCTCTCCAATCTGCTGGCCTTTTACCTGGAGAAACTCAACGTCCGGGTGAGTGTGACCCATCAGCCCCCTGCGGGATGGCAGTGAGAGGCCGAGCTGAACACCCGAACCCCTCCATCTCCAGGGTCTCAAACCTAGATGTGTCTACTAAAGATGGTGCCTCGGACTGCCGTGTGGGAAAGGTTCAATATGTTAGGAGAATCGAGGGATTTGATGGAAGTGGACAAAACAAGGAGGGGTATAGGTAGGGTCAATGCAAGCAGGCTTTCCCCCTGAGGTTGGGCGGGACTACAACCAGAGGTGATGGGTGAAGGGTGAAAGGTGAAATGTTGAAAGGGAACCTGAGGGGGAACTTCTTCACTCGGGGGCGGGGGGGAGAGTGTGGGACGAGTGCTGGATGCAGGTTCGACTGTAATGTTTAAGTACATGGGTGGGAGGAGTATGGAGGGTGCAAGTGCAGGTCGATAGGACTAAGCAGAATATGCTTTGGGACAGACTAGATGGGCTGAAGGGCAGTTTCTGTGCTGTAGTGCTTTATAACATTGGGCACACACTCCCAGGGTATAAACACCATGAACATTTGCTCTAGGCAGTACTACTGTTGGAATGAAAGATCGGTATGGGCAGTATGCTGGACAGGTTTTCCACTCTATATCATACATAATTTCCCAGTTGAGATCCTCTAAACTCCAAGCTAGTCTTTCTTATGGTTTGTAAGCACAATAGGATGAACCCTTGACCTGACAATCTAGCTTTTCGAGGCCTTTGTACCTCGGTACACGTGACAACATTAAACTGATGCCCCCTCCCATTGTTCCCCAAGGCCATGGTGACCTTCCACAACCTGGGGACAATCATCGGCCGCCTGGTCCCCCGGAGCACCGACCCGCTGGTGACGGTACGGCGGAACGCGGTGGAGGGGGTTCACACCCTTCTTTGCATCCAGCAGCGATACGCCGGTGAGTGTGGGGGGAAGCATGGTGGAGTGTTAGTGATTGGAGGGCAGCTATGCGATGGAGGGCGAGGAGGAGGGGGGAGTGGAGGCAGGTGATGCATGGGAGATCACTGCAACCATCAAGAATTGCAAGTCCCACACCAGCAGGTTCAGGGAGTTGTTACCATCAGGCTGCTAAACCAGCGAGGATAACTTCACTCACCACAACACAGAACCGATACGTCAGCCTGCAGACCCCACCATCGAGTCCAATCCACGGCAACGTTTGGCCACTCACATTCACCACTCTGTGACCAAAGAAATTCCTCCTCATCTCTGTTCTAAAAGTCCACCCCTGTATTCTGAGACTGTGTCCGCTGGTCCTAGACTCTTTCATCATGGAAAACACCCTCTCCACATCCACTCTATCAAGGCCTTTCACCATTCAACTGCAAATCAACATTTAGGGAGCCCTCCCAAGTTCCTGTGCACCTCAGTGTTTTGTATTTTCTCTCCATTTAGAAAATAGTCAAAACCTTTCATTTCCTCTACCAAAGTGCATGACTGTACACGTCCCAGCACTGTATTCCATCTGCCACTTCTTTGCCCATTCTCCTTGTCCCCCATTACTCCTTCTGTCGCCTCCCTGTTTCCTCAAACTACCTCCCCCTCCACCTTTCTTCGAATCATCTGCAGGGATAATAAATGGTGATGTATATGTACTTGGATAATAAATTCATTGTCTCCTGGTCACAGAAGAGACAGGTGGAGTGCAGGAGACGGTATATTATGTATTCAGATAGTCACTGAATGTCTTCAGACAGGAAAAGAGGTGGTAGAGGCCATTCGGCCCTCTGTGACTGTGCTATTCAGTCCCACCTCGTTCCACTTTCCAGCGGAGGCTGACAGCAGGTTTGTATCTGGTCTGGGTCAGCCGGGTGGGGGGGGGGGTCCTGCCTCTCCTCACTCCTTAGATAGAGATCTGGACACTCCTCATGGTCCTCATGTAAATCCATGATCCTTGGTGTATTCTTCCTCTCCCAGGAACTCCTGTGTTTCTGTAGCTCTGGGCTTTTACAGGATGGGGTTGCTAGTTCCATGTCCAACCCTCCTCCTCTCACAAACTTAAGGACTTGGATGGTAAATTTACTTTCAGCTTTCAGTAGATAAGAAGAGGGCAAGTGTTAAGCATTGAAGTGGGGGACAGTGGGTGATGGAGGGGTGGGAATTGGGAGGGGGAGGTGGTGATGGGGTTGTGGAGGGAATGGGGAAGGGTTAGGTCAGGGGAAGTGGAGAGGGAAAGGGCAAGTATTCATGACTGAAGGGGCAAAGTGGGGAGACGGGAGGAGGGAGGGTGAGGAAGAGGGAGATGGAAGGTGGGGTCGCGTGGGTGTGGGCAGAGGGCGAGACTGGAGTGGAGCGACATAGGGGAGGATGCGAAGATGGAGATTTAGGAGCAGGATGGGGGAAACAGCTGAAGAGGGAGAACTGAATGGGGAGGAAGAAAGAGGAGTGAGAAGGGCAAGGATAGGAAATGGGGAAGAGGGAAACTTTGGGGAGGCTAACAGGACACGAAGCAATGAATGGGATTGGTCTTTACTTGCAGTCTGAACCCCTCCGACCTCTAACTCCCTGTTTGACACCCCCCCCCCGCTCCACCTCACTGCCCGCAGGGTTTGCCTCCGACCATCGAGACCAAGATCTGGAACGTCTCCAGACTCTCCGAGACTCCTTGGATTCCTCAGAGGGTGGGGCTCTCTTCTGTACCTGCTCCGAGATTGGGCAGGTGAGACGGGGTGGGGCAGGTGGTTCAGGGAGGGATCGGGATCCTGCCCGTAGACAAGGTCACAGGTCTGAGGTGACTGGTAGACAATGAGCGGGGAGAGCTAGGTGGCAGTGTGAGACCAGGAGATACTGCGAGGGTATGCTTGAGCTGATTTCATTGACATGGATGTAGCAGATGAAAGATCATGTGGAAAACTATAAGAAATTGGCTCAAAAATAACAAAAAGGGAGTGAGAACTTGAGTTTTAAAGTGGGAGGGGGAGAAATTTAAAGGGAATCTGAGGGGTAAGTTTTTTGACACTGAGGTTAATGGTATAAGAGGAAGATTAAATTCTATTTATTTAGTGCTACAGTGCAGGACAGATCCATCTGGCCCAACCAGCAGCCCCTGATTTAACTCTAGCCTAATCACGGGATTAATTAACCTGATATCTGAGATCGTTGCCTCTGGGTCTGTACTGACTGGAGTTTAGAAGCATCAGGTGGAGGAGATCGAGATTTTATCATGGATAAAGCAGTGGCTGATTAGCAGGAGGCAAAGAGTGGGAATGAAGGGAGCCTTTTCCGGTTGGCTGCTGGGGTCCAGTGGTGTTCCCCAGGGGTCTGTGTTGGGACTGATTCTTTTACGTTATATGTCAATGATTTGGATGATGGAATTGATGGCTTTGTTGCAAAGTTTGCAGATGATATGAAGGTAGATGGAGGGGCAGGTAGTTTTGAGGAAGTAGAGAGGCTACAGAAGAACCTAGACAAATTAGGAGAATGGGCAAAAAAAGTGGCAGATGGAATTCAGTGTTGGGAAGTGTATGGTCATGCACTTTGGTAGAAGACATGAAAGGGTTGACTATTTTCTAAACGGAGAGAAAATACAAAAAAACTGAGGCTTGAAGGGTCTTGGGAGTCCTTGTGCAGGATTCTCAAAAGGTTGCAGGTTGAGTCTGTGGTGAGGACGGCAAATACAATGTTTGCATTCATTTCAAGAGGACTAGAATAGAAAAACGATGTAATGAACAGGATTTGATAAGCGATCTTGAAGTAAAGGAGCCATTAGGAGGTAGTGATCATAATATAAGTTTTTATCTGCAATTTGAGAAGGATAAGGGCAGATCAGAGGTGCCAGTGTTGCAGTTGAACAAAGAGACTATGGAGCCATGAGGGAGGAGCTGGCCAAAGTTAACTGGATGGATATCCTAGCAGAAAAGACAGTGGAACAGCAATGGCAGGTATTCTTGGGAATAATGCACAAAGTGCAAAATCAGTTCATCCCCCAGAGAAGGAAGGATTCAAAGGGGGAAAGGGGCCACAGTGGTTGACAAAGGAAGTCAGAGATTGCATAGCATTTTTTAAAAAAAGGAAGTATGACAGAGCTAAGGTGAGTGGGAGGACAGATGATTGGGAAATTTTTAAGGAACAACAGAACTTAACTAAAAAGGCAATACGGGGAGAAAAATGAGGTACGAACGCAAGCTAGCCAGGAATATAAAGGAGGTGAATCTGTGGAATTCATTGCCAAAGACGGCTGTGGAGGCCAAGTCATTGGGTGTATTTAAAATGGAGGTTGATAGGTTCCTGATTAGTCAGGGTGTCAAAAGTTACAGGGAAAAGGCTGGAGAATGGGGTTGAGAGAGGTAATAAATCAGCCATAATGGAATGGCAGTGCAGACTCGATGGGCCAAATGGCCCAAGTCTACTCCTCTGACTTATGGAAGTGGCAGATGGAAAATAATGTGGCTAACTGAGAAATGTGGAAAAAATGTAAAAAGAGTCTAGAACTCAAGGGCTTGGGTTTATGGTGAGGGGAGATGTGAGGGGTAAGGTTTTCACACAGGGGTTAACGGAACAGGATGCCAGAAGGCGAGTGGATTAGCTCTATTTGCCTCAGGTACATCACAACATCAGCACTCGCAGGCTACACCCAGCATAACCCTCCGATTGTGTTGGTTATTGACACAGTCGGTGTACATTATGTACATATGACAAATAAAGCTAATGTAAAGACGGGTAAAGCATGGATGAAGTGGCCTGTTTCTTTGATTCTGACTCTTCACCTTGTTCACAGGTGATTGCGAAGACCATTCCCCAGGGACAGCTGCATCCTCTACTCCGCCTGCTCTTCGAGGGTCTGCTAGATCCCCACCCCAACTGCTCCAGCGCAGCCTCTGTCATCATCAATACCATCGTCAGGATCAGGGGCAGCAGCCTCGGTGACCAGGTTAGTGATCAGTGGCTGATGCCAGCTACCGGTAACCGGTTCAGTGAAAGACTGTGGGCAACCAGAACCGTCGGCAAGGTGAAGCAGCGACCGAAAAACCTGGTTGCTGGTAACACGGCAGGACCTTCTCTGTAAGCCCATTGTCCGGCAGCTTAACAGCAGCCCTGTACGTGCAGGGGGCACAGCCTCGGAATAGAGGGACCTCCATTGAGAAGAGAGGGTGGCGAATGTGTGAAATTGATTGCCACAAACAGCTGTGGAGGCCATTGGGTATATTTAAAGTGTTGGTTGCTGGGTTCTTCATTAGTCAGGGTGTGAAGGGTTAAGGGAAAAAGGCAGAAGAATGGGTTTGAGGGAAATGGATCGGCCATGATGGAATGGAGCAGACTGGATGGGCTGAATGGCCTAATTCTGCTCCTATATCTACTGCTCTCTGTCCTCTGTCTGCTTTTCAAGTTGTCCCCAGGTGCAGCCCATCCGTGAAGACCCTTCCTCTCCCAGTGATGAGGTCTTTGGTGTTTCTGTCGCTCTGGGTTTCTTTGTGATGAGGTTGTGAGCCCCGTGCCTGACCCTCCTCCTCCCACAACTGGGTGAGGACCGTCCACGGTGGAGTCGACGGGATTTCACGTTCAGTGTTTCAGGGTGCAGGCAGGCAGACGGACGAGGGCCACGGAGATAGACTGAGAGATGGAGAGTTCACTTCTGTCATTCTGGGGCCTGATAACAGTGTCCCTGACCCTTTTGGAAAATCTGCAAACATCGCCCTGTGTTATCTACACTCCCACACTGTGGTAACGTCCAGTGTTCCGTGTATATAAAACTGATGAGAAGGGCTAATTAAATTCGGATTCCAATTTATCTATGATGTGCCTATTGAAACGTGCAGTTGGCATTAGCACCTCTCACAACCAGTTATTCCTTGGAATACTGAAGACTGAGGGGAGATTCAATTGAGGGGTATCGATAGGGTAAATGCAAGCAGGCTTTTTCCACTGAGGTTGGCTGGGATGACAGCCAGAGGTCATGGGTTAAGGGTGAAAGGTGAGAAATTTAAGGGGAACATCGGGGGAATAGCTTCACTCTGAGGGTGGTGAGAGTGTGGAACAGTCTGCCAGTGGAAGTGGTGGATACGGGTTGAATCTCAATGTTTGAATAGTTTGTATAGGTACGTGGATGAGAGGGCTATGGTTTGGGTACAGGTAGGCAGTTTAAATGATTTGCCACAGACTAAGTAGAGCGAGGGGCCTGTTTCTGTGCCGTGCTTCTCTGTGACTGACCTAAGGGTGTGCTGGGGCAGCCTGCAAGTGTCGTCACTAATTCCAGCACCAAACTAATGTACCCAGAACATTCAGCAGATCAACACCAGCCGTGACAAAACAACAACAGCACAAACTCCTTTCCACACACACACACTCACACTCACCCCCACACACCCACGTACATTCACACACTCACACTCACCCCCACACACCCACGTACATTCACACACTCACACTCACCCCCACACACCCACGTACATTCACACACTCACACTCACCCCCACACACCCACGTACATTCACACACTCACACTCACCCCCACACACCCACGTACATTCACACACTCACACTCACCCCCACACACCCACGTACATTCACACACTCACACTCACCCCCACACACCCACGTACATTCACACACTCACACTCACCCCCACACACCCACGTACATTCACACACTCACACTCACCCCCACACACCCACGTACATTCACACACTCACACTCACCCCCACACACCCACGTACATTCACACACTCACACTCACCCCCACACACCCACGTACATTCACACACTCACACTCACCCCCACACACCCACGTACATTCACACACTCACACTCACCCCCACACACCCACGTACATTCACACACTCACACTCACCCCCACACACCCACGTACGTTCACACACGTACACTCACCCCCACACACCCACGTACGTTCACACACTCACACTCACCCCCACACACCCACGTACGTTCACACACTCACACTCACCCCCACACACCCACGTACGTTCACACTCACACTCACCCCCACACACCCACGTACGTTCACACACTCACACTCACCCCCACACATTCACACACTCACACTCACCCCCACACATTCACACACTCACACTCACCCCCACACACCCACGTACATTCACACACTCACACTCACCCCCACACACCCACGTACATTCACACACTCACACTCACCCCCACACACCCACGTACATTCACACACTCACACTCACCCCCACACACCCACGTACATTCACACACTCACACTCACCCCCACACACCCACGTACATTCACACACTCACACTCACCCCCACACACCCACGTACGTTCACACACTCACACTCACCCCCACACACCCACGTACGTTCACACACGTACACTCACCCCCACACACCCACGTACGTTCACACACTCACTCACCCCCACACACCCACGTACGTTCACACACTCACACTCACCCCCACACACCCACGTACGTTCACACACTCACACTCACCCCCACACACCCACGTACGTTCACACACTCACACTCACCCCCACACACCCACGTACGTTCACACACTCACACTCACCCCCACACACCCACGTACGTTCACACACTCACACTCACCCCCACACACCCACGTACGTTCACACACACACACTCACCCCCACACACCCACGTACATTCACACACACACACTCACCCCCACACACCCACGTACACTCACCCACACACACCCACGTACATTCACACACGTACACTCACCCCCACACACCCACGTACGTTCACACACTCACACTCACCCCCACACACCCACGTACGTTCACACACTCACACTCACCCCCACACACCCACGTACATTCACACACTCACACTCACCCCCACACACCCACGTACATTCACACACTCACACTCACCCCCACACACCCAGGTACGTTCACACTCACTCACCCCCACATACATTCACACACACTCACACTCAACCCCACACACTCACGTACATTCACACACACTCACCCCCACACACCCAGGTACGTTCACACTCACTCACCCCCACATACATTCACACACACTCACACTCACCCCCACACACCCAAGTACATTCACACACGCACTCACACACGAACATACCCACACACGTGCACACACTCTCACTCCCCTTTCTCTCTCACTCACTCGCGCATGCTCTCCCTCTCCCTCTCACTCCACCCACAGCTCTACACACCATCCTTTCACAACTGGAGAAGAGAGATGCTCAGGTGAGGATGCTGTTCTTGGACTACAGTTCAGCATTCAACACCATAATTCCTTCCAGACTCGACAAGAAGCTCAGGGACCTCGGCCTTCACCCTGCCTTGTGCGGCTGGATCCTGGACTTCCTGTCAGATCACCAGCAGGTGATGAGAGTGGATTCCCTCACCTTCACCCCCTGACCCTCAACACAGTTGCCCCTCAAGGCCGTGTCCTAAGCTCCCTCCTTCACTCTCTGTATGCCCATGACAGTCACCACCCACAGCTCCAATCTGCTAATTAAATTTGCTGACAGCACTACACTGACTGGCCTAATCTCAAATAATAATGAGACAGCCTACAGAGAAGAAGTCATCACCCTGACACAGTGGTGTCAAGAAAACAACCTCTCCCTCAATGTTGCAAAAACAAAGGAGCTAGATGTGGACAACAGGAGGAATGGAGACAGGCTAACCCCTATTGACATCAATGGATCTGGGGTTGAGAGGGTGAACAGCATCAAGTTCTCCCGTGGTCTGTACACACCAGCTGTGTGGTGAAAAAGGCACAACTGCACCTCTTTCACCTCAGACGGTTGAAGAAGTTTGGTGTGGGTCCCCAGATCATAAGAACTTTCTATAGGGGCACAATTGAGAGCATCCTGACTGGCTGCATCACTGCCTGGTTTGGGAACGGTACCCCTCAACCAACCGCAGGACTCTGCAGAGAGTGGTGTGGACAGCCTAGCGCATCTGTAGTTGTGAACTTCCCACTATTCAGGACATTTACAGAGACAGGTGTGTGAAAAGGGCCCAAAGGATCATTGGGGACCTGAGTCACCCCAACCACCAACTGTTCCAGCTGTTACCATCCGGGAAACGGTACGGCAGCATAAAAGCCAGGACCAACAGGCTCCGGGACAGCTTCTTCCACCAGGCCATCCGACTGATTGATTCATGCTGATACAATTGTATTCCTATGCTATATTGATTGTCCTGTTGTACATACCATTCATTATAAATGACTAGAAATTGCACATTGCACATTTAGACTGAGATCTTAACTCCTCTTTACTGAGGGATGCAGGCAATAAAGTCAATTCAATTCATTACCTCTCACTCTCCATCCCCCTCTCTACCCCTCACAGCCTCCTCCCTCCAACCACCCCCCTCTGCTGCCCCACTCTCTGCCGCCCCTCCCTCTTTCCCCCCTACCCCTCCCTCCTGCCCACTCCTGCTCTGTGTCCTGCTCACTCTCACACTCACTGACGGATCTCTATTCTCTGGCCCTGGAAACATCAGCAGCCAGACTCAGGGAAAGACAGAGAGGAGGCTGTATTGTAGGAGTGGACGTTTGTACGTTTATTGGAATTTGCTACGGAGCTTGTTGGTCTGTGCTGGTGTCCATCATGCCATTCAGGGATCTTGAGCTAATATTTTTTGTGACTGTTTGTGCAATCGTAACTTTTTGTGTGCTCTGTGTGACTGTACGTGGTGTGTTTTGCACTGTTGCCTCAGAGGAACACTGTTTTGTTTAGCTGTATGCACTCATATAATTGACTGCCAGTTAAACTTGACATTCGTAGAGAATCTCAGTCCTTGCTGCAGTTTTACTTTCCGGACAGCAGGCGGCAACGTTGCTTCAGTTCTCCGGACAAGCATAAGACAGGAGCAGAATTAGGCTATTCAAGCCATTGAGTCTGCTCCGCCATTCCATCACGGCTGATCCTGGATCCCGCTCAACCCCCTACACTGGCCTTCTCACCAAATCTTTTGATCCCCTGACCAATCAGGAAACTATCAACTTCCGCCTTAAATCTACGCACGGACTCGGCCTCCACCGCAGTCTGTGGCAGAACATTCCACAGATTCACTACTCTCTGGCTAAAAAAATTCCTCCTTACCTCTGTTATAGTTCTAGATATCCCCGCCATAGGAAACATCCTCTCCACATCCACCCTATCCAGTCCTTTCAACATTCAGTAGGTTTCAATGAGATTCCCCCCCCCCCATATTCTTCCAAATTCCAGTGAGTACAGGCCCAAAGCTGCCAAACACTTCTCGCATGTTAACCCCTTCACTCCCAGAATCATCCTCGTGAACCTCCTCTGGACTCTCCAATGACAACACATCCTTTCTGAGATATGGGGCCCAAAACTGTTGACAATTCTCCAAGTGCAGCCTGCCTAGTGTCTTATAAAGGCTCAGCGTTATCTCCTTGCTTTTATATTCTATTCCTTGAAATAAATGCCAACACTGCATTTGCCTTTTTTACCACAGAGTCACCCTGTAAAATTAACCTTCAGGGAGTCTTGCACGAGAAATCCTGAGTCCCTCTGCACCTCTGATGTTTGAACCTTCTCCCCATTTCCAGAAAAGTTGGGATATTTTCCAAAATGCAATAAAAACAAAGATGTGTGATATGTTAATTCGTGTGAACCCTTATTTAACTGACAAAAGTACAAAGAAAAGATTTTCAATAGTTTTACTGACCAACTTAATTGTATTTTGTAAATATACACAAATTTAGAATTTGATGGCTGCAACAAAAGTTGGGACAGAGTTAAAATAAGATTGAAAAATGCACAGAATATTCAAGTAACACCGGTTTGGAAGACTCCACATTAAGCAGGCTAATTGGTAGCAGGTAAGGTATCATGACTGGGTATAAAAGTAGCGTCCATCAAAGGCTCAGTCTTTGCAAGTAAGGATGGGTCGTAGCTCACCACTTTGTGCCAAAGTTTGTGAGAGAATTGTTAGTTAGTTCAAAAGGAACATTTCCCAACGCAAGATTGCAGAGAATTTAGGTCTTTTAACATCTATAGTACATAATATTGTGAAAAGATTCAGAGAATTCAGAGACCTCTCAGTGCGTAAAGGGCAAGGTCGGAAACCACTGCTGAATGCGCGTGATTTTTGAGCCCTCAGGCGCCACTGCCTAAGAAACCGTCACGCTACTGTGACAATTATAGCCACCTGGGCTCAGGAGTACTTTGGAAAACCATTGCCACTTAACACAGTCCGTCGCTGCATCCAGAAATGCAACTTGAAACTGTATTACGCAAGGAGGAAGCCATACATCAACTCTATGCAGAAACACCGGCGAGTTCTCTGGGCCTGAGCTCATCTCAGATGGACCGAAAGACTGTGGAACTGTGTGCAGTGATCAGATGAGTCCACATTTCAGCTAGTTTTTGGAGAAAACAGGCGTCGAGTTCTCCGTGTCAAAGATGAAAACGACTATCCTGATTGTCATCAGCGAAAGGTGCAAAAGCCAGCATCTGTGATGGTATGGGGGTGCATCAGTGCCCACAGCATGGGTGATTGCATGTATGTGAAGGTACCATTGACTCTGAGGCATATATTAGGATTTTAGAGAGATCTGTTGCCATCAAGGCGACGTCTCTTCCCGGGACGTCCATGCTTATTTCAGCAGGACAATGCCAGACCACATTCTGCGCGGGCTACAACAACGTGGCTTTGTAGACACAGAGTGCGTGTGCTTGACTGGCCTGCTGCCAGTCCAGATCTATCTCCTATTGAAAACGTATGGCGCGTCATGAAGAGGAGAATCAGACAACGGAGACCACGGACTGTTGAGCAGCTGAAGTCTTATATCAAGCAAGAATGGACAAAATTTCCAATTGCAAATCTACTACAATTAGTATCCTCAGTTCCAAAACGATTAAAAAGTGTTATTAAAAGGAAAGGTGATGTAACACAATGGTAAACATGCCTCTGTCCCAACTTCTGTTGAGTGTGTTGCAGCCATCAAATTCTAAATTTGTGGATACTTACAAAATACAATTAAGTTGGTCAGTAAAACTGTTGAAAATCTTTTCTTTGTACTTTTGTCAGTTAAATAAAGGTTCACGTGAATTAACATATCACAGATCTTTGTTTTTATTGTATTTTGGAAAATATCCCAACTTTTCTGGAAATGGGGTTTGTAGATAATAGTCTGCACTATTGTTCCTTTTACCAAATACATTATCATATATTTCCCAACACTGTATTCCACCTGCCACTTTTTGCCCATTCTTCAAATTTGTCTAAGTCCTGCTGAAATCACATTGCTTCCTCAGCACTACCAACGCCTCCACCTGTCTTCATATCATCTACAAACTTTGCCACAAAGCCATCAATTCCATTATCCAAATCATTGATAAACAATGTGAAAAGTAGTGGTCCCAATACTGACCCCTGAGGGACACCACTAGTCACTGGCAGCCAACCGGAAAAGGCTCCTTTTACTTCCACTCGCTGCCTCCTGCCTGTCAGTGATTCCTCTATCCATGCCAGTATCTTTCCTGTAACACCATAGGATTTTATCTTGTTAAGCAGCCTCATGTGAGGCACCTTATCAAATGCCTTCTGAAAATCCAAGTAAATGACATCCACTGCCTCTCTTTCGTCCACCCTGCTTGTTACTTCCTTGAAGAACTCAAACAGATTTGTCAGGCAAGATTTCCCTTTACAAAAACCATGCTGACTTTGACATATCTTATCATTGGTCTCCAAGTACCCCGGAACCTCATGCTTACTAATAGATTCCAACACTTTCCCAACCACTGAGGTTAGGCTAACTTGGCCTATAATTTCCTCTCTTTTGCCTTCCTCCCTTCTGAAAGAGTGGAGTGACATTTGCAATCTTCCAGTCCTCTGGGACCATGCCAGAATCAAGTGATTCTTGAAAGATCATGACCAATGCATCTGTTATCTCTTCAGCAGCCTCTCTCAGGACTCTGGGATGTCGTCCATCTGGCCCAGGTGACTTATCCACCTGAAGACCTTTGAGTTTGCCAGCACTTTTTCCTTTGTAAAAGCAATGACACTCACTCCTGCTCCCTGTCACTCTCAGACCTCTGGCATACTGCTAGTGACTTCCACAGTGAAGACTTTGCAAAGTACCCATATATAACCATATAACAATCACAGCACGGAAACAGGCCATCTTGGCCCTTCCAGTCCGTGCCGAACGCTTACTCTCACCTAGTCCCACCTACCTGCACTCAGCCCATAACACTCCATTCCTTTCCTGTCCATATACCTATTCAATTTTACTTTAAATGACAATATCGAACCTGCCTCTACCACTTCTGCTGGAAGCTCATTCCACACAGTTACCACTCTCTGAGTAAAGAAGTTCCCCCTTATGTTACCCCTAAACTTTTGCCCCTTAACTCTCAACTCATGTCCTCTTGTTTGAATCTCCCCTACTCTCAATGGAAACAGCCTATTCACGTCAACTCTATCTATCCCCCTCATAATTTTGAATACCTCTATCAAGCCCCCCCTCAACCTTCTACGCTCCAAAGGATAAAGACCTAACTTATTCAGCCTTTCCCTGTAACTTAGGTGCTGAAACCCAGGTAACATTCTAGTAAATCTCCTCTGTACTCTCTCTATTTTGTTGATATCTTTCCTATAATTTGGTGACTAGAACTGTACACAATATTCTAAATTTGGCCTTACCAATGCCTTGTACAATTTTAACATTACATCCCAACTCCTATACTCAATGCTCTGATTTATAAAGGCCAGCATACCAAAAGCTTTCTTCACCACCCTATCCACATGAGATTCCACCTTCAAGGAACTATGCACCATTATTCCTAGATCATCGCCCATTAAGTTCATCTGCCATTTCTTTGTTCCCCCATTTACCTCACCAGCATCATTTTCCTGTGGTCCAATATCAGCTCTCACCTCCTTTTTACTCTTCATGTAACTGAAAAAGCTTTTAGAGTCCTGCTTTATATTATTGGCTGGTTTGCCCTCATATTTCACCTTTTCCCTCATAGCTTTTCTGGTTGCCTTTTGTTTGATTTTAAATGCTTCCCAATCATCCAACTTCCCGCTCACTTTTGCTACCTTATATGCCCTTTCCTTGGCTTTTATGCTGTCCCTAACTTCCCTTGTCAATGATGGCTGCCTACCCTGCCATTTGAGGACTTCTTCTGTGGGATAGATCATTCCTGTGTGGTGTGAACTAGTCCCAGAAAATTCAGTCACCTCTATTCTGTTGTTGTCCCTGCCAGTATCCCCCTCCAATCCACCTGGGCAAGCTTCTCTCTCAAGTCTCTGTAATTCCCTTTATTCCATTGCGATACTAACATGCGAGTTATGCTTCTCCCTCTGAAACTGCAGTATGAATTCAATCATATTACGATCATACGTTAAGCTGACTAATAAAATCAGGGTTATTACACAACACTCAATCTAAGATGGCCTTTTCCCGAGAGGTTCATGCACAAGCTGCTCAAAAAAGCTTCCGATCATCTCGTAGGTATTCAACAAATTCCCTCTCTTGCGATCTGACACCAGCCTGATTTCCCCAGTTACAATGGTGACATTGCCCTTATCACATGCCTTTTCCAGCTCCCTTTGCAATCTCAACCCCACATCTTGGCTACTATTTGGGAGGCCTATATAAGAGTCCCATAATGTTTTTTTTTACCCTTGCAATTCCTTAACTCCACACACAAGGATTCAACGTTCTCTGACCCTGTGTCACCTGGTACTAAAGATGTTATTCCATCTCTTACTAACATCTCCTAAACCTTCCTGCCTGTCCTTTCAGTTCAAAGTATATTCCCTGATGTTAAGCTCACAACTATAACCCCACCACTGTTGGGTCAAAATCAAGAGAAGGTAACTTGTTATTGAGAGCAATACGTGGAAAACCGGTGGAACTCAGCAGGCCAGGCAGCGTCTGAGGAGGGAAATGTGCAGTTGACGTTTCAGTTTGAAATTCGTCATCTGTCCTGATTAGTTGAAACGTTGACTGTCCGTTTCCCTGCACAGATGCTGCCCGACCAGCTGAGTTCAGGATCGGCTCTATCATCAATGATGTGACATTTGTTTTTCTGTGTCAGTAGGACAAAACTCCCTGGAAATGACAAAAGTAAGTAGCGCAGAAAAGAAAAGGGTTCAGGGACCGTTCAGATATCTGGTGGTGGAGAGGCAGAAGCTGCTCCCAGCTCATGGTGTCTTCACCATTACACCACTTCCATTCTCCCATATCTCCAGCATTCTCACTGAGAGCCTGGGTTCAGCAATGGCTCTGAACGTTACAGCTCTGCGATCCGGCACGTAGGGGGACTGAGAAAAAGGCAAGGACGTGGCGCTGAAATGTCACAAGGCATTGCTTAGACCGCACAGAGTGTCGAGGGCTGTTTGGGCTCCATAGTCAAGAAAAGATGTGTTGGCATTGGAGAAGGGCTGGAAGAGAATGATTCTGGGAGCTAAAGAGGTTCGATGTGGGTGTTTGATGGCTTTGGGCTTGGTACTCACTGGCATTCAGAAAAATGAGAGGGATCTCATTGAAAGCCATCGAATGTTGAAAGTCCTAGTTAGATGTAGGGAGCCTAGTTCCAGAGGGCACAGCCTCAGAATAAAAGGACGTCCCTTTAGAACAGGGAGGAGGAAGTTTTTTAATCAGAGGGTGATGAATCTGAAATTCATTGCCACAGATGGCAGGAGAGGCCAAGTCATTGAGAATATTTTAAAGTGGAGGTTGATAGGTTCTTGAGTTGAAGATTACAGGGAGAAGGCAGGACAATGGGAGTTTGGGGGTTGAGAGGGATAGTAAGTGATTGATGGGCTGAATGGACTGGTTCTGTTCCGATGCCTTTTGGCATTGTGGAGGATTTGACTGGACTAAAGGGGGAGAAGCCACTCCTTTTGGTAACTCTCTGCAGCTTTTCACGGTCTCACACAGGGCACTTGCCACCTAAAGCTGTGACGCATTGGTTCAGGGCTGGGTGGGGCGAGGAGGGGAGGGGTGAGGGAAGGTGAAGAAGAGTGGTGGGAAGTTGGGAAGGAGGGGTTCGGAAAGGAGGGCGTAAGGCTGAGGGAGGTGGGAGGGAAGGAGAGCGGGGTAGGGAGAGGAGGTGAGGCAGAGTGAAGTTGGAAAGGTGAGGGGGAGGAGAGTTTGTAGGATGGGGAGAGGGCAAGGAGGTGAGGTGGAGGGAAGTTGGAAAGGGGAGGGAGGGGAGTTTGGAGGGTGGGGAGGTGGTGTTGGACATTAGCGCCCCTGACCCAGCTCACTCACCCATGAGGGACGGTCCCTGACGCTGCCGGTCGCCCACAGGTGCCGGACATGATGGCACGGTTACACTCCCGCCTCGAGTGCATCAGCTCGGAGCAGGTACGGACATCCGTTCTACAGACAGTCTCCCTCCTCGCCTCGCAAAACCTGGCGGCCGTGATCTCCTATCTCCTCACCCACCCGCTGCCTTTCGACAGGTAGGTAACCACGTCCCGTCCCAGCCTGGCGTCCTGGGGGGAGAACCCGGTCACGGGGGAAAGGGGGGTGATTGTGGAACTTGGGGCAGGTCAGAAACACAGAAACAATCCCTTCAGCCCAACTCACCCATACTGGGCAGCATAAAAGATTAATTTTATTTGTCACATGTATATCAAAACGCTCAGTGAAATGTAAAAACGCAAACACGAGGAAATCTGCAGATGCTGGAAATTCAAACACACACAAAATGCTGGTGGAACACAGCAGGCCAGGCAGCATCTATAGGAGAAGCACAGTCGACGCCAAGACCCTTCGTCAAGACTAACTGAAAGAAGAGATAGTAAGAGATTTGAAAGTGAGAGGGGGGGGATCTGAAATGATAGGAGAAGACCGGAGGGGGTGGGATGAATCTAAGAGCTGGAAAGGTGATTGGCAAAAGGGACACAGAGCTGGAGAAGGGAAAGGATCATGGGACGGGAGGCCTAGGGAGAAAGAAAGGGGGAGGGGAGCACCAGAGGGAGATGGAGAACAGGCAAGGAGTGATTGTGAGAGGGACAGAGAGAGGAAAAAGAAAAAAAAAATCGGGGATGGGGTAAAAAGGCGAGGGGGGCATTAATAGAAGTTTGAGAAATCGATGTTCATGCCATCAGGTTGGAGGCGACCCAGACAGAACATCGGGTGTTGTTCCTCCAACCTGAGTGTGGCCTCATCTTGTCCACTCAACCCCCCCCCCCCCCCATCCCTTCCCACCCCTTCCCACCGATCTCCCTCCTGGCACTTATCCTTGCAAGCGGAACAAGTGCTACACCTGCCCTTACACTTCCTCCCTCACCACCATATTCAGGGCCCCAGACAGTCCTTCCAGGTGAGGCGACACTTCACCTGTGAGTCGACTGGTGTGTTATACCGCGTCCGATGCTCCCGGTGTGGCCTTTTATATATTGGTGAGACCCGACGCAGACTGGAGACCGTTTCGCTGAACAGCTATGCTCTGTCCGCCAGAGAAAGCAGGATCTCCCAGTGGCCACACATTTTAATTCCCGGTCCCATTCCCATTCTGATATGTCTGTCCATGGCCTCCTCTACTGTCAAGATGAATCCACACCTTATGTACGGGCTGGGTAGCCTCCAACCTGATGGCATGAACATTGACTTCTCTCCCCCCCCCCCCCCCCCCCTTCTTACCCCATCTCTGACAATATTTAGTTTTTTCCTTCTCTCTCTGCCCATCACTCTGCCTGTTCTCCATCTCCCTCTGGTACTCCCCTCCCCCTTTCTTTCTCCCTAGGCCTCCCATCCCGATCCTTTCCCTTCTCCAGCTCTGTATCCCTTTTGCCAATCACCTGTCCGGCTCTCAGCTTCACCCCCCCCCCCCCCCGTCTTCTATCATTTCGGATCTTCCCCCTCCCACTTTCAAATCTCTTACTATCTCTTCTTTCAGTTAGTCCTGACGAAGGGTCTGGGCCCAAAACGTCGACAGCACTTCTCCCTGTGGATGCTACCTGGCCTGCTGCGTTCCACCAGCATTTTGTGTGTGAAATGTGTTTTTTGTTGAAACGACAAACACAGTCCCAGGATGAGCTGGGGAGTGGGGGGCAGCTTAATAGTGTCGACAACATAGCATGCCCACAACTCAACAACCATAACCCGTACGTCTTCGGTCTGTGGGAGGAAACCCACGCAGTCATGGGCAGAGTGTGGACAGTGCCACGGCAGGAATTGAACCCTGTCCTTCGATTGCTGGTGCTCTGCAATGTTACGTAACCGTTACACTGGCTTCTCAGCAAGTCCCATTTGGGGCGTCAAAGTGGTTGGCACCACGGTTACAGGAGACACGGGTTCAATTCCCGACACTGCCTGGAAAGAGTTTGTCCGTCCTCTCTGTGACCGTGTGGGATTTCTCCGGGTGCTCTGGTTTCCTCTCACAGTCCAAAGATGAACCGATTGGCAGGTTAATTGGTCTTTGTAAGTTGTGCTGAGACCAGGCTGGGGTTAAATTGGGGGGGGGGGGGGTGCACAGATCAAAGGGTCAGAAGGTCCTGTTCCACACTGTAAATAAGAAATAGACAGACAGACAGACTCCAGTTCAGCCCAGATCCTCCTCAACTCTTCTTCTCCATGAACCTCACAAACAGAAAATCTGCAGATGCTGGAAATCTGAGCAACACTCATAAAATGCTGCAGGAACTCAGCAGGTCAGGCAGCATCGATGGAAAAGAGTCCAGTCAAAGTTTTGGGCCGAAACCCAGCAACAAGACCAAATAAAGGGTCTCAGCCCGAAATGTTGACTGTACTTTTTTCCATAGATGTTACCTGGCCTGCTGAGTTCCTCTAGCATTTTGTGTGTGTTTCTCTCCATGGACCTGTAAATGGCTTTTAAACGTGGGAATTGAACCCACCTTAATCAGTTCTGGTAGCTTGATCCACTCTGTGTGGAATTGTCAGCTCTCTTTAAAGTTTACATCTTACCCCTCTCATCTTAAACCTAGTTTTAGACTCTGCTACTTCAGCAAAAACACCAGACCATCCACCCACTCTGCCCATTGTGATCTTATAATCTTTTGAAAGGTCGCCCCTCAGCCTCCTTCACTCCCGTCCTGTCCGGTCCCTCCATACAACTCGAACCCTCCACTCCCGGGAACATCCTGCTGAATCTTTGCTGAGCGACGTCCTTCTTATAACTGGGTGAGCAGAGTTGCACACGATACTCACAGTGTGCTGTAACGTCCCAACCCAACCCCGGTACTCACTGCCCCGTCGATCTGCCACCCGTTTTCAGGGACAGATGTCCTGGTATTGAAGCTAACCGCAGTCTCTCTCCCTCTCTTCCCACAGACCCACGGGCGAGATGTGGCGGTCTCTGGCGGTGGACACGAGCCTGACCCGAGCCACGCTGGAGCTGCTGACCGAGCGGCTGGATAAGCATCTGCCGTACGAGGAACGCAGTGAGTCGTTTCTGCGAAAGGATGTGGCCCGTGTGGCCACTCTCCAGCCGCTGGCTGTAAGTCCCCAACTGCCCTCTCTACCCCCCCTGGGGGTCGGAATGGGGTTTGGTGAAGAGATTAGGATCGGGGTCGTTTGGGGTCCCATTGGTGTCGTGGGTCAGGTTTACAGCTGGGTCAGAGGTCATGGGGCTAGGGTCAGCAGAGGGATCACCGTTGGGTTTTTGGGTCATGCTTAGGCCAGAGGCTGGGTGGGGCCACAGTCAGGTTCAGGGTCATGGTTAGGGTAATGTTCAGGTCAAGGTCAGAGATTACAGTTGAGGTCAGGTGGTGGTGGGGTCAGATGTAGGGGTGGGGTTGGGGTTCATGGTTGGGGTCAGGGGTCATTGCTGCAGTTGAGGGTGGCGGTAGGGCTCCCCCTGCACTGAACCCCTGCCATACCACGTCTCCACAGATCACCTGTGCTCTGACCGAGCTCCTGTCCCAGCCTGAGATGCGCGAGGCCGTCGGTCTCCTCTACCCGCTGCTGTTCACCTCCACCCTCCTCCGCGTTGGCTCCACCCTGGGGGTCCGGTTGCCCAAAGACTCATCGAATCAGGCGAAGGAGGGGCGGGGGTCTGTACAGATCCGCTTCCCCAGGACCCTCAATGTCTGCAGGTAAGTGAGAGGGGAGGGTCACGGAGGGAGGCTTGTTGTGTTGACCATCCCGAGGGCTGGTGGGTTCTCTGAGGTGATGTCATCAGCCCAGTGACCCACGAGGTATCACTGGAATACATTGTCAACGTACCGATACACAGTGAAAAGCTTGTCTTGCAAACTGTTCTGCAGATCAGATCATTACACAGTGCACTGAGGAGGAACGAGATAAACCAGAAACGGGATGTAGCATAGAGTGTAACACTTACAGAGAAAACACAGTGCTGGCAGCCGGTGAGCAAGGTCAGGAGCCCATCTTCAGCTTTGAATTTATTTGTGTGACCTTCAGGTTCCGTCAGCTGTGTAAGTCTGGGGGAGACGATCCCTGGCCCCACCAAACATGTCAGATCGAGGTGCAAAACCTGCTGTTCATGTGGATGCTGTGTGATCCGTTCCCCTGTTACAAATCAGTACCACGAAATAACAGACAGTACACCATACGCAATTAGACGATTCAGCTTTATAATTCTTCATTCGACTTGAGGCTTAGTAAAGAAAACAAAATGAAAAGGGTCCATTTTAATGAGACAGTCTGATGTGCACAAGTTGGAGTTCACAGTTTCCCTTCCGCTGGTCCTCCCATCGATTTCCCCAGGCTTCGTCAACTTTCAGCCCCACTCCAAGCCCACTCCGTCCTGCTGTCTATGACCTCTCCGTTCTGGCATCTTCTCCCTTCATCTCTCACTGAACACAAGACCCAGATCACCTTGGTCTCAGGCACACACAAGAAAAAACTCACTTCCTTTCATTAGATGACAAACAATCCAGAGTCCGCGTTATCTCTAGTCACGACCCGAACACTGCTGCTACAGAGAAACCCGACATTACAGTGAAACCTTTGCCAGGGTTACATTGGCCACACCTACATTGAAGCACTTAGTGACGATGTCGCTGTATGATACAATGGGGTGACGGGGCCCATACTGTGCGAAACCGTGGGGTGACGGGGCCCGCACTGTGCTGTACTGTTCACTGTTGAACAACTTGGATGGGAATGTGGTCGACATGGTTTGGGAATGACAAATGAAACTGGTGGTACAGAGAGAATGAAGATTGTTAGATTATAACAGCATCCTGATCAACTGGGCCAAGGGATGGCAGATGGAGTTTAGTTTAGATCATTGTATTTTAGGAAAACAAATCAGATCAGGGCAGGACTTGCACAGAGAATTGATGGGACCCTACACAGCCTATCCATCTCTATCTGTCTCTCTTTACCGCTAGCTCTCTGTCTATCCAGTGAAACTATGTACTTGCATCTCTGGGTGTCAGTACACGGTGGTGCAGGTGGACTGGGTGTTGAGGAAGGAGTTCAGCTCACTGGCCTTTGGTCAGGATACTTGGCCAGGAGGTGGGACATCATGTAGAAAGCATGGTCTGGATTTGGAGAACTCCAAGGATTCTGCTGGGAAGGGTGGGGGGAGAGCACAAAGATAGGCGGCTTGTGTTGCAAGGACAGGCTGAGGGGACCTTGTAGCAGAATTTCATAAAGTCCTGAGGGGTACAGGTGATCACGGTCTCTCCCGGTAGAGGAGCATTAAACCGAGTTGGGGGTGGGGTGTAGGTTTACGGTGAAAGAGGAGAGATTTTAAAGGGACCTGAGGGGCAACTTTGATCAGCCAGAGGATGGTGGGGACATGGAACGAGCTGCATTAGGGACAGGCAGATTAACAGTACATAAAAGACACGTCCATAGGTGAAACAACACGCACAGAATGCTGGAGGAACTCAGCATCTCTGGAAATGAATGAACGGTTGTTGCCGATTTGGACTGGAAAGGAAGGGGGAAGCTGCCCAATTCAGAAGGTGGGGCAGGGGAGATAGGAAAGGATGTGGGCCAAACGCAGGCAAGTGGATCGGTATGGAGGAGGTGTTAACTCTGTGGGGTCTCCTGGTGAATGAGGGTATTGTGAGTGAGTCCGCTTCGTCTTGCAGCTGTTCAGTGGACGCTCTCCGGGCGGTGATGGTCCAGAGTCAGAATGAGGGGTTACTCCGGATCATGAAGGACGAGGAAGGCTGGGAACTGCTGAAGAGCCCTGACACACACCACCAGGGGGTGGCCATTCTGGCCAGGTAAGTGTCTCTCTCCCACCCGCATGCGGCAACTGTCAACCACTCTCCACATAGTCGGTGGCCAGGTAATAGATCAGATATGATAGAATGGTGGAGCAGATGGGCTGAATGGCCTCATTTTGCTCCAGGGTCTTTACTGAGAGGGACCATGGGGAGGGGCCCTTCCCGTGGGCTGGGCTGGGGGCAGTGTTTCAGCACTTGAGGGAGGGAGGATTGGTGTCTAACTGGGGTTTCTGACGCTCCTGCAGGGCCATGGCGAGACACAGCACATCGCACCTGAGCAGCATCGTGGAGAGGCTGGAACCCTTCCTGAACGCACCCTACGAGGGCCAGAGGGTCACCGTGGCTGCCTTCTTCGGAGAGGTGAGTGGGGAATTGGTGGCACGGTCACGGTTTTCAGCGCCAGCGACTGGGTTCGTTCTGTACATCCTCCCTGTGACGGTGTGGCTTCCCTCCACGGCCGCAGGAGTTGGGGTCTGTGAATTGTGGGGTGTGCTACGTTGGTGCTGGAAGTTTGGGGACACGTGTGGGCTGCCCCCAGCACAACCAGCGAACCTGATTTGATTTAACGCCATTGACTGCGTGTTTCGATATATGCGTGATAAATGAAGGCAAGCATTAAAACCTCTTCTGGGGCTTCAGAGTCACAATCAGATTTATCATCACTGACATATGTCTTAAGATTTGTTGTTTTGCAGCAGCAGTACATTGCAAGAAATAAAAATTACTATAAATTACAATAAGAAATGGTGCCAAAAGAGAGTGAAATGGTGAGGTAGTGTTTATGGGGTCACAGTCTGTTCAGAAAGCTGATGGCAGAGGGAGGGAGTTACTCCTGACTTAAGGCTCCTGTTCCTCCTCCCCGATGGCAGCGACGAGACGAGGGCACGTCCTGGGCGGTGGGGGTCCGTGATGATGGATGCTGTCTTCTTGAGGCACCACGTACTTGCTGGCCCTCGAGAGGCCTTTTGAGGATGGTGGGGTGGGTGTAGGAGGTGAGGAGGGTTGTGAGTCGGGCGATTGGAATCAGTCCAGTGCTGAGGAAGACGTGAAACTGGATCCCCGGCGAGGACATCTTGGAGTCTCTTGGCCGTGCGGCTGGAAAACTCCACTTGACATTTTCTTGGACACGCTTTCCCCCCTGGATGTTCGGAACCCCAGCCTCTCAGATTTTCCATCTCTTATTAAATACTGCTAGCTAATGCTTTCATCGCTCAGATGTGCTGACTACTCCTCACTGGAGAGTTTAACCCTTTCCAGCCAGGACTTGCTGGGCTGTTGCCGATCATAGCCCCGACCCTCCCCCCTCTCCGCATTCCCCGTCGGATCTGCTGCCTCGTTTCTGCCCCACCTGTGGCTTCCGTGGCCCTCCTCACACCTACCACAACCCTCCTCCATTGCCTCCCTCATTGCCACCTGCCCCACCTCTGCTGCCATACAGCACAGAAACAGGCCCTTCGGCCCAATTGCTCTGTGCCTTTCCCATCTAAGCCAGTCCCATTTGCCTGTGCTCGGCCCATATTGCACTCACCCTTTCCTGTCCAAGTGCTGTGAATGCACCAGGCTCAACCGCTCCCTCTGGCAGCTCGTTCCACAGACTGATCACCCTCTGGGTGAACAAGTTAACCTCAGGTTCCTATTAAATCACTCCCCTCCTACTCTAAACCTCTGCCCTCTGGTTCTTGACTTCCCAACCCTAGGGTAAAAACTGTGCACATTCACCCTGTCTGCCCCTCTTGATTTCATATACCTCGTAAGTCAGCGATGAAAGGTCTCGCCCTGAAACATCCACCATAGATGCTGCCTGACCAACTGTGCTCCTCAGGCATTTTAACCCAATAAGATAGGAGCAGAATTAGGCCATTTGGCCCGTTGAGTCTGCGCCGCCATTTCATCATGGCTGATCCAATTTTCCTCTCAGGCCCAATCTCCTACGTGCTCCCCGTATCCCTTCACGCTCTGACCAGTCAAGAATCTGTCAACTTCTGTCTTAAATGTACATGAAGACTTGGCCTCCAGGACTGCCTGGTGGCATCCATTAGGCTTGCGAGACCATGGATCTGCGCCTGGAATGTTGTCCAAGGGCCGATACAGCTTGGCACCAGTGTTGTCGCGGGAGTTGCCAGAACGAGGTTGAAGGCAAAGTCGGGCTGCCGTAGGGACTCCAGCTCCAGATTTGTCCTCAGGGTTTACTCCCGAAGCCTTTCCCATGAGTGGGTATGGCCTCAAGGCAGCGGAGGTTTGAAATCAGAGTTTTCCTCCTCTTAGATGGACTGCCTTCCCAGGCTGACGAGCTCCATCTACCCGAAGCACTGGTTTTAAAGGACCCACCTTCGCCCCCTTCTCCTGTCAGTAGAAACAGTTCCGCCGGGCTCAGAGGCTAAGCCACACGAGAAGGCCAGGAGTTGACTTGGTTATCAGAGGCTATTTCAGGCGCACGACGTGAGGAGCTTGTCCCCACTACCACTCCTCGGCTTGACAACCTTGGATCCACCAGGACTGCCTGTAGCAAGGAATTCCACAGATTTACCATCTTCTGGGTAAAGAAATTCCTCTTCATCTCTGTTCTAAGAGGATGTCCCCTTTGGTCTTAGATTCTCCCACCAGAAGAAACATCCATTCTATCAAGGCCTTTCACAATTCAATAGGTTTCAGGGAGATCACCCCTCATTCTTCTGAATTCCAGTGAATACAGGCCCAGAGCCATCAAACACTCTTCATGTGACAAGCCATTCAATCCTGGAATCATTTCAGTGAACCTCCTTTGAACCCTCTCCAGTTTCAGCGTGTCTTTTCTAAGAGAAGGTGCCACAACTGCTCACAATCTCCATGTGAAGCCTCACCAGTGCTTTATAAAGTCTCAACATTACATCCTTTCTTTTCTTTTCTAGTTCTCTTGAAATGAATGCCAACATTGTATTTACCTCCCTCACCACAGACTCAACCTGCAAATTAACCTTCAGAATTCTCCACAAGCACTCCCAAGTCCCTTTGCAGCTCAGATTTTTGTGCTTCCTTACTATTTAGAAAATAGTCTATTGTGCAAAGTGCATGACCATACATTTCCCGACACTGTATTCCATCTGCCATTTCTCTGCCTATTCTCCTAATCTAAATACTTCTGTAGCCTCTTAGTTCCTCAGAACTACCTGCCCCCCACCTATCTTCATATCATCTGAAAACTTGGTAACAAAGCCATCGATTCCATCATCCAAACCATTGACATATAATGTAAGAAGAATCGGTCCCAACACAAACTGCTGTGAAACACCACTAGTCACTGGCAGCCAACCAGAAAAGGCTCACTTTATTCCCATTCTTTGCCTCCTGCCAATCAGCCACTGCTTTATCCATGCTAAAATCTTTCCTGTAGTACCATGGACTCATAGTTTGTTTAGCAGCCTCATATATGGCACCTATATATAGTGTGGTCAGCAGCACTGGGGCTCCACAGGGGACTGTCCTGTCTCCCTTTCTCTTCACCATCTACACTTCGGACTTCAACTAACAACACAGAGTCTTGCCATCTTCATAAGTTTTCTAATGACTCTGCCATAGTTGGATGCACCAGCAAGGGAGATGAGGCTGAGTACAGGGCAACGGTGGAAATCTGTCACATGGTGCGAGCAGAATCATCTGCAGCTTAATGTGAAAAAGACTAAGGAGCTGATGGTGGACCTGAGGAGGGCTAAGGCACCGGTGACCCCTGTTTCCATCCAAGGGGTCAGTGTGGACATGGTGGAGGATTACAAGTACCTGGGGATATGAATTGACAATAAACTGGACTGGTCAAAGAACACTGAAGCTGTCTACAAGAAGGGTCAGAGCCGTCTCTGCTTCCTAAGGTGACTGAGGTCCTTTAACATCTGCCGGAAGATGCTGAGGATGTTCTACGAGGTTGTGGTGGCCAGTGCTATCATGTTTGCTGTTGCGTGCTGGGGCAGCAGGCTGAGGGTAGCGGACACCAACAGAATCAACAAACTCATTCGTAAGGCCAGTGATGTTGTGGGGGTGAACTGGACTCTGACGGTGGTGTCTGAAAAGAGGATGCTGTCCAAGTTGCATGCCATCTTCGACAATGTCTCCCATCCACTCCATAATGTACTGGGTAGGCACAGGAGTACATTCAGCCAGAGACTCATTCCACTGAGATGCAACACTGAGTGTAATAGGAAGTATTTCTTACCTGTGGCCATCAAACTTTACAACTCCCTATTTCCACTTGGCATGATTAACTTATTATTTAATTATTTATGGTTTTATATTGCTATATTTCTTCACTATTCTTGGTGCGGCTGTAACAAAACCCAGTTTCCCTCGGGATCAATGAAGTATGTCTGTCTGTCTGTTGTCAAAGGCCTTCTGAAAATCCAAATTCACAGCATCAACTGAATCTCGTCTTGCATGTTACTTCTTCAAATAATTCCACCTGATTTGCCGGGCAAGGTGTTCCCTTGACGAAGCCATGTTGACTGTGGCCTATTCTCAGCTGACTCCTCACCTTCTCGTTGACAGTTACTGAACCACCATGTGACCTGTGACCTGCTCCTGACCGATGCGCTGGTCAGCAGTCTCCTGCGGTGCCTGGTCGATCCTTCCGCTCTGGTCCGGAGGTTATCGATCCGCGGGCTGGGCAACGCCACGGTCGGGGCCCCTGGCAAGGTAGGTTCAGTCCCCCCAAACCAAGGCCCTCTGCTATACCCACGCACCAACCCCCACCCACATAAATGCATGCACACACCAGACACATGGATACGTACACTAAACCTCTCCTCTGACACACCAACCCCTAAACTCTCCCAGCCACACTCCACTCTCCCTCATGCACACCCCCTTGGGGTCACCTCCTCCCACCCTCCCTCACCCATATTGTCCTGTCCCCTGTGGGACTGATGGGGAGCGGTAGAGGGAAATGGGCTGGGCTTCTGGTTGGGTGGGGTTGAGGGGAGGCCGAAGGATGATCTCGAAGTTTGGGAAGATGTGGGATGATGGTGAGGCGTAAGGGGTAGTTCTGGATGGAGGCAAAGTTGGGGTTCTGGATGGAGGCAGTTGCAGTACTGGAGGTGAAGGGGGTTCAGGATGGAGGTGAAGGGGTTCAGGATGGAGGTGAAGGGGGTTCAGGATGGAGGTGAAGGGGGTTCAGGATGGAGGTGAAGGGGGTCAGGATGGAGGTGAAGGGGGTCAGGATGGAGGTGAAGGGCATCAGGATGGGGAGGTGAAGGGGGTTCAGAATGGTGAAGGGGTTCAGGATGGATGTGAAGGGGTTCAGGATGGATGTGAAGGGGTTCAGGATGGATGTGAAGGGGGGTTCAGAATGGATGTGAAGGGGGTTCAGGATGGAGGTGAAGGGGGATCAGGATGGAGGTGAAGGGGGATCAGGATGGAAGTGATGGGGGTCAGGATGGGGAGGTGAGGGGGGTTCATGATGGGGAGGTGAAGGGGGTTCAGGATGGGGTGAGGGGGGTCAGGATGGGGAGGTGAGGGGGGGTCAGGATGGGGAGCTGAAGGGGGTTCAGAATGGAGGTGGGAGGTCAGGATGGGGAGGTGGGGTCAGGATGGGGAGGTGAAGGGGGGTCAGGATGGGGAGGTGGGGTCAGGATGGGGAGGTGAAGGGGGCTCAGGATGGGGAGCTGAAGGGGGTTCAGGATGGAGGTGAAGGGGGATCAGGATGGAAGTGATGGGGGTTGAAGGGGGGTCAGGATGGGGAGGTGAGGGGGGTCAGAATGGGGAGGTGAAGGGGGTTCAGAATGGAGGTGGGAGGTCAGGATGGGGAGGTGGGGTCAGGGTGGGGAGGTCAGGAGGTCAGGGTGGGGAGGTGAGGGGGTCAGGATGGGGAGGTGGAGGGGGGTCAGTGTGGGGAGGTGGGGGGGTCAGGATGGGGAGGTGAAGGGGGGTCAGGATGGGGAGGTGAAGGGGGGTCAGGATGGGGAGGTGAAGGGGGGTCAGGATGGGGAGGTGAGGGGGGTCAGGATAGGGAGGTGAAGGGGGGTCAGGATGGGGAGCTGAAAGGGGTTCAGGATGCAGGTGAAGGGGTGTTCAGAATGGATGTGAAGGGGGTTCAGAATGGATGTGAAGGGGGTTCAGGATGGAGGTGAAGGGGGATCAGGATGGAAGTGATGGGGGTTGAAGGGGGGTCATGATGGGAAGGTGAAGGGGGTTCAGGATGGGGTGAGGGGGTTCAGAATGGGGAGGTGAAGGGGGTTCAGAATGGAGGTGGGAGGTCAGGATGGGGAGGTGGGGTCAGGGTGGGGAGGTCAGGGGGTCAGGGTGGGGACGTGAGGAGGGTCAGGATGGGGAGGTGTGAGGGGTCAGGGTGGGGAGGTGAGGGGGTTCAGGATTGGGAGGTGAGGGGGGTCAGGGTGGGAGATCAGACAATGGAATGGTTGGTGGAGCAGTTGGATGGGGGTATTTGGTGGGAAAGGTGGAGGGGATGTGTAAGTGGGAGGGGTGGTGTGTGTTTGGATGGGGAGGGGGCAGTCAGCATTACCCCAGACCTGTTATTGCCCTGCCCACAGGTGCACCGGTTCTCCCCCCGGCTGCTGTCGGCCATGGTGGCTGGCCTGGACGAGAAGGACGACCCCGATGACCACATCACCCTGGAGGCCATGTCTGGCCTGTCGAAGGTGCTGAGCCAGCTGCAGGAAACCAGCGTCCAGCCCATCCTCATCAACATCGCCCTCCGCATCCGGCCCTTCTTCGAGAAGGTGGGTGTGGGAGACAGACCAGGATAGGGTGTTCAAGGCCCTGGGGATCGAGGAGTGGGGAAGAAGTGTGGCTTCATCGGTCAGGGTCGGTGAAATGCCAGTTGGGATATTGTGATCACCTTTGGTCAGCCCACGACGGGAAAGATGGAAAGAGTGCAGAGGACATAACGAGGATATTGAGGGAGGCTGAGTGGAGGATATTCCAAACACTCGGGACTGAGTTCTGGAGAGTGGGTTGAGCAAGTTGGGACATTTTTCACGAGTGCAGGAGACTGAGGGCGGATAAAATCATGAGGGGCAGAGATGGGGGGGCTGAACAGTCTTTCTCCCCATGGTTGAGGAGTCAAGAGAGAGAGCACAGATCGAAAGTGAGAGGGGAGAGATTTAATAGGAACCTGAGGGGCAAGAGGAAGTGGTTGATGCGTGTATGTTAGCTCCTTTCAAAGGGAACTTGGACAAGATTTAGAGGAAGGGGCCAGTTGGGATCAGCTTGGATGAGTCTTGGTCAGCATGGGCAAGATGGGCTGAAGGGCCTGTTGACTGTTGTTTATGGTGACTTCGTTCTCCACAGGACGAGGACCGAGTGCGAGCTGCCGCCTTCGCGGTTTTTGGGAACCTGTCCCGATTCGGGAAGGGAGAGTCGGAGGCTGACTTCCTGGATCAGGTCCACTCCAGCCTGGTCAGCCTGTTGCTGCACCTCAATGACAGCAGCACGGAGGTGGTGAAGGTACTGGTGTCCTGCAGCTGACAGGGATATGCGTGGGCCTGTGCAAATGTGAGCTGGGCACTCTGAACTCTTTGGATCCTGTATCTAGGGAAGGATGTGTTGGCATTGGAGAGAGTCCAGCAGAGAATCACGAGAATGATCCCGGGAATGAGGAGTGTTTGATTGCTCAGGGCCTGTACTCACTGAAGATCAGAAGAATGGGGGGGAGCTGGAGGGAATCTCATTGAAACCTATTGAATATTGAAGTTTCGCTCTGTGTCTGACCCTGGGAGTGTGTGATGGGACAGTGTGGTGGGAGTTTCACTCTGTGTCTGACCCCGGGAGTGTGTGATGGGACAGTGTGGTGGGAGTTTCACTCAGTGTCTGACCCCGGGAGTGTGTGATGGGACAGTGTGGAGGGAACTTCACTCTGTCTGACCCCGGGAGTGTGTGATGGGACGGTGTGGAGGGGGTTTCACTCTGTCTGACCCCGGGAGTGTGTGATGGGACAGTGTGGAGGGAGCTTCACTCTGTGTCTGACCCGGGAGTGTGTGATGGGACAGTGTGGAGGGAGATTCACTCTGTGTCTGACCCGGGAGTGTGTGATGGGACGGTGTGGAGGGAGATTCACTCTGTGTCTGACCCGGGAGTGTGTGATGGGACGGTGTGGAGGGAGATTCACTCTGTGTCTGACCCTGGGAGTGTGTGATGGGACGGTGTGGAGGGGGTTTCACTCTGTCTGACCCCGGGAGTGTGTGATGGGACGGTGTGGAGGGGGTTTCACTCTGTCTGACCCCAGGAGTGTGTGATGGGACGGTGTGGAGGGAGTTTCACTCTGTCTGACCCCGGGAGTGTGTGATGGGACAGTGTGGAGGGAGTTTCACTCTGTCTGACCCCGGGAGTGTGTGATGGGACGGTGTGGAGGGGGTTTCACTCTGTCTGACCCCGGGAGTGTGTGATAGGACAGTGTGGAGGGAGTTTCACCCTGTGTCTGACCCAGGGAGTGTGTGATGGGACAGTGTAGAGGGAGATTCACTCTGTGTCTGACCCCGGGAGTGTGTGATGGGACGGTGTGGAGGGAGTTTCACTCTGTGTCTGACCCCAGGAGTGAGGGATGGGACGGTGTGGAGGGAGTTTCACTCTGTGTCTGACCCCGGGAGTGTGTGATGGGACGGTGTGGAGGGAGTTTCACTCTGTGTCTGACCCCAGGAGTGTGTGATGGGACAGTGTGGAGGGAGTTTCACCCTGTGTCTGACCCCGGGAGTGTGTGATGGGACGGTGTGGAGGGAGTTTCACTCTGTGTCTGACCCCGGGAGTGTGTGATGGGACGGTGTGGAGGGAGTTTCACTCTGTGTCTGACCCCAGGAGTGTGTGATGGGACAGTGTGGAGGGAGTTTCACCCTGTGTCTGACCCCGGGAGTGTGTGATGGGACGGTGTGGAGGGAGCTTCACTCTGTGTCTTGGCTCCTGCAGTCACTATTGAATGAAACACATAGCACTTTGAGGTCTGCAATGTAATGCCAGCTCTGCCATTGATCCCTTTCTTGGAGAGAGTTTCTGGGAATTAAGCCTATGAGGTGTGTTTGATGGCTCTGGGCCTGTTCTCACCAGAGGTGAATCTCACTGAAACCTACTGAATAGTGAAATCGCAGATAGAGCGGATGTTTCCTTTCAGGGGGGAGACAGGGACCAGAGGGCCCAGCCTCAGAATAGAGGGATGTCCATTTAGAACAGAGATGAGGAGGAATTTCTTTAGCCGGAGTGTGGTGAGTCTGTGGATGGCTGTAGAGGCCTAGTCATTGTGTATATTTAAAGTGGAGGTTGATAGACTATTGATTAATCAGGGCTTCAAAGGTTAAGGGAAAAAAGCTGGAGATATGGGTTGAGAGGGATAATAAATCAGCCATGTTGGAATGTCAGAGCGGATCTAAAGGTCTGGAAGGCCCATTTGTACTCCTGTGTCTTATGGTCTGTGGTCTCTCCCTCTGTCTCTCAACAGGCCTGTAAATTTGCCCTGCGTTTGATTGGCCCCATCATGGGCTCGGACAACGTCAGTCTAATGTTTCAGAAGCACCTACTGGAGGAGGCACATCTTCACTACGGAGAGTTCGTCAATGATCTGTCCAAGCACATCGTGAGTCGTCTGTTCAGGGTGCCAACATCCACCCTTGGGTCCTGTCCAACCTTCGTCCCTCAGTCGCACAGGGGCCACTGACTCCATCTCGATGGCAACGTGCTGGTCTTGTCAGCAACCCCTTCTCCTGGAGCTGTTTTCTCTGGAGCGGCAGACACTGAGAGGAGATCTGATGGAGGTTTATAAGAGGCATAGATAGAGTAGACAGACAGTATCTTTTTCTCAAAGATGAAATGTTTGATACCAAAGAGCATGCATTTAAGGTGAGAGGGAGTGATTTCAGAGGAGATGTGGGGGGCATTTTTTTATATAAAGAGAGGTAGTGGATGTGTGGAATGCTCTGCCTGGGGTGCTGGGAGAGGCAGATACATCAGGGGCTTTTAAGAGCTGTATAGATGGGCACATGAATGTGAGGAAAATGGAAGGATATGGTCATTGTGTAGTCAGAAGGGATTTGATGACCAATTTAATTGGATCAGCAGAACATTGTGGGCCGAAGGGCCTGTTCCTGTGCTGTTTGTTTATTTGTACAACTTTGGCCTGAGAGGTTATATCCAATAGTATCACAAACTTCAACTAAATTACTGTTTGCAGAGCAAACTGCCTACGTGAGGCCTCCGTTGATCAGGGTCAGCCATAGATGTTGTGTCCTAGCTGTCTAGATACACAAGCCTGGGCAGTACGGTATAGAGAGCAAGCTTTTGCCCATGTAAGCAAGCTCCCTCTACGGCAGAGACCGATGTAGTTCGGCACCAGCAGCATCGCAGGGGTTGTCAGTCAGCGTTGAACTCAACGTAGGACTGCCTTTGGGACTCCAGCTCCAGATATTTCCCTCGGGGTTTACCCCCGAATGGCTTTCCCCTTGAGTGGATATAGCCTCAAGGTAGCAGAGGTTTGAGACCAGATGAGCTCTCAGCCATGGCTGGTGGGCCCCCTCTCCCCGAAGCAACTTGTTAACCCGCCTTTGCCCCTTGTCAGTAGAAACGGTTTGTTGCACTTAGTTGTCAGTGGCTATTTGATACGCACGCCATTGGGAGCATTTACTAACTCTCATTACCACCCTGCCCCCCTAAGAGAACCAAACTGCCTATGACTGCCATGCAGAAACCTGATGCAAACCATCTTATTTTATGTATTTTGTGGTGCATCTGTTGGCTTTAGGCCTGTACTTGCTGGACTTTGGAAGAATGAGGGTGGATCATATTTGAACTTATTGAATATTGAAAGATAGAGTGGACATGGAGAGGATGGCCCCTATTGTGGAGGATTCTAGCACCAGAGGGGACAGCCTCAAAATCGACAGACACCCATTCATAACAGAAATGAGGAATTTCTTTAGCCAGAGGAGGTGGATCTGTGGAATTCATTTCCCCTGTAAACCCCATTCTCATGCCTTCTTCCCCTAACCTTTCACACCCTGACCAATCAAAAATCTATCAACCTCTGCTTTAAAGATACCCAAGGACTTGGCCTCCACAGCCATCCATGGCAATGAATCCCAGATTCACTATCCTCCAGCTAAAGAAATTCCTCCTCATCTCTGTTCTAAATGGATGTCCCTCTATTCTCAGGCTGTGCCCTCTGGTCCCAGACTCACTCACTATTGGATACATCCACCATCTCGGCCTTTCAGTGTTCGATAGGTTTTGGTGAGATCCCCCTCGTTGTTCTAACACAGTTGAACCCGGACCCAATCACACAGCCACAGGTGTTTTACGTGAAAACAAAACCACAGGACCGCTTTTGATGCTGTTTTCCCTCCGCAGATCAGTGATTTCCCGGAGAAAATTAACTTCTACGTCATGGGTAATGTCTCATTCTTCAAAAGCAACAGGCCAGAGATCCGAGGAAACGCAGTGATGTTCACAGGTAAACCACCTGAGAGAGAAGGCGGCCATGATAAAGATACGCTGGTACAAAAACACCACATAGCAATATTCGGAGAGAAGAGGCTTCCATTTGGAGCTAGTCATCTGGGAACTGTGTAAAGGCTGGAATCTGATCAAAGGGTCTGGGTGATTTATGTGTGCAGTGTTATAGCCGGGAGGGGTATATGGGGTGTCTGGGGAAAGGGCTTGTGTCCATTCTGGGGCAGCTCACTCCTCTTTGGGCCACACCGGACACTCAGTCTGACCTGCTACACCGCTTTGCCAGGTACAGGTCAGGTCGCTCACTCCCTGGTGAGTTAGGGACGTGCCTATCCTAACATGCAAAATCAGCTCTGGTGGCCCGGCAGGATGAGACCTCCAACGATTCTGGAAAGCGGAGGACGTGACGAGGCATCGAAGAAGTCATGGTCATTCACTGTGACTGAGGAAGAGCCAGTTTGTGACGACCACTCATACCACTGGACACAGACTTCTGAGGTTGAGAGAGTGGAACTGCCCAGTACAACAGCTTTACCACTTTAAAAATTCTCCTGCACAGGCGTCACTGTCGTCGTTAGATACAATAGACAATAGGTGCAGAAGTAGACCATTCGGCCTTTCGAGCCTGCACTGCCATTTTGAGATCATGGCTGATCATCTACTATCAATACCCGGTTTCTGCCTTGTCCCCATATCCCTTGATTCTCCTATCCATAAGATACCTATCTAGCTCCTTCTTGAAAGCATCCAGAGAATTGGCCTCCACTGCCTTCTGAGGCAGTGCATTCCAGACCCCCACAACTCTCTGGGAGAAGAAGTTTTTCCTTAACTCTGTCCTAAATGACCTACCCCTTATTCTCAAACCATGCCCTCTGGTACTGGACTCTCCCAGCATCTGGAACATATTTCCTGCCTCTATCTTGTCCAATCCCTTAATAATCTTATATGTTTCAATCAGATCCCCTCTCAATCTCCTTAATTCCAGCGTGTACAAGCAACAACATTACAGCTGGGATCACAAACAGGAGGAAGTCTGTAGATGCTGGAAACTCAGAGCACCACACACAGAATGCTGGAGGAACTCAGCAGGCCAGGCAGCATCGATGGAAAAGAGAGTCAAGACCCGTCCTGGTAAAGGTCTCAGTCTGCAGATGCTGCCTGGCCTGCTGAGTCCCTCCAGCACTGTGTGTGTTACATTACCGCTGGGAGTGAGTTGTGTTGGAATTGAGGGGTAACAAATACCCATGCGTGAGGTACAGGCTGGAATCTAATTGTGGGAGCAGAAGGTTCGATTAGAGGACATCAGATATTCAGGGTTTTTGTATGTTGCTGTCATCCCAGGGATCTGTATCTCACAGGGGAGGTGGGGGAATGACACAGAAAGTCAGCACAGGGCAGAGCTTTAAGGTGAACCCCACATGGACAGTCCCAAGCCTGGCTGGATGCGGGGCTAGCAACCCTATCCTGGGAAAACCCACAGCGACAGAACATCCAAAGAATTTATCCCTGAGAGAGGAAGGATTTTTCATGATAAGTGACACCTGGAATTGAAAGACCGGGTCAGGACGGAGGACTCTGGCGAGATGTTGTTGGTGGCATATGCCCCAGTAGGGGCAATAGGCTTGAGGAGGAGGATACCTTTAAGATGTGGGTTTTTTTTTTAAACACACAGAAAACAGTAGGTGCCTGGAATGTGCTGTCCAGGGTGTGTGGTGGATGCAGATGGGATTGAGGCTGTTCGACAGAGAGGTGACAGGCATGGAATGTAGGGATATGGATTATAGGCAGGTAGATGGGATGAGATTAGACTGGTATTGTGATTGGCACACTCTGTACGTAACCATCTGGTTCCAGCCTGTATCTCCCTCACTTCTGTAACTGGATGAGAAGCACCTGCAGATTTTCTCTTGTTTGGGATGAGAAGTAGGGTTTTGCGTAGACCTCCCAACAGTTCAGGCGTTTCGCTTCGTGAACTGAACTGACCCTTTAACCGACTTTAAAATCAATCTAACCCTTCCCTTCCACACTGCCCTCCATTTTTCTATCATCCATGTGCCTATCTCGGTCTCTAATGTATCTGTCTCTACCTTCACCCCCAGCAGGGTGTTCCACACACTCACCATTCCACGTGTGAAGGAATTCTACCATCACCCCCGGCAGGGTGTTCCACACACTCACCATTCCACGTGTGAAGGAATTCTACCATCACCCCGGCAGGGTGTTCCACACACTCACCATTCCACGTGTGAAGGAATTCTACCATCACCCCCGGCAGGGTGTTCCACACACTCACCATTCCACGTGTGAAGGAATTCTACCATCACCTCCGGCAGGGTGTTCCACACACTCACCATTCCACGTGTGAAGGAATTCTACCATCACCCCCGGCAGGGTGTTCCACACACTCACCATTCCACGTGTGAAGGAATTCTACCATCACCCCCGGCAGGGTGTTCCACACACTCACCATTCCACGTGTGAAGGAATTCTACCATCACCCTGGCAGGGTGTTCCACACACTCACCATTCCACGTGTGAAGGAATTCTACCATCACCCTGGCAGGGTGTTCCACACACTCACCATTCCACGTGTGAAGGAATTCTACCATCACCCCGGCAGGGTGTTCCACACACTCACCATTCCACGTGTGAAGGAATTCTACCATCACCCTGGCAGGGTGTTCCACACACTCACCATTCCACGTGTGAAGGAATTCTACCATCACCCCTGGCAGGGTGTTCCACACACTCACCATTCCACGTGTGAAGGAATTCTACCATCACCCTGGCAGGGTGTTCCACACACTCACCATTCCACGTGTGAAGGAATTCTACCATCACCTCCGGCAGGGTGTTCCACACACTCACCATTCCACGTGTGAAGGAATTCTACCATCACCCTGGCAGGGTGTTCCACACACTCACCATTCCACGTGTGAAGGAATTCTACCATCACCCCTGGCAGGGTGTTCCACACACTCACCATTCCACGTGTGAAGGAATTCTACCATCACCCTGGCAGGGTGTTCCACACACTCACCATTCCACGTGTGAAGGAATTCTACCATCACCTCCGGCAGGGTGTTCCACACACTCACCATTCCACGTGTGAAGGAATTCTACCATCACCCTGGCAGGGTGTTCCACACACTCACCATTCCACGTGTGAAGGAATTCTACCATCACCCCGGCAGGGTGTTCCACACACTCACCATTCCACGTGTGAAGGAATTCTACCATCACCCCCGGCAGGGTGTTCCACACACTCACCATTCCACGTGTGAAGGAATTCTACCATCACCCCTGGCAGGGTGTTCCACACACTCACCATTCCACGTGTGAAGAAATCCTACCTCATGACATTCCCCTCTATACTTCCCTCCTATCACCTCAAAAATCTTGCCCCTTTGTATCAGCTATTTCCACTCTGGGAAAAAGTGTCTGGTTATCCACTTGATCTGTGGCTCTTTTCATCTTGTACACCTGTCATCCTCCTTTGCACCAAAGAGAAAAGCTCTAGCTGCTCCAACCATCTTCATAAGACATGCTCTCTAATCCAGGCAGCATCCTGGTAAATCATAGACGCTGCCTGGCCTGCTACATTCCACCAGCATTTTGTGTGTGATGTTTGAAATTTCAGCACCTGCAGATTTCCTCGTGTTTGATCCTGGTAAATCTCCTCTGTGCCCCATCTCTGAAGTTTCAAATGAGTTTTATAATGAGGTGACCAGATCTGAACACAGTATCGAATATGCTTTATCAAACTAACAATTACCTTGCAGCTTTTGAACTCAATCCCCTGTGTAACCATCAGCATAGACCAATATTGTATAGATGCCCTGGAGTGGAGTGGATGCCTGTGAGATGTAGAGAGCAGTAAATGTTTCCTCACTGGGTGGTATTTGAGGCTTTTTAACTTTGTGTTTTCCTAGGGTTTCTTCTAGGGAATATGTCACAGACCGAGCTTCAGTCAGTGTCCCTGGAGCATGTGTGTGGAGGTGAGTGGTCTCAGCTGCTTTCCTCCCTGGCAAGATCATCTTGGGGTGGGGGAGCTGGTGATTGGGTATATTGTGTACACAGTGGGTATCGGTGGTGAGATTGCCCCAGTTCACCCAGAGGTGTGAGTGCTGAGGTTGCCCCGGAGCAGTGAGTGAGTCACTGACTCTCCTTTACTTTGTGTCTGACCCCAGGAGTGTGTGAGTGTGTGTCCCATCATACACTCCCGGGGTCAGACACAGAGTGAAACCCCCTCCACACCATCCCATCACACACTCCCGGGGTCAGACACAGAGTGAAGCTCCCTCCACACCGTCCCATCACACACTCCTGGGGTCAGACACTGAGTGAAACTCCCTCCACACCGTCCCATCACACACTCCCGGGGTCAGACACAGAGTGAAACCCCCTCCACACCGTCCCCTCACACACTCCCGGGGTCAGACACTGAGTGAAGCTCCATCCACACCGTCCCATCACACAATCCCGGGGTCAGACACAGAGTGAAGCTCCCTCCACCCCATCCCATCACACACTCCCGGGGTCAGACAGAATGAAACCCCCTCCACACCGTCCCATCATACACTCCCGGGGTCAGACACAGAGTGAAATTCCCTCTACACTGTCCCATCACACACTCCCGGGGTCAGACACAGAGTGAAACCCCCTCCACACCATCCCATCACACACTCCCGGGGTCAGACACTGCGTGAAACTCCCTCCACACCGTCCCATCACACACAGAGTGAATCTCCCTCCACACTGTCCCATCACACACTCCCGGGGTCAGACACTGTGTGAAACTCCCTCCACACCGTCCCATCACACACAGAGTGAATCTCCCTCCACACTGCCCCATCACACACTCCCGGGGTCAGACACAGAGTGAAGCTCCCTCCACACTGTCCTATCACACACTCCCAGGGTCAGACACAGAGTGAAGCTCCCTCCACACTGTCCCATCACACACTCCCAGGGTCAGACACAGAGTGAAGCTCCCTCCACACCGTCCCATCACACACTCCCGGGGTCAGACACAGAGTGAAGCTCTCTCAGCACCATCCCATCACACATGGATTACGCAGTGAAACTCCCTTCAGACCATTCTGGGCTGGGGTGTAAAGCACCCCATTGGAATGATACAGGTGAACAAACAGAAGCGGGATTGGCCTGCGTGTCGACCTGGGGCTGGGGAGGGATGCAGGGCAGTCGGAGTGAGAGCACAGACCTGTCTTGGGGCAGCTGAGTGAACCTGTGTCTTTGATGAGCGAGTCCAGGCAGTTGTTGGCCGGCTAATGGAGAAGTGCCTGGGGAGGAGGAGGACGGGCTGATAGTTTGTGGGACAGCCGCGACTCCGGGAGCTGTTGTAGGGAGACACGCAGGAACGATTTGTCAAATAAATCTCTCAGAACAAATTAGGTTTTCTCAAATTCATTATAAGCTACCAAAAACATTGTAGGAGGTGGCGAGAAGCACTCTCAGCATTTAAACTTCAGTCCCTCTCCTACCCAACTTACTCCTTTGTTTCTTCTTCATTCTCAGTTTCCTGGGCTGTGTCTTCACCTCCCTCCCTTGCTCTCCCCACCTCCTTCCTCTCCCTATCGCCCAAATGTAATCCCTCTTTCCCACTCTCCACTCCTTTCCTTCACCACAACAGCGCTGAGAGGGTGTGTGTGGGAGGGACTGCTTCCATTGCTGATTGATCCTCTGAGCCACCTCACAGTGGGGGTAGCTGAGGCACGAACGGTCACTGACCACAGTCGGCGAGTAACACCATTGTCTCCTCCTCTCTTCACCAGCCATCGTCATGCTGCTACAGGACGGGGAGCCCAGTGTTCGGATCAAGGCTGCCGAAGCTCTCAGCCTCCTCCACGAACTCTGAAGGCTGATTAGATGGGTCGAGACCACCTCCTCCTGTCTCCCTCTCCCCCCCCCCCCCCCCCACCACCTTCGCCTGGAGGTGACGTGTTTGCGGGGAAGGTCGGACAATCCTATGGCCCAGAACCAAAGATTTGACTGAAGTTTCAGAGAATGACCCACTATTGTAATTCTGCCAGTTTCCAGTGTGCCCCAAGTGAGTGTTGTTGGGGATTGGGGGGGGTCTGTAAATGCTCCAGGCCTCTGCTTACCTGGTGTTGTGTGCCCACAGTTGTGAATTGACCCACAGAATCTGTCTGTGCCACCTCCTGAGATGGCCTTTCCTTCCCTGACACAGGGCGTGGGACCGGGACTGCCCTTCCCAGTGAGGAGGTCTGGTGGCGGTGATAACAGCCTGGCAGAGGCCTGGCCCCTCGTTGTCCACGGAGACAGTCACCATTAACATCTGAGTGGTAAACAGTGGCCCCTGCCACCTGGAATCTGAGGGGAGTGGGTTCAGCTGCCCCCGTTACCTGTGGAGAGTGGGACTGGATGCTTCAATTGGGCATACCACTGCAGCTGGTCTGAGAGTAGCATGGCGTAGGGAGGGAACAAGTGTTTATCTTCACTGGGGGTGGGGGGGGAGAGCACAGTAAGTTGGAAAGATGGGGAATTATTCCCTGTGCCTTCATGTGTGTTACAGGTGAAGAGGGCTTCCACAGAACCTGCAAAGACCATTTTGTGAATTATTCCGAGTCCCTGCCCCACATACCTGCTGTGTTTTACACGTGGGCGAGGCTGCCGACAGGAGCTCCAGGCACTGGAGATAGTACCCGTTACTGCCAGGCCTTTTGCGTGCAGGCTTCCCCCCCCTCGGTGACCTCCAGGCAGCTGTTCCACATGAGATGCCTCCACTTACACCTGGTGTGGGTTTTAAATGTTTGAACCTACTAGGGATCAAAGGATGGTACAGAAATAATCTTTAATAATAAAAGAGCTGATTGCAGGATCAATGTAAATTGGAGAAAGTATATGGGTCAAATTATACAAAGATTTAAAGTGTATATCTGCTCCAAATATATTCATTTCACAAACAGTGTCTGGCTCAGCTGATATTTCAGGCCGGGTTGTGGCCCTCTTACCTCTATTGTTGGAGATTGGTCTGAGCGAGGCTCACCCCACCTTTGGCTGAATTTCAGTTACTTACTTAGAGAGATAGTGTGGAACAGGCCCTGCCATGCTACCAGCAGACTCCAGTTTAACCCTAGCCTAATCCTGGGACAAGCTAGAATTATCAATTAACCAGTACATTTTGGATGGTGGGAGGAAACGCCTGCGTACACAGGAAGGGTGTTTGAACTCGGGACTCCTACACCCTGAGTTGTAATAGCTCCTGTGGCTGTAACATGCTCTCTACTTAGCTGATGAATTGGAAAGTTATTGAATTGGCTATGAGCAAGTGATCATGAGAGACTGAAGTAACTCTAGCACAAAGGTTAGCCATTTATTCCTTTAAGTCAGAGATTCTCAGTTCCCTTCATCCTCCGACCCTGGTCTGAGGCAAGGAGGGGAAAAGGGATTTGCAGTTTCAACTTTGTTGCCTGCGAATCTTCCAACCTGAAGGGCTCAGGCCCGTTGGGAATCCAGCACCGACCCTGCTTATTTAAACAGACACCAGCTCGAGAAAATGTTCAACAGAAACATTTCAGTGGAATCATTCAGAGCAGTTTAATAAGAACCACATTTTGGCAATGCAGAGTCCTGCTGTGCTGTGTGGGAAGTCCTGTTCCAGAGAGGGGCAGCACCCGGCACGGGTTGGAGGACAGTGGAGTGAAGCAGCGTCTGCCGGAGGCAGAGGTGTGATTGTGGGCCTGCGTCCAAATGATGATTCCGTTCGTGGGACTGTATCCAGAGGCAGTACGTAGCAGATTAGATCCATCTGTCTCCAGGTAACCCTGAAGAAAGGGCTGTCTTCTACTCCCCCCCCCCCCCATCCCCCAAACCTCTGCCGAGAGCAACATTGTGAAGCAGAAGGCTGCGGGGCAAGCACTAGGTGTAGAGGCGGATGGTGCTGTCTGCTCCTGCGGAGAAAACCCACGGCTGGGTGGGATGAAAGGTGACGTCCAGCACGCCCAGGTCACGGGTGATTTCATGGCCCCTCAGCAGCTTCACGGGTGCAATCAGCGGGTTCTGGAGCAGGTCGCTGTAAGCAACAGAGACAATACTGAACACAATATCCCAAGTGTGGTCTGATCAGAGTTTAATGGAGCTACAGAATTAGCTCACGGCTCTTGAACCCAGTCTCCTGACAACTACAACATATACCTTCTTTATCAACTTTGAGGACATGGACCCCAAAGATTCCTCTTAGTTACAGTAAAGTACAGCACAGAAACAGGGCATTTGGCCCATCTAGTTCATTACAAGCAATTTAAACTGTACTGGGATCATAGCCCTCCATATCCCTACCATCTATCCACCCTCACCTTGATAAAATCGAGCTCACATGCACACACTTGTGCTGGTAGCTCACTCTCACAACCCTCTGCAGAAGTTTCCCCTCCAGTTCCCTTAAACTTTTCACCTTTAACCCACCTAGTTGTAGTCCTACCCAACCTCAGCAAGAAAAGCCTACATGCATTTACCCTATCTATACCCCTCATCATTGTCTATACCTCTATCAAATCGCCCCTCAATCCTCTAAGTACCAAAGAAAAGAATCCTAACCTATTCAACCTTTCCTTCTAATTCAGGTCCTCCAGTCCAGCTCTTATTTCCACCTTTCTTGTAGGTAGGTGACTAAAACTGCACACAATATTCCCAATTAGACCTCACCCATATCCTATAGAATTTCAACATCCCACCTCCTGTACTCAGTGCTTTTGATTTATGAAGGCCAACGTGCCAAAAGCTTTTGTTACGAACTTATCTACCTGTGCTGCCACTTACAATGAATTCTGGACCTGTATTCCCGGATCCCTTTGTTCTACACACTCCTCAGTGTCCCCCCATTCACGATGTAAGACCTACCCTGGTTGGTCCTACCAAAATGCAAAACCTCACACCTGGCTGCATTAAATTCCATCCGCAGACTCTGTGTCCCTCTCCCAAGTAATACAAAAAGTGCATTTAAGATCTTCCCCATTTCTTTTGGCATCATGCATAGAGGACCAATTTGTCCCTTGTCTTATCTGTAGGCCCTGAGGATCCTCCTTCACCTTACCTGCTAGGGCAACCTCACGCCTTTTAGAACTTCTGATTTCTTTAAGTGTTTTCTTGCAATTCTTATACTACACAAGCACTTCATTTGTTCCTACCTGCTTACCTACTATGCACCACTTTATTTCTTAAGCAGGGCCTCAGTATCTCTTCAAAACCAAGCTTCCCTACCTGCTATCTTTACCTTTTATTCTGACAGGCACGTACAAGCATTGTACTCTTCACAAATTCACTTACCAAGTACACCTTTTCCTGAAAACAGCCTGTCCCAATCCACACTTGCCAGCTCTTTTTTGATACCATTAAAATTGGCCTTCCCCCAATTTACAATCAAAACCCATGGACTAGACCTATCTTTTTCCAAATTTACTTTAAATCTAATAGCATTATGATTGCTAAATGCAAAATGTTCCTGCACACAAGTATTTTCAACCTCTCCACTATCTGTTCTGACACTCAGGTTCCAATTCCCCAGCAACTCTAGCAAGCTCCCCACTTGGACAATAGTCCTCCTCCAGTTCAGATGCAAACTGTCTCTTTTGTAGCAATTCTGAGATCACAATCCTGGAGGTCCTGCCCTTTAACTTATCACCAAGCTCCTTGAATTCACTTTGCAAAAGCTAATCCCTCTGACTACCCATGTCATTGGTACCTACATGGACCATGACTGTTCACACCCTCCCACTTAAAAATACTGAGGACTTGATCTGACATGTAAGACCATAAGATATAGGAGCAGAATTAGGCCACTTGGCTCATTGAGTCTGCTCCACCATTTCATCGTGAGTGATCCAATTTTCCCCTCAGCCCCAATCTCCTGCCTTCTCCCCTTATCCCTTCACGCCCTGACTAATCTAGAAACTTTCAACCTCTGCCACAAATATATATAAAGGCTTGGCCACAGCTGCCTGTGGTAAAGAATTCCACTGATTCATCACTCTCGGTAAATAAATTCCTCTTTATTGCCATTCCATAAGGATTGCCCTGTATTCTGAGGCTGTGTCTACTGGTCTTAGAGTCTCCCACCATAGGAAACATCCTCTCTACATCCACTCTTATCAAGGCCTTCCACCATTCAATAGGTTTCAATGAGGTCACCCTCGATTCTCCTGAATTCCAGCGCATACACGTCTAAGGTTATCAAACACTCTTCCTGTGACAAGCCATTCAACCCTGGAATTATTTTCGTTAATCTCCTTTGAACCCTGTTCAATTTCAGCACATGCTTTCTAAGACAAGGGGCCCAAAACTGCTGACAATACTCCAAGTGAGGTTTCACCAGTGCTTCACAAGCCTCAACATCCTGGCTTTTATATTCTAGTCTCCTTGAAATGAATGCTAACATTGCATTTACCTTCCCCACTATAGACTTAACCTGCAGATTAACCTCCAGAGTATTCTGCACAAGGACTCCCAAGTGCCTCTGCAATTCAGATTTTTGTATTTTCTCTCCATTTAGAAAACAATCAACCCTTTCATTCCTTCCACCCAAGTGAATGACCATACACTTCCTGACACTGAATTCCACCTGCCATTTCTTTGCCCATTCTTGAAATCTGTCCCAAGTCCTTCTGTAGCATCTCTACTTCCTCAAAACTACCTGCCCCTCCACCTATCTTCACATCATCTGCAAAGTGCAACAAAGCCATCAACTGCATTATCCAAATTATTGACATATAATGTAAAAAGAATCTACCTCAACACAGTCCCCTGTGAACACTACAAGTCACTGGCAGCCAGATGGAATAGTCTCCTTTTATTCTGACTCTTTGCCTCCTGTCATCTTTATCCATGCTAGTATTTTCCTGTAATACCATGGGCTCAGAGCTTGTTAAGCAGCCTCATCTGTGGCACCTTGTCAAAGGCCTTCTGAAACTCCAAGCACACATCAACTAACTCTCCTTTGTCTATCCTGCTTGATATTTCTTCAAAGAATTTCAACAGCTTTGTCAGGCATGACTTTCCGTTGAGGAAACCACGCTCATTACAGCCTATTTTATCCTGTGTCTCTAAGTACCCTGAGACCTCATCCTTAATAACTGACTCCAACATCTTCACAACCAGAGGTCAGACTGACTGGCCTATGGTTTCTTTTCTTTTGGTTCTCTCCTTTCTTGAAGAGTGGAATGACATTTGCAATTTTCCAGTCATCTGGAACTATTCAAATATCTAGTGATTTAAAAAAAACCATAGAAAACCTTCGGCCCAAAATGCTGTGCCGGACATGTATTTACTTTAGAAATTACCTCGGGTTACCCATAGCCCTCTATTTTCCCAAGCTCCATGTATCTACCCAGGAGTCTCTTAAAAGACCTTATTGTATTCACCTCCACCACTGTCGCTGGCAGCCCATTCTACGCACTCACTACTCTCTGCGTAAAAAAACTTAACTGACACCTCCTCTGTGCCTACTTACAAGCCCTTAAACCGGTACCCTCTCATACTAGCCATTTCAGCCCTGGGAAAAAGCCTCTGACTATCCACATGATCAATGCCTCTCATCATCTTATACACCTTTATTAGGTCACCTCTCATCCTCCATTGCTCCAAGGAGAAAAGGCTGAGTTCACTCAACCTATTCTCATAAGGCATGCTCCCCAATCCAGGCAACATCCTTGTAAATCTCCTCTGCACCCTTTCTATGGCTTCCACATCTTTCCTGTAGTGAGGTGACCAGAACTGAGCACAGTACTCCAAGTTGGGTCTGACCAGGGTCCTATATAGCTGGAACATTACCTCTCAGCTCTTAAACTCAATCCCATGGTTGATTAAGGCCAATGCACGTGTACGCCTTCTTAACCACAGAGTCAACCTGCGCAGCTGCTTTGAGTGTCCTATGGACTCGGACCCCAAGATCCCTCTGATCCTCCACACTGCCAAGAGTCTTACCATTAATACTATATTCTGCCATCATATTTGACCTACCAAAATGAACCACTTCACACTTATCTGGGTTGAACTCCATCTGCCACTTCTCAGCCCAGTTTTGCATCCTATCAATGTCCCGCTGTAACCTCCGACAGCCCTCCACACTATCCACAACACCTCCAATCTTTGTGTTATCAGCAAATTTACTAACAGATCCCTGAGGCACACCACTGGTCACCGACATCCATGCAGAATATGTCTCGTCTACAACCACTCTGCCTTCTGTGGGCAAGCCAATTCTAGATCCACAAAGCAAGATCTCATTGGATCCCATGCCCCCTTACTTTCTCAATAAGCCCTGCATGGGGTACCATGTCAAATTCCTTGCTGAAATCCATATACACTACATCTACAGCTCTACCTTCATCAATGTATTTAGTCACATCCTCAAAGAATTCAATCAGGCTCATAAGGCACGACCTGCCTTTGATAAAACCCTGCTGCCTATTCCTAATCATATTATGCCTCTCCAAATGTTCATAAATCCTGCCTCTCAGGATCTTTTCCATAAAATTACCAACCACTGAAGTAAGACTCATTGGTCTATAATTTCCTGGGCTATCTCTACTCCCTTTCTTGAATAAGGGAACAAGATCTGCAATCCTCCAATCCTCTGGAACCTCTCCCGTCCTCATTGATGATGCAAAGATCATCGCCAGAGGCTCAGCAATCTCCTTCCACACCTCCCACAGTAGCCGAGACCAACTTGATGCTTTCCAAAAGCTCCAGCAAATTCTCTTTCTTAATGTCTATATGCTCAAGCTTTTCAATCTGCTGTAAATCATTCCTACAATCATAGAAACATAGAAAACCTACAGCACAATACAGACCTTTCGGCCCACAAGGTCCTTACCTGAGAAATTGCCCAGGGTTACCCATAGCCCTCTGTTTTTCTCAGCTCCATGTACCTGTCCAAGAGTCTCTTAAAAGACCCCATCGTATCCAAGAACCTTTTCCGTAGTGAATACTGAAGCAAAGTATTCATTAAGTACCTCTGCTATCTCCTCCAGTTCCATACACACTTTTCCACTGACATATTTGATTGGTCCTTTTCTCTCATGTCTTCTTGCTCTTCACATACTTGTAGAATGCCTTGGGGTTTTCCTTAATCCTGCTCGCCAAGGCCTTCTCATGGCCTCTTCTGCTAATTTCATTCTCCTTCCTGCTAGCCTTATAATCTTCAAAATCTCTATCATTACTTAGTTTTTTGAACCTTTCCTAAGCTTTTTTTCTTTATTAGATTTTCAACAGCATTTGTGCACCACGGTTCCTGTACCCTACCATTCTTTCCCTGACTCATTGGAACATACCTATGTAGAATTCCATGCAAATATCCCCTGAACATTTGCCACATTTCTGCCATACATTTCCCTGAGAACATCTGTTACCAATTTATGCTTCCAAGTTCCTGCCTGATAGCTTCATATTTCCCCTTACTCCAATTAAACGCTTTTGTAACTTGTCTGTTCCTGTCCCTCTCCAATGATAGAATTGTGAACCCTATCCAGCTCCTTAATGTGGAGTGATAGATGCTGTAGCTGGATGCACTTCTCACAATTACAGTCGTCAGGGACACTGGTGGTCTCTCTACTTCCCCACAACCCAGAAGAAGAGCTATCCTGGCATCCCTATCGTGCTAACTGCAAATGTAAGGAAAGAAACATGAAATAAACTGGGGAAAAATAAAATCTACTTGCAGCTTTTGCACTCTCTTTCACTAAAGCCTCTAATAACCACTCTTAACACTGGCCACTCCACTTGCCCCTGCCAATCAATCCCAATCGCTAATTGGCTGTTGTCGTGAATCATTACTCAGTTGGCAATCCTGAGTGAGCTATGTCTTCTCACGTCTCCTGCCACTGTTCAATATAAACCCCTGCACCGCAAAGAATCCTGCCGTTAAACTGGTATTCTGCCTTCAGATCTGACGTTCCGAAAATGAACCATTTTACACATTTCCAGATTGAACTCCATCTGCCACTTCTCACCCCAACTCTGCATCTTACCAACGTCCTGTTGTAATTTACAACAGCCTGCTCCACTATCCACATCTCCCCCAAACTTTAATATTAGCTTCCACTTTATTCTCAGACTTGTCTCCATACTGTTCTTCAGCAAACCTCACCATCATTTCAGCCTCTACACCTCCCGCTACCTTGGCAGCTTTAGGTTTTAGACCACCTGTCCTCTGCCTCAGCTCTCCCCTGAACTTCAGATTGTTCACTAAACTTCATCTAGTTTGATTCCAACCCGTCTGGGCCAAACTCCCCAAATTGAGGCCTCTTCCACTCTGTGTGAGGCGCACGATTGAACGGGAAGTAGCGGGGAGGGGTAAGAGAGGGACACACACACACAATACAGAAACTGAGACTAGCATGGAAGAAAAGCGATGTACCTGTACACCATTCCATGGCAGACAATGACCGTGCCATCGTCAGATGCTGAGGCAAAAAGCGGATAATGCCTGTGGAAAGCTACACCTCGCAGAGCTCTCTTGTGATGCCTGTAAAGAAAACAACAAAAATACGGATTTGAGATTGTTTACTGTCATTTCCAATACACAAGCGTTACTCTGGATCCGATACAGCATGCAAAAAATATTAAAAAAACACAATAAATATATCCCTTAAATTGAAGCAAGAGGCGGAGAGGGAAGAGGTAAAAGAAGCTCAGAGAGGAGCTGTTTTCTTTAACTGATCGGGGCAAAGAGGCTAGACTGCACAGGCGCGTGACGTAGCGCGCCAAAGGTTTAAAAGAAAGACCGCCATATACAGCGGCCATCGTCGTAGCAGCCATTGTCGGAGTGGACTGAGGCAGAGTGGGACAGCTTGGCTCAATCAGGCTTCGGCAAGAAGAGACAGGTGAGGTTGAATGGGGCACGACTGCGCAAGCGGGTGAAAGTCGGCCTCTGAGATCAGCGGGGGAATTTAAAAAGTGAGCAGAGGCTGAGTACGAGCTTCACTCCAGGTGAGGTAAGGCCGGGTAAGCTCCTTTAATTAATCTGATTAGATTAGTAGGTAATGGAGGCAGCAGTTAGGGCAGTTGAGTGCTCCGTTTGCAGTATGTGGGAAGTCAGGGCGAGCACAGCTGTCCCTGATGACTACACCTGCAAAAGGTGCATCCAGCTGCAGCTCCTGACAAACCGTTAGGGAACTGGAGCCGGAGCTGGATGAACTTCGGAGCATTCGTGAGGCAGAGGCAGAAATAGACAGGAGTTTCAGGGAGATAGTCACCCCTAGGAGTCAGGAGACAGGTAGTTGGGTGACTGTCAGGAGAGGGAAGGGGAATAGACAGGAAGAGCCGAGCACCCCTGTGACTGTTCCCATCAACAATAAGTATACCGTTTTGGATACTGTTGTTGGGGACGACCTACCAGGGACAAGTTGCAGTGGTTGCGTCTCTGGCACCGAGACTGGACCCTCAGCTCAGAAGGGAAGGAGGGAAAAGAGGAGAGCAGTAGTGATAGAGGATTCGATAGTTAGGGGGCAGATAGGAGGTTCTGTGGAAGAGATTGAGAATCCCGGATGGTCTGTTGCCTCCATGGTGCCAGGGTCCGCGATATCTGGGATCGAGTTCTCAGTATTCTCAAGAGGGAGTGTGAGCAGCCAGATGTTGTGATCCACGTAGGGACCAATGACGTGGGTAGGAAGAGTGAGGAGATCCTGAAAGGTGAGTTTAGGGAGTTAGGCGCCAAGTTAAAGGACAGGACCTCCAGGATAGCAATCTCAGGATTGCTACCAGTGCCACGTGCAGGTGGGTTTAGAAATAGTAAGATAGTGCAGAACAACACGTGGCTGAAGAAATGGTGCAGGACGGAGGGCTTCAGATTTATAGATAATTGGGCAGTTTTCCAGGGAAGGTGGGACCTGTTCCGGCGGGACGGTTTACATCTGAACTGGAGGGGGACAAATATTCTTGCAGGTAGGTTTGCCAGAGAGGCTCCAGTGGATTTAAACTAGAATGAGGGGGAAGGGGAACCAGAGTGTAGGAACAGATGTATGGGAGAAGGAAGAAAAAGAAGACAGTAAAGTTCTTTGTACTGTTAGAGATAAACAGAGAGGAAGAGGTGGAGAATTTCTTAAATACATTTATTTTAATGCTAGGAGCATTGTAAGAAGGATGGATGAGCTTAGAGCATGGATTGATACCTGGAAATATGATGATGTAACTATTAGTGAAACATGTTTGCAGGAAGGGTGTGATTGGCAACTAAATATTCCTGGATTTCGTTGCTTCAGGTGTGATAGAATCGGAGGGACAAGAAGGGGAGGTGTTGCATTGCTTGTCAGAGAAAATATTACAGCGGTGCCCTGGCAGGATAGATTAGAGGGCTCGTCTCGGGAGGCTATTTGGATGGAATTGAGGAGTGGGAAAGGTGTAGTATCACTTATTGGGGTGTATTATAAAACACCTAATGGGGAGAGAGAATTGGAGGAGCAAATTTGCAAGGAGATAACAGATATTTGTAGTAAGCACAGAGTTGTGATTGTGGGAGATTTTAATTTTCCACACATCGACTGGGAAGCCCATACTGTAAAAGGGATGGATGGTTTAGAGTTTGTAAAATGTGTGCAGGATAGTTTTTTGCAGCAATACATAGAGGTACCAACTAGAGAAGGGGCAGTGTTGGATCTCCTGTTAGGGAATGAAATAGGTCAGATGACGGAGGAATGTGTTGGGGAGCACTTCGGGTCCAGTGATCACAATGTCATTAGTTTCAATATAATTATGGAGAAGGATAGGACTGGACCCAGGGCTGAGATTTTTGTTTGGAGAAAGGCTAACTTGAGGAGATGCGAAAGGATTTAGAAGGAATGGATTGGGACAATTTGTTTTATGGGAAGGATGTAATAGAGAAATGGAGGTAATTTAAAGGTGAAATTTTGAGGGTACAGAATCTTTATGTTCCTGTTAGGTCGAAAGGAATGGTTAAAATTTTGAAAGTCATGGTTTTCAAGGGATATTGGAAACTTGGTTAGGAAAAAGAGAGATATCTACAATAAATATAGGCAGCATGGAGTGAATGAGGTGCTTGAGGAATATAAAGAATGTAAGAAGAATCTTAAAGAAATTAGAAAAGCTAAAAGATACGAGGTTGCTTTGGCAAGTAAGGTGAAAATAAATCTGAAGGGTTTCTACAGTTATATTAATAGCAAAAGGATAGTGAGGGATAAAATTGGTCCCTTAGAGAATCAGAGTGGACAGCTATGTGTCGAGCCGAAAGAGATGGAGATTTTGAACAATTTCTTTTCTTCGGTATTCACTAAGGAGAAGGATATTGAATTCTGTAAGGTAAGGGAAACAAGTAGGGAAGTTATGGAAACTATGATGATTAAAGAATAGGAAGTACTGGAGCTTTTAAAGAATATGAAAGTGGATAAGTCTCCAGGTCCTGACAGGATATTCCCTTGGACCTTGAGGGAAGTTAGTGTAGAAATAGCAGGGGCTCTGACAGAAATATTTCAAATGTCATTAGAAACGAGGATGGTGCCGGAGGATTGGCGTATTGCTCATGTGGTTCCATTGTTTAAAAAGGGTTCTAAGAGTAAACCTAGCAATTATCGGCCTGTAAGTTTGACGTCAGTGTTGGGTAAATTAATGGAAAGTATTCTTAGAGATGGTATACATAATTATCTGGATAGACAGGGTCTGATTAGGAGCAGTCAGCATGGATTTGTGTGTGGAAGGTCATGTTTGACAAATCTTATTTAGTTTTTTGAAGAGGTTACGAGGAAAGTTGACGAGGGTAAAGCAGTGGATGTTGTCTACATGGACTTCAGGAAAATTTTTGATAAGGTTCTGCATGGAAGGTTAGTTAGGAAGGTTCAATCGTTAGGTATTACTATTGAAGTAGTAAAATGGATTCAACAGTGGCTGGATGGGAGATGCCAGAGAGTAGTGGTGGATAACTGTTTGTCAGGTTGGAGGCCGGTGACTAGTGGTGTGTGCCTCAGGGATCTGTACTGAGTCCAATGTTGTTTGTCATATACATTAATGATCTGGATGATGGGGTGGTAAATTGGATTAGTAAGTATGCCGATGATACTAAGGTAGGTGGCGTTGTGGATAATGAAGTAGGTTCTCAAAGCTTGCAGAGAGATTTAGGTCAGTTAGAAGGGTGGGCTTGACGATGGCAGATGGTTTAATGCTGACAAGTGTGAGGTGCTACATTTTGGTAGGAATAATCCAAATAGGACCTACATGGTAAATGGTAGGGCACTGAAGAATGCAGTAGAACAGAGTGATCTAGGAATAATGGTGCATAGTTCCCTGAAGTTGGAATCTCATGTGGATAGGGTGGTGAAGAAAGCTTTTGGTATGCTGGCCTTTATAAATCAGAGCATTGAGTATAGGAGTTGGGATATAATGTTAAAATTTTACAAGGCATTGGTAAGGGCAAATTTGGAGTATTGTGAACAGTTCTGGTCACCGAATTATAGGAAAGATGTCAACAAAATAGAGAGAGTACAGAGAAGATTTACTCGAATGTTACCTGGGTTTCAGCACCTAAGTTACGGGGGGACTTGATAGAGGTATTTAAAATTATGAGGGGGATAGATAGAGTTGACGTGGATAGGCTTTTTCCATTGAGAGTAGGGGAGATTCAAACAAGAGGACATGAGTTGTGAGTTGGGGGCAAAAGTTGAAGGGTAACATGAGGGGGAATTTCTTTACTCAGAGAGTGGTAGCTGTGTGGAACGAACTTCCAGTAGAAGTGGTAGAGGCAGGTTCGGTATTGTCATTTAAAGTAAAATTGGATAGGTATATGGACAGGAAAGGAATGGAGGGTTATGGGCTGAGTGCGGGTCAGAGGGACTAGGTGAGTGTAAGCGTTTGGCACTGATTAGAAGGGCCGAGATGGCCTGTTTCCGTGCTGTAATTGTTATATGGTTATGTGGTTAAGATTTTCTTAAAGGAATATTCCCTGATGAACCTGTTGAAATTCTGAGGAGATTTAAGTAGGATGCAGTGGAAGTTGCCACACATGAGGCTGCTTACCAAGTTAAGAGCCCATGGTATTACAGGAAAGTTACTAACATGGTTAGGACATTGGCTGATTGGTAGGAGGCAGCAAGTGGGAATAAAAGGATCCTTTTCTGGTTGGCTGCCAGTGACTAGTGGTGTTCCGCAGGGGTCAGTGTTGGGATCACTTCTTTTTAGGCTGTATATCAATGATTCAGATGATGGAATAGATGGCTTTGTTGCCAAGTTTGCAGATGATATGAAGATTGGTGGAGGGGCAGGTAGTGTTGAGGAAACAGGTAGGATGCAGAAGGAATTAGACAGATTAGGAGAATGGGCAAGAAAGTGGCAAATGAAATACAATATTGAAAAATGCATGAAGTAGAAATAAATGTGCAGACTATTTTCTAAACGGAGAAAATCAAAAATTCTGAGATGCAAAGGGATTTCAGAGTTCTTGTGCAGAACACCCTAAAGGTTAACTTTCAGGTAGTCATTGGTGAAGAAGGCAAATGCAATGTTAGCATTCATTTCAGAGGTCACGAATACAAGAGCAGGAATGTGATGCTGAGGCTCTATAAGGCACTAGTGAGGCCTCACCTTGAGTATTGTGAACAGTTTTGGGCTCCTCATCTAAGAAAAGATGTGCTGGCATTGGAGAGGGTCCAGAGGAGGTTCACAAGGATGATTCCAGGAATGAAAGTGTTATCATATGAGGAACGTTTCATGGCCCTGGGTCTGTACTCGCTAGAATTTAGAAGGATGGGGTGGGGGGGGGAATCTCATTGAAACTTTTCGAATGTTGAAAGGGCTAGAATGAGTAGATGTGGAAAGGATGTTTCCCATGGTGGGGGAGTCTGGGACAAGAGGCACAGCCTCAGGATAGAGGGGCATCCATTTAAAACAGATGTGGGGGCGTTTCTTTCACCAGAATGGTGAATTTGTGGAATTTGTTGTCACAGGCAGCTGTGGAGGCCAGGTCAATGGGTGTATTAGGCGGATATTGATGGGTTCTTGATTGTCCATGGCATCAAAGGTTGCGGGGTGGGGGGGTAGGCCAGGGAGTGGGGTTAAGGAGAGGGAAAAATGTATCAGCCATGATTGAATAGCAGAGCAGACTTAATGGGCCAAATGGCCTAATTCTACTCCTATGTCTTATGATCTTATAAATACGTAAGATAGCTAATCTACATAGATTGATTGTATGTCCATAACGTGACGTTAGCCACAGGAAATGATAAAGTAGTGGTGGTTGGTGTTGATCGGCTTCACTCCTTGGGGAAAGTAACTGTTTTTGAGGCTGGTGGTCCTGGCGTGGATGCTACGGAACCTCACTCCCTCATGGGAGTGGGACAAACAGTCCATGAGCAGGGTGGATGAGATCCACTAGTCCAATACAGAACTGAGTCTGGTGCACTCGAGGGAGAATAAAGCATCGTCTGCCCTGCAGGGTGACAGCAAGCTGGTCCATTACCAGTCCCTCAAAGGTGAGATTAGCTTTATTTGTCGTACGTACACTGAAGTGAGTTGTTTGTGTCAACGATCAGCAGTCTGAGGAAGTGTTGGAGACAGCTCACAAGTATCACCACGCTTCTGGCACCAACACATCGTCCCCACAACTCACTACCCATCCGACAATTCACTACCCTCCCCACAACTCACTACCCACCCCACAACTCACTACCCATCCTACAATTCACTACCCTCCCCACAACTCACTACCCACCCCACAACTCACTACCCATCCGACAATTCACTACCCTCCCCACAACTCACTACCCTCCCCACAACTCACTACCTTCCCCACAACTCACTACCCACCCCACAACTCACTACCCATCCGACAATTCACTACCCTCCCCACAACTCACTACCCTCCCCACAACTCACTACCCATCCCACAATTCACTACCTTCCCCACAACTCACTACCCACCCCACAACTCACTACCCATCCCACAATTCACTACCTTCCCCACAACTCACTACCCACCCCACAACTCACTACCCTCCCCACAATTCACTACCCACCCCAACTCACTACTCTCCCAACTCACTACTCTCCCCACAGCTCACTACCCATCCCACAATTCACTGCCCACCCCAGAACTCACTACCCACCCCACAATTCACTACCCTCCCCACAATTCACTACCCTCCCCACAATTCACTACCCTCCCCACAACTCACTACCCATCCCACAACTCACTACCCACCCCACAACTCACTACCCATCCCACAATTCACTACCTTCCCCACAACTCACTACCTTCCCCACAACTCACTACCTTCCCCACAACTCACTACCCACCCCACAACTCACTACCCATCCCACAACTCACTACCCACCCCACAACTCACTACCCATCCCACAACTCACTACCTTCCCCACAACTCACTACTCTCCCCACAACTCACTACCCACCCCACAACTCACTACCCATCCCACAATTCACTACCTTCCCCACAACTCACTACCCACCCCACAACTCACTACCCTCCCCAAGGCTTTGGAGTGTGGGAGGGCACTAAGCCCTTGGAGGAAACCGGCAGTCACAGGGAGAACATGTAAAGACAGCAGCAACAATCGAACCCAGGCTGCCGGTGATGTATGTGGCGTGTTACCATGCCAGATCGGGCAATAAACCGCTTTGCAGAGTGGCACTGACCTGAGCACTTTGTAAGGCTTGGTGGAGAGATCCAGGTCGAACCAGGCCAGGCGGCTGTCATAACTTCCACAGATCACATTATCTCCTGTTGAACACATTCAACATTGACTGTTAACTCTTGGCGCATGAGGCTGGGAAAGCTGACATTGACGCAGGTAGAGGGGAGGTTAGAAAGGCAAGGTGGCAGCAGCCAAGCAGAGAGGAATAGCCCTGCTGGGGCACAGCGGATGTTAACTGAACAGCCAACATCACTGCAAGTGAGCTTCTTACTACGGGGAAGGAATGCAGGATCAGGAAGCGATTAAGCCGCTCTCATTTATAGAGCCACAGCACAGAAATGGAGCTGCAAATTCTCCAGAAATGGAGTCCAAGATTCTGTAGATGTTGGAAAACCAGAGCAATACACACAAAAAGCAAAATTTCCTAGAAGCCAACCATTTTAATTCCTATCCCCATTCCCATGTTGGTCCACGGCCTCCTCTTCTGCACGATGAGGCCTCTCTCAGATTGAAGGAGCAACATCTCATATTCTGTCTGGATGGCCTCCAACCCGATGGCATGAACATCAATTTCTCCTTCCAGTAATTTCCCCTCCTTTTCTTCTATTCTCCACACTGGACACTTAGCTCTCCTCCTCACCTATCTATGATCTCTCTCTGGGTCCCCTCCTCCTTCTCTTTCTCTCCTATCAGATTCTTTCATCTCCAGCCTTTCGCCTTTTCCAACTATCACCTCCCAGATTCTTACTTCATTTCCCCTCCTCCACCCATCCGGCTTCACCTTCTAGCTGGTCCTCCTTCCCTCCCCCCATCTTCTTATTCTGACATTTTCTCCTTTCCTTTCCAGTCTCGATGAAGGGTCTCAGTCCACAACATCGATTGTTTATTCATTTCCATAAATGCTGCCTGACCTGTAGAATTGCTCCAGCTTTTTGTGTTACACAACGGCTACCATTCTATGTTGGTTGAGGTGGAGTGGGGGATGTACGAGGGACTGCTGGATTTACACAAGGATGTGAACGAGGAGCCCTTGGACTGGGAAGGGTCAGTACCGTGGAGCCACTTACCCCCAGGGTGGATGGCCATGCTGGACACCCACTTGCAGTTGGTCATCAGTTTCTTGGTGAGTTCCTGCTTGAGGAGGTTGTACACACGGACATAGCGCTGTGTGGCCACGAAGAAGAAGGGCCGGACAGGGTGGAAACGGACACACTGCACCATTCCTTTGTTCCTGCGGAAAGGGTTCTGACTGCGCCGCCGGCTCAGCTGATGGATGAGGACCTGGGCGTTGCCATTCTCCGGAATAACTGAGGCAAAGTAGTCACCCTTGCCGTGCCACGTTACCTGCTTCACCAGCTGTGGAGGGAAAGAGAGAGTCACTCTGGGGATAGCTTACCACCTACTTATGAGGATAGTTACAAAGCACAGACCGTGCCAACCAATACATCATCTATGCTAATTCCATTTGGTCCACATCCCTATGAACCTTTCCTATCCATGTACTTTAAAGAATTATTTTACACGTTTTTCAAAATGGGGAGAAAATTCAGAAATCAGAGGTGCAAGGGGACCTTGTGCGGGATTCCCTGAAGGACAATTTACAGGTTGAGTCAGTGGTGAGGAAGGCAAATGCAGTGTTAGCATTCATTTCGAGAGGACTAGAATATAAAAGCAAGGATGTAATGCTGAGGCTTTATAAGGCATTGGACAGACCACATTTAGACTACTGTGAGCAGTTTTGGGCCCTTTATCTAAGAAAGGATGTGCTAGCATTAGAGAGGATCCAGAGGAGGTTCGTGAGAAAGATTCTGGGAGTGAAAATTTGGAGCACTTAATGCCTCTGGGCCTGCACTCACTGGAATTTAGAAGAATGGGGGTGGGGGGAAATCTCCCTGAAACCTATCCAATATTGAAAGGCGTTGATACAGTTACTGCGGAGAGAATGTTTCCTTTAGTGTTGGAGTCTCGGACCAGAGGACACGGCCTCAGAATGTACGAACGTCCATTTAGAACAAAGCTGAGGAGGAATTTCTTTAGCCAGAGGGTGCTGAATCTGTGGAATTTACTGCCAAAGATGGCTGTGGAGGCCAAGTCATTGGATATATCTAAAGCAGAAGTTGATTGGTTCTTGATTAGTCAGGGAGTGAAGAGTTATGGGGAGAAGGCAGGAGAGTGGGGTTGAGAGTGAAATGGATCAGCCATGATGAAATAGCAGAGCAGATTTGATGGGCCAAATGGCCTAATTCTACTCTAATTCCAGATGATTGGAAAATTGCAAATGTTACTCCGTTATTTAAGAAGGGTGGGCGGCAGCAGAAAGGAAACTATAGACTTGTTAGCCTGACATCAGTGGTTGAGAAGTTATTAGAATCGATTGTTAGGGATGAGATTACAGAGTATCCGGAGGCACATGACAAGACAGGCCAAAGCCAGCATGGTTTCCTAACTAACCTACTACAATTTTTTGAGGAAATTACAAGCAGGGTAGACAAAGGAGATGCAGTAGACGTGGTGTACTTGTTTCAGAAGGCCTTTGACAAGGTGCCAGACATGAAGCTTCTTAGCCCATGGAATTACAGGGAAGTTACTAGCATGGGTGGAGCATTGGCTGATTGGCAGAAAACAGAGTGAGAATAAAGGGATCATATTCTGGCTGGCTGTTCCACAACAGGGCAGTATTGAGACTGCTGCTTTTTACGATGTATGTCAATGATTTGGACTATGGTATTAATGGATTTGTGGCTAAATTTGCTGATGATACAAAGATAGGCGGAGGAGTGGGTAGTGTAGAGGAAACAGCGAGCCTGCAAAGAGATTTAGATCGTGTAGGGGAATAGGCAAAGAAGTGGCAAATAAAATACAATGTTGGAAAGTATATGGTCATGCAATTTGGTGGAAGAAACAAACAGGAAGGCTATTATTTAGATGGGAAGAGAATTTAAAATGCAGAGATGCAAAGGGACTTGGGAGTCCTTGTGCAAGATACCCTAAAGGTTAACCTCCAAGTTGATTCTGTTGTGAAGAAGGCGAATGCAATGTTGGCGTTCATTTCTAGAGATATAAAATATAAAATCAGGGATGTGGTGTTGAGGCTCTATAAGGTACTCGTGAGACCACACTTGGAGTGTTGTGTGCAGTTTTGGGCTCCTTATTTTAGAAAGGATATACTGACATTGGAGAGGGTTCAGAGAAAATTCACAAGAATGATTCCAGGAATGAAAAGGTTACCGTATGAGGAACATCTGGCAGCGCATGGGCTGTATTCCCTGGAGTTCAGGAGAATTGGGGGGGGGGGGGGGTGGAATCTCATAGAAACATTCTGAATGTTAAAAGGCCTGAACAGATTAGATATGGCAAAAAGTTATTTCCCACGGTAGGGGATTCTAGGACAAGAGGGCACGACTTCAGGACTGAAGGACGTCCATTTAGAACTGAGACGCAGAGAAATTACTTTAGTCAGAGGTGGTAAATCTGTGGAATTTGTTGCCACGAGCAGCTGTGAAGCCAAGTCATTGAGAGTATTTAAGGCAGAGATAGATAGGTTCTTGATTAGCCAGGGCATCAAAGGGTATGGGGATGAATGGAAGAATTGGATCAGCCCATGATTGAATGGCGAAGCAGACTCGATGGGCTGAATGGCCAATTTCTGCTCCTATATGGTCTAATGTCTCATGCTGTTAGTTTACCTGCCTCAGCTATTTCCTCTGATTGGTCTGGAGGTGGAACAAGTCCTTCTCTGCCCCTCAGTTTCCTATTAACTCTTTCACCTCTCACCCTTTATGCCCTGTAGTTCCTGATTCTCCAATTCTGTGGGAAAGATGGAAGAAACCAGAGCACACAGGGAAAAGCAAGTAGTTGCATGCAAACTCACAGAGTTTTTAGATTTCGAAATGCAACCCAATGAACCCATATGTCCAATTACCACAGCTCGAATACCAAATTGATGACACCACGCCTATTGGCCAAATAGTGATGAATCAGCATTTTGGAGGGAGACTGCAAATCTGGCCGAATGATGCCACAACAGTAACCGTTCTTTCAAAGCCAGCCAGACCAAGGGCTGAAGAAAACGGGAGATCCTCATTGGGGACTCAGCTTTAATGTGCTCACTATTATCAGTCCTGGGTCCAGCATGTAAGTGCCATTATGAAGAAAGCACAGCAGCACCTCTACTTTTTTTTTAACATGTTTGCAAAGAGTTGGTGAGTCACATAAAACTTAGGTAAACTTATATGGATGTGTGGTGGAGAATATACTAACTGGTTGCACCTTGGCGTGATATAGAAAAACTAACGCTCTTGACCAGAAAACCCTGTAAGTAGTAGTGGATATGGCCCAGTAGAACATGGGTGAAGCCCGCCACATTACTGAGCACATTTATAGGGAGTGCCGTCGAAGGAAAGCAGCACCCATCATCAGGGACCCCCAGCATCCAGGCGATGCTATTACTTAACTGCTGCCATCGAGAAGGTGGTGCAGGAGCCACAGGACTCACACCACCAGGATCAGGAACAGTTATTACCCCTCAACTAGCAAGCTCTTTAACCACAGGGGATAACTTCATTCAAATTCACTTAAGAAATCACTGAACTGTTCCCACAATCTATGGGCTCGCTTTCAAAGACTCTTCAACTCATGCCCTTGATGTGTTATTATTTATTTATTATTATTTCTTGTTTTTGTGGTTGTAGTTGTTGTGCTTTGCACATTGGTTATTTGTCCATCCTGCTGGGTGCAGAGTCTTTCATTGATTCTGTTGTGTTTCTTGTACTTACTGTGATTGCCTGCAAGAAAAGGTATCTCAGGTTTGTACATCGTACTTTGAAATTTTTACCCTACATCTTAGGAATGTGGGAGGAAACTGGAGCATGTAGAGGAGCGCAACATGGGCACGGGAGAACGTACAAACTCCTTCCAGACACGAGAGGGAACTGAATCCAGATCACTGGTGCCATAATGGGATTACATTACTGTGCTGCCTCCTGGTTTACTGCACTTCCCCTGCTCCCACTGGGCAGAAGATATAAAAGTCTGAAAGCTTGTACCACCAGGCTCAAGGACAAGTATACACAAGGAACATATGGGGAAGTTACCAGGAAAATTGATGAAGGCAAGGAAGTGTATGTTGTCTACGTGAGCTTTACTAAGGCATCCAGCAAGGCCCCGCATGGGAGGCTGGTCAAGAAGGTTCAGTCACTCAGCATTCAGGATGAGGTACGAAATTGGAGTAGACATTGGCTTCGTGGGAGATGCCAGAGAGTGGTAGTAGATGGTTGCCTCTCTGACTGAAGGTCTGTGACTGGTAGAGTGCTACAGGGATTGGTGCTGTGTCCATTGTTTGTCATCTATAGCAACGATTTAGATGATAATGTAGTTAACTGGATCAGCAAATTTCCAAATGACACCAAGACTGGGGGTGTAGTGGACAATGAGGAAGGCTATCATTCCTTGCAGAGGGATCTGGACCGGCTGGAAAAAAAGAGCTGAAAAATAGCAGATGGAATTTAATGCAGACAAGTGCAAAGTGCCGCACTTTGGTCTGACCAACAAGGGCAGGTCTGACACAGAGAACAGTAGGGCAACAAGGTAGACCTAGAACGGTAGACACAGAGAACGGTAGACCAACAAGGGCAGGTCTGACACAGAGAACGGTAGGGCACTGACTAGTGTGGAAGAACAAGGGGATCTGGATATTCATTGAAAGTGGTGTCACAGGTAGATATGGTCATAAAAAAAGATTCTGGCACGTTGGCCTTCAAAAAGTGATAATAAACAAGAGATTATCTGCAGATGCTGGAAATCCGAGCAATACACACAAGATGCTGGAGGAACTCAGCAGGCTAGGCAGCATCTATGGAAAAGAGTAAACACGTTTCAGGCCCAAGACCCTTCATTGGGACTGGAATAAAAGATGCAGTCAGACTAAGAAGGTGGGGGGAGGGGAGGAAGAAGTACCTGGTGGTAGGTGATAGGTAAAACTGGGAGAGGGGGAGCGGTGAAGTAAAGAGCTAGGAAGTTGTTTGGTGAAAAAGATATAGGGCTGGAGAAGGGGAATCTGATAAGAGAGGGTAGAAGACCATGGAAGAAAGAAAAGGGGGGCGGAGCACCAGAGGGAGGCGATGGACAGGCAAGGAGATAAGGTGAGAGGGAATAGGAGATGGGGACTGGTGAAGGTGGGAGGAAGGTGGACCATTACTGGAAATTCAAGAAATCGATGTTCATGCCATCAAGTTGGAAGCTACACAGATGAAATACAAGGTGTTGGTCCTCCAACCTGAGTGTGGCCTCATCGCGACAGTTAAGGCCTTGGATTGACATGTCGAAATGGGAATGGGAAGTGGAATTAAAATGCTTGCCCAGGTAGACCCATTGTTTCAGCTTGTTCCTGCCCCACTGAACTCATATCGGCATACCTCGACTCTGTTTTATCACCCCAGTTCAGTCTGGAACTTTTCAAGGATTTCAAGTTCCCTCATCCTCAAAACACTCCCTTTCTTTCTGGACATCAGACTCAACCAGTTTCTCCAGAACCACCACTCTCCTCCGTCTGCCAGAACTTGTCCTCACTCTTAATAATTTCTCCTTTGGCTCCTCTCACTTCCTTCAAACAAAAGTCAGGCCTACACTGGTGGCCATCTCCCACTTTTCCTATGCTACATGGTTGACTGCATTGGTGCTGCTTCCTGCACCTATGTGGAGCTTGTCGACTTCATCAACTTTGCCTTCACCGTCCACCCTGCCCTCAAATTTACCCGGTCCATTTTCGACACCTCCCTTACCTTTATCTATCTCTGTCTCTATCCCTGGAGACAGCTTATCTACTGATGTCTATTATAAACCCATGGACTTATAACTCTTCCCACTCTGTTTCTGGTAAAACACCATCCCCTTTGCTACTGCATCTGCTCTCAGGATGAAGCTTTTTCATTCTAGAATGAAGGAGATGGGCTTCCCTTTCTCCACCATCAATCGCATCTCTTCCAAGTCATGGACGTCTGCACTCACCCCATCCTCTCACCACCCTACAAGGATCCTCACCACCCCATCAGCCTCCGCCTCCAGCACATCATTCTCTGTAATTCCTGCCATCTCCAATGGGAAGCCACCACTAAGCACATCATTCCCTCCACCCACTTCCTGCACGGATCGCTCCCGACACGACTCCCTTGTCCACTCATCTCTCCCCACTGATCTCCCTCTTGGCACTTATCCTTGCAAGTGGAATAAGTGCTACACCTGCTCCTACACCTCCTCCCTCACTACCATTCAAGGCCCTAACCACACCTTCCAGGAGAGGTGACACTTCATCTGTGAGCCTTTTGGGGTCATATAATGTGTCAGCCCATGGTGTCCTCTACTGTTAAGATGAGGCCACACTCAGGTTGGAGGAACAACACCCGATATTCTGTCTGGGTCGCCTCCGACCTGATGGCATGAACATCGATTTCTCAAACTTCTGGTAATGGCCCTCTCCCCCTCCTTCACCATTCCCCATCCCCTGTTTCCTCACTCACCTCATCTCCTTGCCTGCCCATCGCCTCCCTCTGGTGCTCCTCCCCCTTTTCTTTCTTTCATGGCCTACTGTCCTCTCCTATCAGACTCCCCCTCCTCCAGCCCTGTATCTCTCTCACCAATCAACTTCCCACTCTTCACTTCACCCCTCCCCTCCCGGTTTCACCTTTCACCTCGTGTTTCTCCCTCCCCCACCCCCCCCCCCACCTTTCAACTCTGCTCATCCTTTTTTCTCCAGTCCTGATGAAGGGTTTCAGCCCAAAACATTGACTGTACACTTTTCCATCGATGCTGCCCAACCTGCTGAGTTCTTCCAGCATTTTATGTGTGTAGCCTGGATTTTTAGCATCTGTAGATTTTCTCTTGTTTCTAACCCTAACCTGCGTATCTTTAGAATGCAGGGGGGAAATCGGAGCACCTGGAAGAAAGCCATACATTCATGGGGAGAACATACGAATTTCCTGCAGACAGAGATGGGGATCAAACCCTAATCAGTGATTATTGGTGGGGTAAAGCATTGTGGTACTATGTCATTAAACCAAAAGGTCAGAACTTTAGATAGCAGGATCAGTGAGGAGGGAGTCAGCAGCCCACGTTCCAGGGGGTTAATATAGCAGACATTTTAGCCCTGGGCCCAGCACATAAATTCTTTAACCAGAGGGTGGTGAATCTGTGGAATTCATTGCACAGAAGTTGCAACAGCTTTTACCTTCTCAGGAGGTTAAGGAGGTTTAGTTTGTCACCCAACAGTTAACGAGATAGACATTTCAATGTATCCTGACTGGTTGTTAATAATCTGATGCAGCAATTCATAGAACATAGAATACACTGTAGATCAGTACAGGCCCTTTAGCCCATGATGTTGTGCCGACCTTTTAACCTACTCCAAGATCAATCTATAGTTTCCCTGCATTTTTCTTTCATCTATGCACTACCTAAAGTTATTTTAAATGTATCTACTGTAGTTGCCTTGGCCACCACCCTGGCAGTGTGCTCCACACACTCTCCAACCTTTCCTCATAAGACATGTTCTCTGATCCAGGCAGCATCCTCTGCACCCCCTCTGAAGCTTCCTATAATGAGGTAACATGATGCTACTTGGATAAGAACCTGCAGAGTAGTGAACTCAGCCCAGTACGTCATGGACACATCCTTCCTCAGCATCTACAGGAGGCACCACCTCCACAAGGCAACGTCCAGACCATGTCATGTTCTCACAGCTACCACTGAGCAGGAGTACAGAAGCCTGAAGTCTCACACCACCACGTTCAGCAACAGCTGCTTCTAGAAGAACCAAAATTGGTTCTTGAACCATTCTGCACAATCCTAACCACTACAGTTTAGCAACACAATGATCACTGATCTAAGATGGACTTGGTTTTTTTTGTTTTAATTGTGTTCTTTCAGCCAATGATGCAGCTGCAAGTAAGTTTTCACTGCACCCATGCATATGCGTACTTGTGCAGATGAGAAAGAAATTCCTTCACAGGAATTTGTTTTAAATATCTGGCTGCTTGTCTTGTAACAGCTACCCACAGGAAAGAGGTAAATAAGTTTGAAAGAGAACAGAGAAAATTTATGAGGATGTTGCCAGGTCTGGAGGACTGAATGCTTTAGAACATAGAAGATGGAGAGGAGACTTGATAGAGGAATACAAAATTATGAGGGGTATAGATAGAGTAAATGCAAGCAGGTCTTTTTCCCCTGAAGTTGGGCAGGACTAAGTGGGAAAGGTGAAAGGCTTAAGAGGAACATGAGGGGGAAACTGCTTCACTCAGAGGGTGGTGAGAGTGTGGTCCGCACAAGCTCGATGTCAATGTTTAGGAGAAGTTTGGATATGTCATGGATAAGAGGGCATGGAGGGCTATGGCCCCAGTGCAGTTCGATGGGAGTAGGCAGTTTAAATTGTGAGGTGGGGGGGCAATTACCCAAGTTCGAGGCTACCCAGACAGAATATAAGGTGTTGCTCCTCCAACCTGAGTGTGAGAAGATGAGATCATGGACTGACATGTTAGAATTGAAACGGGTGGCAGCCAGGAGATCCTGCCTTTTAGGGCAGACGGAGCGTAGGTGCTCAGCAAAGAGATCTTCCAATCAGACTTTCCCTTCTCGAAGATGAGCTGCTAATCCCCATCTGCCTGAATAGACAGGTTTTAAGGTGCAGTAACCCGGCTTTGCCCCTCTCCTGTCAGTGGAAACGTTTCCGCTGGCCTTAGTAACTAAGCCACAGGTGAAAGCAAAAATCTGGACTTGGTTGTCAAGCTATATGAGATGCACACCATCTCAACTAAAGAACATTTAATAGGTAGTGTGAGCTTATCTCCTCATCCCCGGCTATGACAACCACATAATGTTCCATGTTGGACAAGGGAGGCCGGGGTCGCGAGGCATGGTACCTTGAACGAGGGAGGACGGGGTCGCGAGGCACGGTACCATGGACGAGGGAGGGTGATGTCGCGAGGCACGGTACCTTGGACGAGGGAGGGTGATGTCGCGAGGCACGGTACCTTGGACGAGGGAGGGTGATGTCGCGAGGCACGGTACCTTGGACGAGGGAGGTCGGGGTCGCGGGGCACGGTACCATGGACGAGGGAGGGTGATGTCGCGGGGCACGGTACCTTGGACGAGGGAGGACGGGGTCGCGGGGCACGGTACCATGGACGAGGGAGGGTGATGTCGCGAGGCACGGTACATTGGACGAGGGAGGGTGATGTCGCGGGGCACGGTACGTTGGACGAGGGAGGGTGATGTCGCGAGGCACGGTACCTTGGACGAGGGAGGGTGATGTCGCGGGGCACGGTACGTTGGACGAGGGAGGGCGGGGTCGCGGGGCACGGTACCATGGACAAGGGAGGCCGGGGTCGCGAGGCATGGTACCTTGGACGAGGGAGGACGGGGTCGCGGGGCACGGTACCATGGACGAGGGAGGGTGATGTCGCGAGGCACGGTACATTGGACGAGGGAGGGTGATGTCGTGGGGCACGGTACCATGGACGAGGGAGGGTGATGTCGCGAGGCACGGTACATTGGACGAGGGAGGGCGGGGTCGCGGGGCACGGTACCTCGGACGAGGGAGGACGGGGTCGCGGGGCACGGTACCATGGACGAGGGAGGGTGATGTCACGGGGCACGGTACCTTGGACGAGGGAGGACGGGGACGAGGGAGGACGGGGTCGCGGGGCACGGTACATTGGACGAGGGAGGGTGATGTCGCGGGGCACGGTACCTTGGACGAGGGAGGGCGGGGTCGCGAGGCACGGTACGTTGGACGAGGGAGGGCGATGTCGCGGGGCACGGTACGTTGGACGAGGGAGGGCGGGGTTGCGGGGCACGGTACCTTGGACGAGGGAGGGTGATGTTGCGGGGCACGGTACGTTGGACGAGGGAGGGCAATGTCGCGGGGCACGGTACGTTGGACGAGGGAGGGCGATGTCGCGGGGCACGGTACCTTGGACGAGGGAGGGCGGGGTTGCGGGGCACGGTACCTTGGACGAGGGAGGGTGATGTTGCGGGGCACGGTACATTGGACGAGGGAGGGCGGGGTCGCGGGGCACGGTACCATGGACGAGGGAGCGTGATGTCGCGGGGCACGGTACCTTGGACGAGGGAGCGTGATGTCGCGGGGCACGGTACCATGGACGAGGGAGCGTGATGTCGCGGGGCACGGTACCATGGACGAGGGAGGGTGATGTCGCGAGGCACGGTACATTGGACGAGGGAGGGTGGGGTCGCGGGGCACGGTACCTTGGACGAGGGAGGGTGATGTCGCGGGGCACGGTACCTTGGACGAGGGAGGGTGATGTCGCGGGGCACGGTACCTTGGACGAGGGAGGGCGGGGTCGCGGGGCACGGTACGTTGGACGAGGGAGGGTGATGTCGCGGGGCACGGTACGTTGGACGAGGGAGGGTGATGTCGCGGGGCACGGTACGTTGGACGAGGGAGGGTGATGTCGCGGGGCACGGTACGTTGGACGAGGGAGGGCGGGGTCGCGGGGCACGGTACCTTGGACGAGGGAGGGTGATGTCGCAGGGCACGGTACCTTGGACGAGGGAGGGCGGGGTCGCGGGGCACGGTACCTTGGACGAGGGAGGGCGGGGTCGCGGGGCACGGTACCTTGGACGAGGGAGGGTGATGTCGCGGGGCACGGTACCATGGACGAGGGAGGGTGATGTCGCGAGGCACGGTACATTGGACGAGGGAGGGCGGGGTCGCGGGGCACGGTACCATGGACGAGGGAGGGTGATGTCGCGGGGCACGGTACCTTGGACGAGGGAGGGCGGGGTCGCGGGGCACGGTACCATGGACGAGGGAGGGTGATGTCGCGAGGCACGGTACATTGGACGAGGGAGGGTGATGTCGTGGGGCACGGTACCATGGACGAGGGAGGGTGATGTCGCGAGGCACGGTACATTGGACGAGGGAGGGCGGGGTCGCGGGGCACGGTACCTCGGACGAGGGAGGACGGGGTCGCGGGGCACGGTACCATGGACGAGGGAGGGTGATGTCACGGGGCACGGTACCTTGGACGAGGGAGGACGGGGACGAGGGAGGACGGGGTCGCGGGGCACGGTACATTGGACGAGGGAGGGTGATGTCGCGGGGCACGGTACCTTGGACGAGGGAGGGCGGGGTCGCGAGGCACGGTACGTTGGACGAGGGAGGGCGATGTCGCGGGGCACGGTACGTTGGACGAGGGAGGGCGGGGTTGCGGGGCACGGTACCTTGGACGAGGGAGGGTGATGTTGCGGGGCACGGTACGTTGGACGAGGGAGGGCGATGTCGCGGGGCACGGTACGTTGGACGAGGGAGGGCGATGTCGCGGGGCACGGTACCTTGGACGAGGGAGGGCGGGGTTGCGGGGCACGGTACCTTGGACGAGGGAGGGTGATGTTGCGGGGCACGGTACATTGGACGAGGGAGGGCGGGGTCGCGGGGCACGGTACCATGGACGAGGGAGCGTGATGTCGCGGGGCACGGTACCTTGGACGAGGGAGCGTGATGTCGCGGGGCACGGTACCATGGACGAGGGAGCGTGATGTCGCGGGGCACGGTACCATGGACGAGGGAGGGTGATGTCGCGAGGCACGGTACATTGGACGAGGGAGGGTGGGGTCGCGGGGCACGGTACCTTGGACGAGGGAGGGTGATGTCGCGGGGCACGGTACCTTGGACGAGGGAGGGTGATGTCGCGGGGCACGGTACCTTGGACGAGGGAGGGCGGGGTCGCGGGGCACGGTACGTTGGACGAGGGAGGGTGATGTCGCGGGGCACGGTACGTTGGACGAGGGAGGGTGATGTCGCGGGGCACGGTACGTTGGACGAGGGAGGGTGATGTCGCGGGGCACGGTACGTTGGACGAGGGAGGGCGGGGTCGCGGGGCACGGTACCTTGGACGAGGGAGGGTGATGTCGCAGGGCACGGTACCTTGGACGAGGGAGGGCGGGGTCGCGGGGCACGGTACCTTGGACGAGGGAGGGCGGGGTCGCGGGGCACGGTACCTTGGACGAGGGAGGGTGATGTCGCGGGGCACGGTACCATGGACGAGGGAGGGTGATGTCGCGAGGCACGGTACATTGGACGAGGGAGGGCGGGGTCGCGGGGCACGGTACCATGGACGAGGGAGGGTGATGTCGCGGGGCACGGTACCTTGGACGAGGGAGGGCGGGGTCGCGGGGCACGGTACCTTGGACGAGGGAGGGCGGGGTCGCGGGGCACGGTACCTTGGACGAGGGAGGGCGATGTCGCGGGGCACGGTACCTTGGACGAGGGAGGGCGATGTCGCGGGGCACGGTACCTTGGACGAGGGAGGGCGGGGTCGCGGGGCACGGTACCTTGGACGAGGGAGGGTGATGTCGCGGGGCACGGTACCTTGGACGAGGGAGGGTGATGTCGCGGGGCACGGTACCTTGGACGAGGGAGGGTGATGTCGCGGGGCACGGTACCTTGGACGAGGGAGGGTGATGTCGCGGGGCACGGTACCTTGGACGAGGGAGGGTGATGTCGCGGGGCACGGTACCTTGGACGAGGGAGGGCGGGGTCGCGAGGCACGGTACCTTGGACGAGGGAGGGTGATGTCGCGGGGCACGGTACCTTGGACGAGGGAGGGTGATGTCGCGGGGCACGGTACCTTGGACGAGGGAGGGTGATGTCGCGGGGCACGGTACCTTGGACGAGGGAGGGTGATGTCGCGGAGCACGGTACCTTGGACGAGGGAGGGCGGGGTCGCGAGGCACGGTACCTTGGACGAGGGAGGGCGGGGTCGCGAGGCACGGTACCTTGGACGAGGGAGGGTGATGTCGCGGGGCACGGTACCTTGGACGAGGGAGGGCGGGGTCGCGGGGCACGGTACCTTGGACGAGGGAGGGCGGGGTCGCGGGGCACGGTACCTTGGACGAGGGAGGGCGGGGTCGCGGGGCACGGTACCTTGGACGAGGGAGGGTGATGTCGCGGGGCACGGTACCTTGGACGAGGGAGGACGGGGTCGCGGGGCACGGTACCTTGGACGAGGGAGGACGGGGTCGCGGGGCACGGTACCTTGGTCGAGGGAGGGTGATGTCGCGGGGCACGGTACCTTGGTCAGGGAGGACGGGGTCGCGGGGCACGGTACTTTGGTCAGGGAGGGTGATGTCGTGAGGCACGGTACTCAGGGACGGGACAGCAGCGGATAAGAGTGGAGACCTTGTCGTGCTTGATGATCAGTCGGAATCCTGCATCAAAAGTCTCTCCCTCAGCCACTGTCCACTCCACGGGCTGGGGCGGCTCCTCGTCAGGCTTCTCGAACGATGCGATTAGCTGGTCGGTGGTGGTGTACAATAACTTATCACCCAGACAGGGATTGATGATGATGACGGAGTGTTCACTGCAAAAACAGACAAAACACATACACTCGGTGAAGGCAGCATTCATATACAGCTGGCTCACATTCTTAATGTACGCTCAACACTACTGAAGGATAGTCTACATAGCTTGTCTCTAACCAATGCCAGAGCTTTTCGAGGAAGTTACCAGGAAAGTTGATGAAGGCAAGGTGGTGGATGTTGTATACATGGATTTTAGCGAGGCATTTGACAAGGTTTCACGTGGGAGGCTGGTCAAGAAGGTTCAACTGCTCAGCATTTAGGAAGAGGAAGTAAATAGGATTAGACATTGGCTTTGTGGGAGAAACCAGAGAGTGGTCGTAGACGTTGCCTCTCCGACTGAAGGCCTGTGACTAGTGGTGTGCCACAGGGATTGGTGCTGTGTCCATTGTTTGTCATCTATAGCAACGATCTGGATGATAATGCGGTTAACTGGATCAGCAAATTTTCAAATGACACCATGATTGGGGGTGCGGTGGACAGCGAGGAACACCATCGTGGCTGGCAGAGGGATCTGGACCAGCTAGAAAAAAGGAAATGAAAATTAGCAGATGGAATTTAATGCAGACTAGTGCGAGGTATGGAAGGGTATGGTCCAGCTGTGGGCTGAAGGGACTAGGCAGAATAAGAGTTTGGCACGAACCAGATGAGCCAAAAAGCCTATTTCTGGCTGTAGTTCTTTACAAGCAACCTCTTCCAGTTCTATCCCCAACACTTCAGCCTTTCAGCAGATGTTTCTGTTGCCCAGTGCTCGTGAATTTTTTTTTTTGGTTAGAGAATTCCATATATTATATGACAAATCCTATGTTCTGTTCCATACACCTTTGCTCCTCATCTGCCTGCAACAGAGGGCAGGGATAAATAAGACACAGGAGCAGTATTAGGCTGTTTGGCTCATTGAGAATGCTCTGCCACTCCATCATGGCTGATCCAATTTTCCTCTCAGTTCCAGTTTCCTGCCACCTCCCCGTGTTCCTTCATGTCATGAATCTATCAACTTCTGTCTTAAATATACATAAATACAGCCTCCACAGCTGACTGTGGCAAAGAATTCCACAGATTCATCACTCTCTGGCTAAAGAAATCCCTCATCACCTCCATTCTACAAGGACACCCCTCTATTCTGAGGCTGTATCGTCAGACCTTAGACTCTCCCACCACAGGAAACATCCTCTCCACATCCACTCTATCAAGGCCTTTCAACGTTCGACAGATTTCAATGAAGTCACCCCTGAAATCTAGTGAATACAGGCCCAGTGACATCAGACGCTCTTCATATGACAAGATATTCAATCCTGGAAACAGTTTTGTGAACCTCCTTTGAACCCTCCCCAGTTTCAGTGCATCCTTTTTAAGATAAGGGGCCCAAAACAGCTCGCATTACTGCAGGTGAGGCCTCACCAGTGCTCCTCATTACATCCTTGCTTTTATAGTCAAGTCCTCTTGAAATAAATGCCAACATTGCATTTGCCTTCCTCACCACAGACTCAACATGAAGAAAACGGTCACTTCTACCAAAGTACAAGACCTTACACTTTCCAACACTGTAGCCCATCTCCCATCTCTTTGCCCATTCTCACAATCTGTCTAAGTCCTTCTGTAGCCTCTCTACTTCCTCAGAACTACCTGCCCTCCACCTATCATCATATCGTCAACAAATTTTGCAATAAAGCCATCAATTCTATCATCCAAATCACTGACATATAACATGAAAAGAATCAGTCCCAATACAGATACCAGTGGAACCCCACTAGTCACCAGCAGCCAGACAGAAAAGGCTCCCTTCATTCTCGCTCTTTGCCTCCTGCCAATCAGCCATTGCTTTATCTATGCTAGAATCTTTCCTGTAATACCATGGACTTAGATGTTGTCAAGCAGCCTCATGTATGGCACCTTGTCAAAGGCCTTCTGAAAATCCCAGAACACAATAACCGATTCCCCATTGTCTATCTCAGAAACATAGAAAACCTACAGCACAATACAGGCCCTTCAGCCCACAAAGTTGTGCTGAACATGTCCTTACCTTAGAAATGACTAGGCACGACCTGCCCTTGACAAAGCCATGCTGACTATTCCTAATCATATTATAACTCTCCAAATGTTCATAAATCCTGCCTCTCAGGATCTTCTCCATCAACTTACCAACCACTGAAGTACTTCTCACTGGTCTATAATTTCCTGGGCTATCTCTACTCCCTTTCTTGAATAAGGGAACAACATCCACAACCCTCCAATCCTCTGGAACTTATCACGTCCCCATTGATGATGCAAAGATCATTGCCAGAGGCTCAGCAATCTCCTCCCTCACCTCCCACAGTAGCCTGGGGTACATCCCATCTGGTCCCGGCGACTTATCCAACTTGATGCTTTACAAAACCTCCAGCACATCCTTTTTCTTAATATCTACATGCTCAAGCTTTGCAGTCTGCTGCAAGTCATCACTACAATCAGCAAGGTCCTGTTCCACAGTGAGTACTGAAGTAAAGTATTCATTAAGTACTGCTGCTATTTCCTCTGGTTCCATACACACTTTCTCACTGTCACACTTGATAGGTCCTATTCTTTCATGTCTTATCCTCTTGCTCTTCACATACCTGTAGAATGCCTTGGGGTTTTCATTAATCCTGCTTGCCAAGGCCTTCTAATGGCCCCTTCTGCCTTTCCTAATTTCCTTCTTAAACTCCTTCCTGTTAGCATTATAATTTTCTAGATCTCTAACATCTAATTTTCTAGATCTCTGAACCTTTCCTTTTCTCCTTGACTAGATCTATGTATTTATGTACATTATGTACATAGATATTAATATACATAAATGATCTGGATGATGGGGTGGTAAATTGGATTAGTAAGTATGCCGATGATACTAAGGTAGGAGGTGTTGTGGATAATGAGGTGGGTTTTCAAAGCTTGCAGGGAGATTTATGCCGGTTAGAAGAATGGGCTGAACGTTGGCAGATGAAGTTTAATGCTGAGAAGTGTGAGGTTCTACATTTTGGCAGGAATAATCCAAATAGAACATACAGGGTAAATGGTAGGGCATTGAGGAATGCAGAGGAACAGAGAGATCTAGGAATAACAGTGCATAGTTCCCTGAAGGTGGAGTATCATGTAGATAGGGTGGTGAAGAAGGCTTTTGGAACGCTGACCTTTATAAATCAAAGCATTGAGTACAGAAGTTGGGATGTAATGTTAAAATGTTAAAAAGGCCAAATTTGGAATATTGTGTGCAGTTCTGGTCACCGAATTATAGGAAAGATATCAATAAATTAGAGAGAGTGCAGAGACGATTTACTAGGATGTTACCTGGGTTTCAGCACTTAAGTTACAGAGAAAGGTTGAACAAGTTAGGTCTCTATTCATTGGAGTGTAGAAGGTTGAGGGGGGATTTGATTGAGGTATTTAAAATTTTGAGAGGGATAGATAGAGTTGATGTGAATAGGCTGTTTCCATTGAGAGTAGGGGAGATTCAAACAAGAGGACATGATTTGAGAGTTAGGGGGCAGAAGTTTAAGGGAAACACGAGGGGGTATTTCTTTACTCAGAGAGTGATAGCTGTGTGGAATGAGCTTCCTGTAGGAGTAGTAGAGGCCAGTTCAGTTGTGTCATTTAAGGTAAAATTGGATAGGTATATGGACAGGAAAGGAGTGGAGGGTTATGGGCTGAGTACGGGTAGGTGGGACTAGGTGAGATTAAGAGTTCGGCATGGACTAGGAGGGCCGAGATGGCCTGTTTCCGTGCTGTGATTGTTATATGGTTAGATTTATTACAGCCTTTGTACACCACCGTTCCTGTACCCTACCATAACTTCCCTGTCTCATTGGAACATACCTGTGCTGAACTCTACACAAATATCCCCTGAACATTTGCTACATTTCTTCCGTTCTTTTCCCTGAGAACATCTGTTTCCAATTTAAGCTTCCAATTTCCTGCCTGACAGCTTCATAATTCCCCATACTCCAATTAAACGCTTTTCTAACTTGTCTGTTCCTATCCCTCTCCAATGCTATGGTAAAGGAGATAGAATTGTGATCACTATCTCCAAAATGCTCTCCCACTGAGAGACCTGACACCTGACCAGGTTCATTTCCCAATACCAAATCAAGTACAGTCTCTCCTCTTGTAGGCTTATCTACATATTGTGTCAAGAAACCTTCCTGAACACACCTAACAAACATCACCCCATCTAAACCCCTTGCTCTAGGAAAATGCCAATCGATATTTGGGAAATTAATATCTCTAATAACAACAACTAGAAACAGAAAACTTACAGCACAATACAGGCCCTTCGGCCCACAAACTTGTGCCGAAAATGTCTCTACCTTAGAAATGACTAGACTTCCCCATAGCCCTCTATATTTAAGCTCCACGTACCTATCTAAAAAGCTCTTAAAAGACCTTATCATATCCGCCTCCAACACTGTTGCCAGCAGCCCATTCCACGCACTCTCCACTCTCCGAGTAAAAAACTTACCCCTGACATCTCCTCTGTACTTACTCCCCAGCACCTTAAACTTGCTTCCTCTTGTGGCAACCATTTCAGCCTTGGGAAAAAGCCTCTGATTATCCACATGATCAATGCCACATAATAACACAATTAATGTAATAACTTTGTTACTATCACACCTTTCCAGGATCTGTTTCCCTATCTGCTCCTCAATATCCCTGTTACTATTAGGCAGCCTATAAAAAACACCCAGTAAAGTTACTGACCCCTTCTTGTTCCTAACCTCCACCCACAGAGACTCAGTAGACAATCCCTCCATGACGTCCACCTTTTCTGCAGCCGTGACACTATCTCTGATCAACTGTGCCATGCCCCCACCTCTTTTGCCTCCCTCCCTGTCCTTTCTGAAACATCTAAACCATTCCTGTCCCTGAGCCATCCAAGTCTCTGTAATGGCCACACATCATAACCCCAAGTACTGATCCACACTCTATGCTCATCTGCTTTGTTCACAACACTCCTTGCATTAAAATAAACACATCTCACACCTTCAGTCTGAGCGCGTCCCTTCTCTATCATCTGCCTATCCTCCCTCACACGCTGTCTCACAGCTTTCTCTACTAGAAGCCAACCGCTTCTTCCCCAGTCTCTTCAGTTCGGTTCCCACCCCTGAACAACTCTAGTTTAAACTCTCCCCAGTAGGATATTGGTCCCCCTGAGGTTCAAGTGCAACCTGTCCTCTTTGTACAGGTCCAGAAATCTGAATCCCTGCCCCCTGCTCCAATCCCTCAGCTCATTGTCACGTGGCACAAGCAGTTATCCCGAGATTATTGCCTTTGCAGTCTTGCTTCTCAACTGCCTTCCTAACTCAGGACCTCTTCCCTTTTCCTACCTATGTCATTGGTACCAATATGTACCACGACCTCCGGCTGTTCTCCCTCCCACCGCAGGATATCGTGGATGCGATCTGAAACATCCCGGACCCTGGCACCTGGGAGGCAAACTACCATCTGAGTTTATTTCCTGCGTCCACAGAATTGCCTATCTGACCCCCTAACTATAGAGTCCCCTATCACTACTGCCTTCCTCTTCCTTTCCCTACCCTTCTGAACCACAGGGCCGGACTCTGTGCCAGAGGCACACCCCTGGTAGGCTGTCCCCCCAACAGTACTCAAGCAGGAGTACAGGCAGTCCCCGGGTTACGTACGAGTTCCGTTCCTGTGTCCGTCTTTAAGTCGGATTTGTACGTAAGGTCAGAACAAGTACATCCAGTATTATTTAGCGTCAGTTCGTCAAACGTTTGTCTTAATATATAGTATATATTTTACTTTTCCATAATACACATAAAACGTATATATTCCAATAATTAAACCACTGTGTTGCTTAGTAATAATTGTAGCTTTCATCGGGGCAGGGTGTTTCACATGCTCCATTATTCTCACTTTATCCGTTATCCTTTAAAGTTGTTCCGATCGGTGACCGACTGTAACCTAACACTTTTCCAATGACCAATAACATTTCACCTCTTTCCAAACGCTTTATTATTTCCACTTTTTCAAGCGCAATCGCTTCCCGTCAGTGGAACAGAAACACTGCGGGTGGAGGGTCCTGAGCTGCGCCGGCTCCCGAGGTCTGCTGGGTCCTAAGGACCACCACATTGAGACAAGCTAAATGGGACAAGTGGGGGCTGTGCTGGGTTTCGGCATTAGATCCTCCACCATATTCTGCGTGGGTATTTAAACTGGAGGTGGCAGTTTTTTTTTACGAGGTCGAGTTGCGAGCTCGACATCAACTCGGCACGGGAGTGGTCTGTCATTGGATTGAACCTCCGTTCTCGAGCCTGGCACTGATCTCACTGCACCACCATCTGACCGGAATGGGGGGGCTGGGTCAGGGTGAATCTTACCATGAAAAATCTAAGCCAAATACAAAGTTAAACACTCAACACACTGTCAACGGCAACAACTTAAAATGGCGTACAGCTTTGTGATCCGACTTAAATTGGCAGACGGTGTCCTCCTTCCTCGGTTCGTAAGTATGAGTTGTCCGTAAGTCGGATGTTCGTAACTCGGGTACTACCTGTACTTACTGTCAAGGGGTACAGCCACAGGGGTACTCTCTAATACCTGACTCTTCCCCTTCCCCCTCCTGACTGTGACCCACTTGTCTGTCTCCCGTGGCACCGGTGTGACCACCTGCCTATAACTCCTTTCTATAACCTCCTCTCTCTCCCTGACCAGACGAAGGTCATCAAGCTCCATCTCCAGTTCCCTAATGCGGTTCCTAAGGAGTTGCAGCTCAATGCACCGGGTGCAGATATGGCTGTCCAGGAGGCTGGGAGACCCCAGGACCCCTCACATCTGACACCGAGCACGGAATTCCTTTCTGCAATTAACACAGCTGAACCTACCTCGCCTCGTTACTGTCTAAGCCCCATCACCCCTCACTCTGCTGCCCACTGGATATGGCAGTCTCCTTTTAAAACTTTTCCTGCTCTACTGGCTGATGTCATGCGCCTGCGCAATCTTGCCTCTCTTTAGCCCGAGTAGAAAAATGCCTTTGCTTTGGAAATCCTTAGCCATTCCACTCACAGCCTTCTTGCTCCAAATCTTGTTTGTTATTTCTTCGAAGAATTCCAACACATTTATCAGGCAAGATTTTCCTTTGAGGAAAGCAAGCTGACTATGGCCTTTTCTTATCATGTGCCTCCAAGTACCCTGAGATCTCATCCAATAGTCAACTGCCCATCTTTCCAACCACTGAGGTCAGATTAACTGGCTTATAGTTTCCTTTCTTCCGCCCTCTCCCTTCCTGAAGAGTGGAGTGACATTTCCAATTTTCCGGAACCATTCCAGATTCTAGTGATTCTTTAAAGGTCAGTACTAATGCCTCCATGATCCCTTCAGCCACCTCTTTCAGAACCCTGGGCTGTACACCATCTGATTCAGGTGACTTATCTACCTTCAGACCTTTCAGTTTCCCCAAGAACCTTCTCTCTAGTTATGGTAACTTCACATATTTCCCGCCCCCTGACAACTGGAACTTCCACCATATGCTAGTATCTTCCACAGTGAAGACTGATGCAAAGTATTTAGTTTGTCTGTTATTTCCTTGCCTTCCAATACTACCTCTCCATACACAGAAAGCTGGAGGAACTCAGCAGGCCAGGCAGTATCCATGGAAAAAAGTACAGTTGACGTTTTCGGCCGAAACGCTTGGCAGCACCCCCATTGGTCCAATACCCACTCTTGCTTCTCTTTTACACTTTACATATCTGAAGAAACATTTGGTATCCTCTTTAATATTAGTGGCTAGCTTACTTTCGTATTCCATCTTGACCTTCTATGACTTTTTAGTTGTCTTCTGATGGTTTTTAAAAGCTCCCCAATACCCTAACTTCCCATTCACTTTATATGTCCTCTCTTTGGTTTATGTGTTGTCTTTGACTTCTCTTGTTAGCCAGGGTTATGTCATCTTTCCTTTAGAATACTTCTTCCTCTTTGTAATGTATATATTCTGTACCTTCTGAATTGCTTCCAGAAATTCCAGCCATTGCTGCTCTCCCATTATCCTTGCCAGTGTTCTTTTCCAATCATTTCTGGCCAGCTCCTCTCTCACGCCACTGTAATTCCCTTTACTCCTCTCTAATACTGAAACATTTGACTTTAGCTTCTGCTCTTCAAATTTCAGGGTGAATTTGGTTCTTTTACCTTAAGCTCTCTAATCAATTCTGGTTCATTGCACAACACTCAATCCAGAAAAGCTGATCCCCTAATGGGCTCAACCAATAGCTGCTCTAAAAAACTATCTCATAGGCACTCTAGAAAATCCCCCTCTTGGAATCCAGCACCAACCTGATTTCCCCAATCTACCTGCATAATGGCTATTGTAACACCGGCCTTTTGGCATGCATTTTCTATCTCTCGTTGTAATTTGTAGGACACATCCTTACTACTGTCTGGGGATCTGAAAGCAACTCCCATCAGGGTCCTTATACAATCTCTTCTCTCTCCTGCCATCTGGGAAAAGGCTCCGAAGCATTCGGGCTCTCACGACCAGACTATGTAACAGTTTCTTCCCCCAAGCCATCAGACTCCTCAATACCCAGAGTCTGGACTGACACCTTGCCCTATTGTCCTGCTTATTATTTATTGTAATGCTACACTGTTTTTGTGCACTTTACGCAGCCAGTATAGGTCTGTCATCTAGTGTAGCTTTCTCTGTGTTGTTTTTTTTTATGTAGTTCCAGTCTAGTTTTTGTACTGTGTCATGTAACACCATGATCCTGAAAAACATTCTCATTTTTACTATGTACTGTACCAGCAGTTATGGTCGAAATGACAATAAAAGTGACTTGACTTGACTTTTACCCTTGCACATCTTTAGCTCTATTTTCACGAGGATACAACACCTTCCGATCCTATGTCACCTCTTTCTAACGATCTGATTTCACATTTTACCAACTGCTGCCCCCTCTGCCTTCCTGCCTGTCTCTCAATACAACGTGAATCCTTTGACATTAAGCTCCCAGCTATAATCTTCATTTAGCCATCTTTCAGAGATGCCAACAACATCATACCTGCCAATCTGCAACTGTGCATCAAGTTCACCGACATTATTCCATATACTATGTGTATTCAAATACAAGACCTTCAGTCCTGTATTCACCCTTTTTTATTTTCTCCGCCTATTACGTTGCAACTCATCCCGTTGACTGAAATGTTGCCCTATCAACAGCCGCTCCTCTCTACACATTACCTGTGTTTGTAAACCAGCTACCTCATCTTCAGCACTATTACAAACAAGAGAAAATTTGCAGATGCTGGAATCCAAGCAACGCACAAAAAATGCTGGAGGAACTCAGCAGGCCAGGCAGCATCTATGGAAAAGTGTATAGTCAATGTTTCGGGCCGAGACCCTCCATCAGCACTATTATCCACCTTCCCTACGATATTTCTTGCATTGAAATATATGCAGCTCATGACACTAGTTGCACTATGATCAACTTTTTGATTCCTAACTTTGTCTGAGGTTTTACCAACATCTACCTCCACTGATTCTGGCATTCTGATTCCCATCGCCTGCAATTCTAATTTAAATCCCACTGCGCAGCATTAACAAACTTCCTGCCAGGCCCCAGCTTCCCTGGAAGAGAGCCCAATGATCCAAAAAACGTATGCCCCCCCTCCTACACCAACTCCTTAGCCATCTAGGGCTGAGTGCTGGGACACAAGCTATTTACAATCCTGATTTTCTAATTTTCTAATTTTTCAATCGCTATGGATGAGGATAAACCTGGAGTGGGGGGGGGGGGGGCGGGGGAGGATGTTAAATTAGGGAAAAGCTAATTCAATGAAATGCCTAGATAAAGTGGACATTGAGAGGATGTTTCCAATAGTGGGAGAGTCGAGGACCAAAGGGCACAGCCTCAGAACACAAGGTTGTCTATTTAGAACAGAGATGAGGAGGGATTTCTTTCGCCAGAAGATGATCTGTTGTATTCATTGCCACAGGTAACTGTGGAGTCCAAGTCATTGGATATATTTAAAGCTGACATCGATAGGCTCTTGATTAGTCAGTGCGTCAAAGGTTATAGGGAGAAGGTAGAAGAATGGGGTAGAGAGAGATAATAAATCAGCCATGATAGAATGGCGGAGCAGACTTGAGGGGCTGAATGGCCTAATTCTGCTTTTATGTCTTATGGTTCAATTACAAAAAAACATCAAGGCCAGTGTTGTAAGCAAATGTTATTGTGTTCACATCTGACATGTGGGAGTTGTTTAAAAACCATCTGGTCAGGATTCAGAAGCTATAGGCTGCTGTAAGACAGACTAGAATGGCGAGGTTCAGGAACTTTGGATAATGAGCAACTTTACAAATTATTCACAAAGAGGAAGCAGACGCAAGGTTCAGGAAGCCAAAATCAGACAGGGCCCTTGAGGAATGCAAAGGAAGGGAAGCATTTAAACAGGAAATCAGGAAGGCTAAAGGGGGCCACAAACTGTCCTTGGCAAGCAGGATTAAAGAAAATCCAAAGGAATTTTATGCATACATTAAAAATGTGGGTAACTAGCTAGAGGATGGGTCCACTGTGGGGCAAAGGAGGGAGTTTAAGCCCAAAGCCAGAGGAAGGGGGCAAAGTACTAAATATGCACTTCGCATCAGTATTCCCCAAGGAAATCACAGAGGACAGCAAGAGCAGAGAGAGGGTCTGTAGATAGTTTAGGATATGTTAATTAATATCATGGTGGTTGTGGTGTTAGGGGTCCTGAAGAACAGAACAGTAGAGAGGTCTTCAGGGCCTGATGTGAACTGTGTCGAAGGAGGAGTGCATTAGAACAGAGGGATCTGGGAATACAAATCCATAATTCTTTGAGAGTGGCATCATGGGTAGATAAGGTCATAAAGACAGCTTTTGGCACATTGGCCTTCATAAATCAAAGTAATGAGTACAGAATTTGGGATGTTATGTTGAAGATGTATAAGACATTAGTAAGGCCTAATTTGGGGTATCGTAAGCAGTTTTGGTCACCTACTACAGGAAAGAGGTAAATGAGATTGAAAGAGCACACAGATAAATTTGCAAGGATATTACCAGGTCTTGAGGACCTGAGTTATCAGGAAAGACTGAGTAGGTTATTCCCTGGAGCAGAGGAGAATGTGGGGAGATTTGACAGAGATGCAAGTAGACTTTTTCCACTGAGGTTGTGAGAGACTAGAACTGGCAGTCATGAGTTAAGGGTGAAAGGAGAAATGTTTAAGGGTAACATGAGGTGAAACTTGGGTGGTGAGAGATTATGGAACAAGCTGCCAGCCAACTGATAGATGAGATTTTGATTTCAAAACTTAAGAGAAAATTGAACAGGTATAGTACATGGATGGGAGAGGTATGGTCTGGGTTCAGGTTGATGGGACAAGGCAGTTTAAATGGTTTAGTACAGACTAGATGGGCCAAAAGGACTGCTTCTGTGCTGTAGTGTTCTATGACTCTGAGAGAGTGGAAGAAGGGGGTGGGACTGGTGGAGGTAGTGCTGGCAGCATACAGGACAGAATCAGCTTAGAGGCATTGAGACAATCCTGGGAAGAGGCAGGGAGTGGAGTATATACACCATCGACAGGGTTTAAACTGCCATCACAGGCAGTGCCAACATCATGGACCACAGGATCTGTTTCTGTGCAGCAGTGTTGAGCAATAAGAGTGAACAGCCTCTCATTTTCTCCATCTGCCATGCCACTTTGCATTGTTTCACTTTGCCTGTTTGTAGCCCTCAAAGCTTCTATTCTCTCCCAACCCACAGCTCCCCCAGCCTTGGGGTAAATCACAAATAGCTGGGGCTAGTAATTCTTTGAACTTCAGCTGATCTCTTCATGCCTGTATAGCCTGAAGAAGGGTTTCAGGTCTGAAATGTTGTCCGTTATTCACTTCCATGGATACTGCCTGACCTGCTGAGTTCCTCCAACACTTTGTATCTGTTGGTAGCTCAGACAGTGTGCAATGCGTGATTCACGTATAGTTTCTCCCTACATCTTAGCCAACTTATGTCCATTGTCTGCTATGTTTAGATGCATGACCTTCATTTAGGACCAAACTAAAATCATTTTGAATCATAAATTTATTTCATATTATGATCTCTCTTCCCAAAAGACTCCTAAACCAGTTTGACATTGCACTGTGCCAGACCTTACGTAGCCTCTTCTTTCCTCAGCAGACTGATTTAAAAACCATTACACATACACTCCATGAATTCAACCTCCACACATACAGGTTACAATGGTTATTGTATTATCCTTGTTAAATGCATTTTTAATTTCCTGATTTTGTATGCCCTGCATTACCTAAAGGGTGTGGGAATGAACACATGACTCCCACCAAAGTTTCCTGTCCCCTGCTGGCTTTTAGCTGCACCAAAATCTATTCCCCTTCTTCATGTTCCGACCCACGATCCTTCCCATTGACTGTCTTTGCCCCATTCCTTTATTTAATAACTGGGGAAACCAAGCCCACTTTTGCTTATTTCTTCTAGATGTTCATGGAAGGACAGAGTAACAAATGGGGAAGTTTTGCAAAGAGCTGGAATAAGAAGAGAGCTGATATCATCAATCAGGAAACAACAGCTGGGATGTCTCGGACATGTACTGAGGAAAGAAAAGCTCAAACATCTTTCAGTGACGGGAAAAATTTATAAAATAAAAAGTCATGTCAACAGTGAATGACATTCGTGAGTCACAGAGGGATGGGCAGGCAAAAGTTTTGAAGAGTTTATTGGAACTTCTTGATTTAAAGACAGACGGGAGGCCATGATTGCCCACATCATGGCACAGAATAAGGATGATTCTGAATGTTATCTTGAAACATTTAATCCCTTTATAGGACTCTTTGCAACTAGGTCTCCATAGCAAAGGTTAGATTGCACCCATTTAGTTCTATTGTCTACCTCATGTTAAACACTGCATAAATGTGCTCCTCTGTTAATATTGTCACAGAACAGAGGAGCACAATGTTGTGCCAATCCTTCAACCTACTCTGAGATCAATCTAACCATAGCTCTCCATTTTACTATCATTCATGTCCCTACAAAAGAGTCTCTTAAATATCCCTAATGAATCTGCCTCTATCACCACCCCTGGCACCACCCACCACTCTCTGTGTAAAACCTGCATCTGACAACCTCCTTTGCTTTCCTCCAAACATCTTAAAATTATTTCCACTTTAGGGAAAATCTCTCTGGCTGTCTACTTGATCTCTGCCTCCTATTTTATAAATGTTATTTTTTGACATTAGCTGTGGCTGCAGAAAATACCCAGAGTGAGGCAAGGTCTGTAACTTTCCCCCCCATTTTTCACCGGTGCTCATTGAAGAGACAGCCTTCTCACCAAGGCCACTAACACATATTCTTCCCGGGCAACTTTCAACCTGACGGCATGAACAGTGATTTTTCCAGCTTCCCCGTTACTTCTCCTCACCCCCCTCTGGTATCCCCCCCCTCCCCCTTCCTTTTCCCCTAAAAAACACTCTCCTCTCCAATCAGATCCCTTTACTTCTTTCACCTATCACCACTCCTCCCTCACCCACCCTCCCCTCTCCCCCTCACCTGTCACCTTCCAGCTTGTACTCCCACCCCTCCACCCATCATCTTATTTTGACTTCTTCCCCACTTCCTTTCCAGTCCTGAAGAAGGATGTCAGTCCAAAACGGTTCCATTTCTCTCCATAGGTGCTGCCTGACATGCTGAGCTCCCCCAGCATTTTGTGTGTGTTGCTCTAGATTTCCAGCACTGATTCAGTCCGGTCCATACCAAATTGTTACTCTGTTAGTCTCATCGACCTGCACCCAGGCCATAGCCTTCCGTACCCCTCCCATCTGTGTAATTATCCAAACTTGTTCTTAATTGAGATCACACCCACCACTTCACACATCTACAAACTCTGCTGTGCTTTTGATGGGGCTGTCCCATTTCACAATCCCAAAGTAAGGTTAGCACCGTAGGATAGAGAGTAAAGCTCCCTCTGCAGTGTCCCAGAACTGGTACAAACCTTGTCCAAGTGTAATCAATCCACCATTACACTCAATCTCAGATCATTACCCCAAGTTCAGCGACAGGGGAATTCTGCAACCCCCATGAACATGTTCTTTAATGGTTTATTGGAGTGCCATGTCAGTACTTACACAGCCAACGCTACAAGACAGTGAACAGGGTTAGGGCTCCAAGCAATGCTCTTCACAGCTCCTTCCACCTCAATGGTCTTCAAGCAGCGGGCTGTGGCAACCTCCCAGAAGCGAACTGTGTAGTCATCTGAACCTATGAAATGAGGGCAAAATGGTCAGTGCTGAATGTTGGCTCCACCTGTGGGCCAACATCACCAGACTACAGACACTTACAGCACAGAAAGTAGTCACTAAGCCTCTCTGGCAGCCGAAAATAAACGCTATCTAGCCTTGTTCCACCCGAGCAGTCCTGGTTAATAGCCCTGGTGACTTGATCGAGGTGTACAAAGTGACAAGAGGCATAGATTGAGTGGACAGCCAGAGATAATTTCCCAGGGTGGAAATGGCTAATACCAGAGGACATACCTTTAAGATGATTGGAAGAAAGTTTACAGTGGATGTCAGAAGTAGGGTTTTTTCCTCAAAACTCAGACAGTGGTGGGTGTTTCTTAAAATTCACTAATATTTCAACCACTCCAGGCAACACATTTCAGTAACCTACTACTGTTTAAAAAACACTTGCCCCTCACATCTCCTTTGAAATGACGCCCTCTCACCTTAAACGCATGCCCTCTGCTATTGGACATTTCAACACTTGGAAACAGATATGGTCTGTCTACTCCACCTATGTCTCTCACAATCTTGTAAACCTCTATCAGATCTCCCCTCAGCCTCCAGAGAAAACAACACAAGTTTGTTCAAACTCTCCTACTATCACATGCCCTTTGATGTAGGCACCACCCTGGTAAACAACCTCTGTACCCCAACTATCCTCTGTAAAATTGAGCCCACCCTTCTCAACTTAAACCTGTGCCCTCTAGGTGACAGGAGCAAGAACTAGAGAGCACAGAGTAAGGTAAGAGGGGCAGTCAAGTGGAAGGAGCTTAATGGTGCCTAACGGCGACTCCTTTGCTTGCATCTTTGGAAACAGCTCTATTTCCATCTTTAATATCTCTTTTTTTCCCTTTCAGGGTTCTTTTGAAGCCCCTGACCTGGAGTTACACGCTGACTTTGGTTCTTTGCGGGAATGGGTCTTGCTCTTGGGGTTTCACAACTGGCCGTTATTCGACAGGCCAAGGGTGTGGCCTGAGCTTCGCTTGCCAACGAATGTCCGAGATTTTGTGGCTCCGGAGGCAGGCGGATCGAACGTCAGTGTCACGGCAGGAGATGAGTGCGTTGTCGTGGGAGTCGGAATATCTATGGCTATGTGCTTAGGGACCTGAGATCTCTGGGCACAGAGCTCGGAAAAAGCAACGCAACGGAATTATAACATTGTAAGCCAGCAAATTGTTTGTTATGTCTTACCTCTTGCTGTGAAATGGAGACACCCCTTATTAGGGAGAGAGAGCGAGAGAGAGAGAGCCAGTGGCATGTTGAATACTGGGTGAATGAGTTGCTTTGCTCATGCTTGAGAGCTCGTTGGTGTGGGGGGGGGGGTGGAGGGGCGAATCATTGCTTGCTGCCGCTTATGTGCGGGAGGGAGGGGAGCTGGGAGGGACTTTGGGGTTCTAACATTTAACTGTCATTCATTCTTTGGGGGCACTCCTCTGTTTTTTTGTGGATGGTTGCAAAGAAAAAGCATTTCAGGATATATATTATATACATTTCTCTGACATTAAATGTACCTTTGAAATATTTAATAGGAGCTTGCTGGAGTGTGCTGCTGGGGAGGTGGTAGAGGCAAACAGGGCAAATACGTTAGTAACATATGGTTAGATTGATCTTAGAGTAGGTTAAAGGGGCAGCACAACATAGTGGGCCGAAGGGCCTGCACTGAACTAAACAGTTCTATGTTCTAGCTTGAGGAGTAGGGATGAGGTGGACAATCCCAGCATAGAAAAGTCTAAAACTAGATAGCATATAGATTTATGATGAGTGTTAAGATTTAATGAGTAACTTTTTCCAAACAGAGGGTGGTAGGTATGTGGAACAAGTGGTAGTTCAAAAGACATACAGTCAGGTATGTGGTTAAGAAAAGTTGAGAAGGATAAGGGCCAAATGCAGGTAAATGAGAGTAACAGACTGGCATGGATGAGGTGGGCTGAAGGGCCTGTTTTTGTGCTGTATAACTTAATGAGTCCAATAGCTCATTGCTGAAACTGCAGTTTTATGCAGCTGAAAATCATCACATCAAAAATATATTGTTTAATTTCACAGAAGGGCAATGGTTTGAAAATCTGAATTGAAAACAGAGTAAGTGCAAAGTGTTTGCAGCCAGGCAGGCTGAACTCGAGACACGATGCCATCTGTACTCATTCAAGTGAGATGTTTATCCCAGCTCCCCCTTGCTCCTGATCTGCGACCCCACCCCTGGAGCAGTCGGGTCACCTCCCAGCCTGTTCTCACTCCTGGCACTGGGCGCTGTGCCAGCTGGCACACCAGACATGCTGTCCTCAGCAGGGAAAATGGGGACACTTGCCCCTAAAAGATTAAACACACAACATCATCATTATATGCCAAGTTGTATGACGTGAGCAATTATGGTCTTGACCATGATCATTCTTGGCAAATTTACTACAGAAGTGGTTTGCCATTGCAATTCTTCTGGGCAGTGTCTTTACGAGACGGGTGACCCCAGCCATCATCTGTCTGCCTGGCATCAGTGGCCACATAACCAGGACTTGTGATGTGCACCAGCTGCTCATAGGACCATCCACCTCACCTCAACCTGATCGAGGGGCTAGGCAAGTGCTACACCTTGTCCAAGGGTGACCTGCTGTCTAGTGGAGGGAAGGAGCACCTTACACCTCCTTGGTAGAAACATACCTCCACCCTGCCATCCAAACAGAAACAAAGGTTTTAATGGGAAGCAAATGATGCACTATGTTTTGATATTACAGTACAATCATTCAAGTACGATGTTCCCCCCAGGGTCAGAACTCTATTGCTGTAGAGGCTGATTGGGGATCCACATAAGCTGGATGTTAGTGGGTTAATGGAGAACACCTGTGCGTGACTTTGCTCAACATGGTGGTTGGGGGGAGGTGGGGCTAATGCACGGCCAGTCCTTGACGGATCAGGTTCAGGGATCAGTGACGCGGTGTGCAAGACGATTGGGGACCCTTTACTGCCGCGGTCTTCCTCTGCCTTCATTGTCATTGTGATGCGGCATCATCTTCTGCCAGCTCCACCATCGAAGTCGTGGTGGGACCGCTCTTGACCTTACCCCATGGGTGACCCTACCAGGAGCCAAGCTCCAGACGGCATCACTCTCGGGACCTCAGGATCTCACCACGACAAGGTGAAATTCCGATGTACATGTGACAATAAAGTTAGTCTTTTTAACCTTTATTACAAGTGAACAGATTGTGTTTGAAGAGAACTGGAGGACTCTCTTCTCCAGCTATGCACAGACACACACGACCTTATGCTGAAGCACTGTTGAATAAAGAACATTACCTCAGACCCCTCAGGATGATTTCAGCGGCTGGAAAGCTGCTGATCCGAGCAGCAGTAGCCACAGAAATGTTCCAACTTCCCTTTCAACACCGTCACTTCCCTGAGCTTGTTGTTTTTACAGCGCTAACTACACAAACGTGGAGGGAAAAGGAATGTGCTGCTACCTGACGCCAGCCACTGGCCGCTGGGAGAGACACTGATGCACCGTACCAGGTTCGTGTGGCCTGTGTAAACCTGTAAGACAGAGAGAGGGCAGGTTCAGTAGGTGAAGGGATACTGAGCACTGGAGGTCCACAACCTGAAAATGAATATATCAAATAAAACCTTGGAGACACAAGAGACTGGAGATGTGGTGTGCGGAGCAAGAGATAATCTGCTGGAGGACTCAGTGGGTCAGAGGGAAAGCAACAGTAGAGAGAGGTGAGACCCCAGGTCCAGATGAAGGGCCTTGACCTTGAGGTCTATTTTCACCATCAAATGTCCGTTTCCCTCCACCGACACTGCCTGACTGACTGTATTCCTCCAGCAGTTCTGCAAAAAAGCCTCAGAATAAAAGGATGCCCCTTTAGAACAGAGACGAGGACGAGTTTCTTAAGCCAGAGGGTCATGAATCTGTGGAATTCATGGCACAGATGACTGTGGTGGCCAAGTGATCGGGTATATTGAAAGTGGAGGTTGATAGTTTCTTGGTTAGTCAGGTCACAGGGAGAAGGCGGGAGAATGGGGTTGAGAGCAGACTCTGTTAGCGAATGGCCTAATTCTGCTCATATGTCTTATGGTCTGATGTCTTATTCTTAATCATTTTAAAAATCCTGTTAAAATTCATTTCAAAAAATGAAGAACAGGAACTGAAGAAGTCAACAAGAGCAGCCTACTGGCTGAGCAGAGTGCTGCAGTCTCTCTGCTCCAAGGACACTGAACATCGCTGTGTGCAGTTTGTATATTCTCCTTGTGACCACATGGGTTTCCTGCCACAGCCCACAGTGAGGCTGACTGACCACTATAGTCACTTCTTCATGTAGATATGGGGCAAAAGGCAGCTGATGGAATAATGTGCATGGATACGGGGTAAGGGGACAGCTCGTGGCAGATTTACAGCTGTGCCATATTCTTTCCATTTCTTGATGATTGACTTTACTCCGAGGGATATTCAGTGAGTTAGAAATATTCTTGTATCCATCTCCTGACTTGTGCTTTTCAATAACATTTTCGTGGAGTTGCTTGGAGTGTTCTTTTGTCTTCATGGTGTAGTTATTGCCAGGATACTGACTCTCCACTTCCAGAGACAGGTGAAATTTTACTACAGTCAAGCACACTGACTGCATACGGTGATCTCCATTTTACTAATTATGAGATTTCAAAAGGCATTTGGCTGCTCCAGTGATGATTTGGGGTGTCATATTAAAGGTGGTGAATACTTGTGCAATCAATTATTTTGTGTTTTATATTTGTAATTAATTTAGATCACTGCAGAGATCCGTTGCTCAGTGTCAAAAAAGCCAAATTTAATATCACCGTGATTCAATGTTGTAGAACAATAAAACATGAAAATTTTCAAGGGAGTGTGAATACGTTTTATAGGCATTGTTGATAGGGAGCTATAGATAGGTAAAGAGATCGATAGAGAGATATGGTGGGGGAGAGAGAGAGGTAGGTAAAGAGAGTGATAGAGAGACAAAGAGATATATAAATAGATACATGTAGATAAAGAGAGTCGGAGAAATACAGATAGATATATGTAGATAGGGAGATAAAGATAGAGACAGGTAGATAGATAGATGGATAGAGAGAAAGAAGACTGTGCTGACAGTGGACAGACAAGCACCTGGGAGCCTATGGGTGGGTTTTGCAGGATGCAGCAGAGACAGTGGCAGTCAGCCACTGTCCCACATCGCTACAGTCATGTAGTGGTAACAACACAACTGTAGCTTGTCCAGGCACCTCAGAGGGCATTTAACAGTACAACAGGTCACACAGAAGTAAGAGGGAATCACTCAAGAAAGTGAATCGGATTCACAACATTCTGGTACTCTCAGAGCCACTACCACCAACATTAGAGTCTGATCTACTTTTAACATTGTGATTCTTTTTTAAACAAATAATTTAAACCCCACGGCCATCAAGGTGGGGTTAGAGCTTGCATCTCTGAATTATCAGTGCAGGCTACTGGAATGCTCCAATGGATAACTCTGGCCTTTAGTGAATTATCATGCAAGTCTTCACAACATAAGCAGATGCCAACAAGACAACATGAATCCATCTCGTCCAATGACAGAAAGGGATGTCTGTTACCAATTATCCATGCCATCCATTCCAAAAGGGACAGCCACTGATAATTGCTCTGGCAGGGTGGAGCCGGGATCTTCTGGGTTTCTTTGAGCTGTCATAAGTCTCCAATCGGCAGCGCTACAGGAAGCTTGATTCAGCGAAAGTTGAAGGTAATCAAAGCCCACCATGCTGCCAAGCTGTCCTGAGGAGGGAGATGTGGCTGTCTCTGGACTGACAGGGTAAAGGCAAGAGGATCAACTGCATATCAGCCCACGTTTCACCCCTCCCTGATGAACTGTAGCAGAGTGATTGCGAGAATGTGGCAGACATACAAGCAGCTTCCTCTAAGCAGAAGGCTCTCTCTCCCTCTCTTCGAGTGCCTGTGTCTTCATCTCAGTCCCACTGTCAGCTGCCCAGTGTGCACCATTACCAACATGATCATACTACTCCGTTATTGTGGTACATGTAACACCCATCACTTCCATATTCTGCCTATCTCCCCTTTACACTCTTAGACCTGATGCACAGTCTCAACCTGAAATGATGCTGCTTGACCTATTGAGTTCTTCCAACAGTTTATTTTTTCACTTCTGATTCCAGCATCCACAGTCACTTGTTACCTCATCGTGTCACCTTGTCCTCTCTGATAAAGAGAAACCCACTATCATCCATGAAAGTACTCACCAGAGCTTGAGTGGTTGGGAATGGCTGCAGGTCTTTCGGCTTGGGAAGCTTTGGTATCAGATCGTCTGGGTCCACGTTCACCTAGGAAAACCAGGAAAGTTAGTATTCACTCCGGGCTTGGGCAGAGGGTTTCAGTGTGGTAATCTTGCTCTGTAAACCCGGGCAGAGAATGCCACAGCAGAGAGGGTGAGCAGCTCTAAGTTGCTGGGTGTCAATGTCTCTGAAGATCTATCCTAGGTCCAACATATTGATGCAATCACAAACAATGTGAGCTGCTGTATTTCGTCAGGAGTTTGAGGAGATTTGGTACGTCACCAAAGACCCTTGCAAATTTCTATCCATGCACTGTGGGGAGTATTCAGATTGCAACACCAGTGGTATGTAGGTGCCAGTGCACAGGATCGGAAAGAGCTGCAGAAAGTTACAAACTCAGTCAGCTCCATCACGGGCACTTGCCTTCCTAGCACCGCAGACACCATAATGAAGAACTCCCATCACACTGCACATGCCCTCTTCTCATTGCTACCATTAGGGAGGAGGTACAGGAGCCTGAAGACACACATTCAACGATTCAGAAACAGCTTCTTCCCCTCAGCAGTCAGATTTCTGAATGGACACTGAACTCATGTACACTACCCCACCATTTTGCACTACTTGTGTGGGGACACGTGCGGGCTGCGCCCAGCACACCCATAGAGTGTGTTGGTTGTTAAAGAAAATGACACATTTCAGGGTCCGTTTCCGTGTACTGTACAAGTGATAAATAAATGAATCTACCACTGAACCTACCCGCATCTTCCGCTGTCGCGGACAGAGGTAGAGATCGAGGCACCGCTCGAAGCGCTCGTGGATGAAACGTGAGAACGCCGGCACAGCACGCAAAGATGGAAACTTCTGCGGGAGGAAGTTAAGTTTCCGTTCCTCAGGCTCCTGCTGTTCCCAGGCAAGTCTCTGCAAAAACAGGAGAGTCAGTGAAGGACAGTGACATGGTAGCACAACATTACTACAGAACCAGCAACCGGGGCTCAATCCCCACCACTGTCTGTAAACTCTCCCCGTGTCCATGTGAATTTCCTCCGGGCAATCCGGTTTCCTCCTGTTCCATGAATGCTTGTCAGTAGGTTAACTGGTCACATAGGTGGCAGTGTGGGCTCATTGGGCTGGGAGAGAGGATGGGGAGATGGAGATGGAGTGTGGGAAGGGTGGGAATCAGTGAGGAAGGGGAGAGGAGGAGGAGGAAGGAGGGGGAGGGACGGGAAGAGGAAGGAGATGGAAGAAGCGGGAAGTGGAAGGTGGGGGATGGAATCTCTAACAGAACTGATTCCACAATCTACAGACTCACTTTCAAGGACTCCACAACTCCTGTTCTCAGTATTGGTTAATTTTTATTTGCACAGATATCCCTCAATAATACAGGTGATAAAGAGCTAATATGCCATGGACTAGTTCCTCCATCGGCCTAACTGTAAGGATCATGGAAGTGAAAAAAGTTCCCAATCATTAAGTATTGAATTGGTCTACAATTTCCTCACCTCTTCCTCTGTTAATAAATATTCAGGTGGAGGGTTATAAGACTCTTCGTGCCCTGGGAGCTTCAGCTTTGGAGCAGGAACATGCATCTTATGCCGACCTAGGATTGCATTGGGGTCTTCCTTCGCCCACAGGTCATAGTACCGTGGGGTGTCATTGCGAGGCCTGCGCGGTTTGATCCAGCCCATTTTGATTGCATGCACGAGCTTTGACACCTGTGACGTGGGGAAAAATAAAAAAGTTCAACGCATTCACAACTGAAGCTCAGAAGGGAAGAACTGGCAAGTCTGCCGATGTCTCCAGGCCATGAGCTTAGATACTTTTAAAACCAGACAGGCCCAAATTCTCAGTCTACGCTAAAGTGGCCACTGAGTGTCTGTTCATGGTCTTCTGCTGTCGTAGCCCATCTACTTCAGTTCAGTGTGTCGTGCATCAGAGATGCTCCCTGCACACCACTGGTGTAGTGCGTGGTTATTTGAGTTGCAGTTGCCTTCCCATCAGCTTGAGCCAGTCTGTGTATTCCTCTCTGGCCTCTCTCATTCACAGGCTTCTCACCCACAGAAATGCTCACTGGACTTTCACTGCACCGTTCCCTGTAAATTCCAGACACTACTGTGCGTGAAAATCCCAGGAGATCAGCAGATTCTGGGATATTCAAACCACTCCTTCTGGCACCAACACTCATTCCACAGTCAAAGTCACTTAGATCACATTTCTTCCCCATTCTGATGTTTGATCAGAACAACAACCGAACCTCTTGATTGTCTGCGTGCTTTTATGCATTGAGATGCTGCCACACGATTGGCTGATTAGATGACTGGCGGCCGGCTTCACCTATTACCTGAAATGCGAACTGTTTATTCATTCCCATTGAGGCTGCCTGACCTGCAGCATTTTGAGTGTGTTGGCTGATTAGATACTTGTATTAATGAGCAAGTGTACATGTATACATGTGTAACCTACCAAATGTTGAAAGGACCAGATAAGGTGGATGTGGAGAGAATGTTTCCTATGGTGGAGGTATCAGAACTAGAGGACACAGTCTCAGAATTGAGGGGCTACCTGTTAGAGCAGAGGTAAGGAGGAAGTTTTTTAGCCAGAGAGTAGTGATTCTGTGGAATGCTCTGTCACAGACTGCGGTGGAGGCCAAATCCATGGGTATACTTAAGTTGGAAGTTGATCGTTTCCTGATTGGTCAAGGCTTCAAAGGATATGGCGAGAAAGCTGGTGTATGGAGTGGGATCCGGGATCAGCCATGATGGAATGGCAGAGCACACTGGATGGACTGAACGGCCTAATTCTGTGCCTGTGTCTTATACCTAATAATGTGGCCACTGAGGGTATGGTAACCATTCCTTACTTAGACAGAAGACAGGTTACCTGTTACTCACCTGGGCCGATAACAAGAACTCAAATACCAAATTCCATCCTTGGAAAGACATGAACTATATCAGAAGATGTGCAGTGCCAGTAGCAAAAAGAAGCCAGTGAAAGTCAAAGTAAATTTATTGTCAAAGTAGTCCCCCTAAGAGACTGCTAGACAGGTATTTGGAGGAATTTAAGGTGGGGGGGTTATATGGGAGGCAGGGTTTGAGGATCGGCACAACATTGTGGGCCAAAGGGCCTGTAATGTGCTGTACTATTCTATGTATATGTCATTATACACTACTCTGAGATTCATTTTCATGTAAGCATTTGCAGGAAACAAAGAAATACAGTAGAATTTATGAAAAGCTATACATAAGCAAAGACTGACAAACATACATGAAACACTGACTGTCTCAGCACTGGCCTCCAGGGCTGTTCAAGATTCAATATTGTTTAATGTCATTTCCACTTTAAAGGAGAACAAAATAATTGCAGCACAAAACAAAAACACAATAAATATAAATACATAAGAATGCTTCTATACGTGGATTGACTGTATGTCCATAAGGTGATGCCAGGCCATACATAAGGTGACTGGTGGGAAATAATAAAGTAGTGGTGGAGTTAGAGGGTGGGGGTGTTGATCAGCCTTACTGCTTGGTGAAAGTAACTGTTTTTGACCTGGTGGTCCTGGCGTGGATGCTACGTAGCCTCCTTCCTGTTGGGATGGGACAAACAGTCCATGAGCAGGGTGGGTGGGATCCTTCATGATATTACTGGCCCTTTTCTGATCAGGTTTCACAATGCTGAATGTCTTCAGGGCAAATAGAGATTAAAAATAACTGCATTCTTGGCAGAACAACTTACATCCAGAGTAGTAGATCAGAAAGAGCCTCTTCTCAAATCCCCACTGATGTTTTCACCAGATAACTCAGAGAGGCCAAGGATGAACAAGACAAGGACATCATTTTACAGTAACTAAAATCCTGATCTAAACACTGCCATGCAAGCCTCTTTCTTAATGTCATCAAGACACAGGAGATGATTATCGACTTCAGGAGAACTCGTCCCACTCATACCCCTCTTTGCATTGGTGGCACAGCAGTTTCAAACTCCTGGGAGTGCACATCACGCACAACCTCTCGTGGTCTCAGAACACATCGTACACAGTCAAGAGAGAGAGCTCACTAATGGCTCTACTTTCTGAGGAGGCTGAAGGAAGCTGAACAAAGCACATCTACACTCACATCATTGTACAGATGCACACTAGAGAGTACCCTAGCAAGCGGCATCACTGTCTGGTTCTCTTTCACCCTTGTAAACATTAAATAATCTCGAATGGCCACCACCTCAGTCACTGTGTTTATGTCAACGTGATTGATTTAGTTCTGTGCACATTGCAGAGTTTTAACTCTGGTGTACGATGGCTGGTCAGCATACAATTGGCAGTGTGCTAAGTTGCATGAAGTCATTTGAGAATCCGTTGATGTGAACTGCAGTTTTCCATACAACTAGTAAAACATAGAGCAGTTGGGCATCTACAGATGGCTATTGCACCATGCTTTTGGCCCAGAGATTCTAACAGCTCATAGCTCACTCTCTCACATAAACGAGGACTAGTAATGGGTGTGTATTGCTACATCAGAGCTAGTAATTCCAAAACAATGGGAAAAAAGCCATGAAATCCAAATGTACAGGAGTGTAAAAACAGCAGAGAGTAGTGAACGATGTCGAATGCACCACAGGTCTAATACATCTGTCCTCACGACCGGGAGTATCTACAGGAGGCAACACCCTTCATCAAAGATCCCACCACCCGGCCCATGCCATCTTGCAACTCCCATCGGGTACGAGGTACAGAAGCCTGACTTCCCACACCACCAGGTTCAAGAACAGCTCACTGCAAACATTCGGTCCTTGAACCAACCAGCACAACTCCACAGCTCAGCAATGCTGAGACCACTTTGCACTGAATGGACGTGTTTTTTCTAATTGGATTCTTTTTTTTAAATATAAAAATTGTGTAGGATTTATGTTTAATTTATGCTTTATAATTGTGTTCCTTCTTGTGAATATTGCTCATCTGGTTATACGCCCATGATGCTGCTACAAATAAGGTTTTCATTGAACCTGAGCGGATGATTCTGGGAATGAAAGAGTTAACACATGAGGAGCGTTTGTTGGCTCTGGGGACCTCATTGAAGCCTATCGAATACTGAAAGGCTGAGATAGAGTGGACGTGGAGAGGATGTTTCCTATAGTGGGAGAGTCTAGGACTAGAGGGCACAGCCACAGAATAAAGGGACATCCATTTAGAACAGACCCAGAGATGAAGAGGAATTTCTTTGGCCAGAGGGTGATGAACCTGTGGAGTTCATTGCCACAGGAGGCAGTGGAGGCCAGGTCATTGGGTGTATTTAAAATAAAGGTTGAATGGTTCTTGATTAGTCAGGTTGTTAAAAGTTACAGGGAGAAGGCAGGAAAACGGGGATGAGATGGTTAATAAATCAGCCACGATGGCATGGTGGAGAGATCTGATGGGCTGAAAGGCCTAACTCTGCTCCGTCTTACATACTCAGCCTTTGAAAGGCAAAGCTGAGCAGCTCACTTGTGCTCCTAATTTGTATGCTTGTACGTTTGTAGAAAGCAAGCACATTTACTAGCAATGTTAATGGGTCAAAACCTGTCGTTCTCCCTGGTTGATCAGAAACCCGGCATTTGAGGCTTGATAGCCAGAGCTCTGAGTCTGTGACTCCACTGGGGAAGTCAAAGGACCAAAGTCTGCAAATCCACAAGTCCGCAGGAGGCTGGGATTGGAGTACTGGGTGTATGTGAGGGGGGAACAGGGCTTGTTTGCTGTCCATAAACACAAGTCCGCAGGAGGCTGGGATTGGAGTACTGGGTGTATGTGAGGGGGGAACAGGGCTTGTTTGCTGTCCATAAACACAAGTCCGCAGGAGGCTGGGATTGGAGTACTGGGTGTATGTGAGGGGGGAACAGGGCTTGTTTGCTGTCCATAAACACAAGTCCGCAGGAGGCTGGGATTGGAGTACTGGGTGTATGTGAGGGGGGAACAGGGCTTGTTTGCTGTCCATAAACACAAGTCCGCAGGAGGCTGGGATTGGAGTACTGGGTGTATGTGAGGGGGGAACAGGGCTTGTTTGCTGTCCATAAACACAAGTCCGCAGGAGGCTGGGATTGGAGTACTGGGTGTATGTGAGGGGGGAACAGGGCTTGTTTGCTGTCCATAAACACAAGATTCTGCAGAAGCTGGAAACCCAGAGCAACATACACAAAATGATGGAGGAACTCAGCAGGCCAGACAGGAATGGAATAAATGGTCAGCATTTCAGGCCGAGACCATTCTCAACCTGAAATATTGACTGCTTATTCCTCTCCATAAATGCTGTCTGAACTGCCGAGAACCTCCAGCATTTTGTGCTTGGAGCAACGGCAGGGCAGAAGCCTTGTCCAATAGTGCTTGCATTCCACCCCCCACCCCCCAGCTCTTTCAGGAAATGGGGAAGGACAGAACAGGAGGAATCACATTAAAGTTGCTCCTTGACTGCAAAAAAGAAAAAAAAATGGAATTGCTGGATCTTACCTTTTCCTTCTCAATGAGTGATGGAATGAAGCTGCGTTTGTGAGCTGGATGGTTGGTCACAGGGTGAATCATCGTCTCATGGGTAAAGAAATCAATGGAGGGCTACACAAAGAGAAAGTATGAGTGGTATTAGTACAAAACATATTTTCGTAATGACATGACACAGTTTAGAGCATAAACACGACCAAGTATGCATGCACACTCACCAAAGCCTTTCATTTACCACCAAGAGCTGACGAACAGATGCCCAAATCAGGTTTATTAAGAGAAGAAATGAGGTCACAAGAGAAAGGTGCAGGTGGAATTAGCTGGAAAAGATTTTATTTGACATGTGTGAAAAGTGAGGGAGGATAGAATGAGCTTGAGAAGGAATGAAGAAAGGAAATAGAAATCAGAGTGGTTTAGTGCAGAAACAGGCCTTTTGGTCCGATACACCCATACCAATATTTTTTTAATCATTTGGAACATAGTACAGTACAGGCCCTTTGTCCACCAAGTTTCCCAACCTTTTAACCTACTCTAAGATCAATCTAACCCCTCCCTCCATTTTCACTCCACTTTCATCCATGTGCCCATCCAAGAGTCTCTTAAATGTGTCTAACATACTTGCCTCCACCATCATCCTGGCAGCACATTCCACGCACCCACCACTCTGAGTTAGTAACCTACCTCTGATATCTTTCCTATACTTTCCAATCATCTTAAAAGTTTGAGATATGAACTTTGAAAATTAGCCATTTCTGCCCTGAGAAAAAGTTTCTGGCTGTCTATTCGAGTTATGCCTCTTAACATCTCATACACCTCTATCAAGTCACATCTTACCCTTCTTCGCTCCAAAGGGAAAAACCCGAGCTCACTCAACCTATCCTCATAAGATGCTCTCTAATCCAGGCAGCATCCCGGTGAATCTCCTCTGAACCCTCTCTAAAGCTTCTACATCCTTCCTATAATGAGGTGACCAAAACTGAACCAATATTCTCAGTGTGATCTAACCTCACAGCTCTAACTCAGCTCCCTGGCCAATGACGGCCAACACATCACACACCTTCTTAAACACCGTATCACCTTGCGTGACAACTTTGAGGGATCTATGGATGTGGACCCTAAGATCCCTCTGTTCCTTCACACCAAGACAAATCCTGCCATTAACCCTTTTTTTGCACTACCTTACTTTCCCTTTTCTATTTTTTATTTATGATTTATAATTTAAATTTTTATTATATTTAATATCGATTTGTACTCCGGGAAGTGCGAAGCGCAGAATCAAATATCTGTATGCTCTGGTATCAATTGTTTGGCGACAATAAAGTAATAAAGTATTCTGCCTTCATATTCAAATGACTCAAACCCAGTTCTCAGAGGGCAGTGAAGATTTACCTGCAAGGTTGGTGGGAGCATCAAACAAGCAGAATTGGGAATATTTTTAGTCAGCTTATACCTTCCTCAAAGCACGCGCGCACGCACACACACACACACACACACACACACACACACACACACACACACACACACACACACACACACACACAGAGGAAAAAAAGGGACTGGGTGAAGGAGTTGGAAATATCCATTGCCAGCATCGACATCCTTTACTCTATTAAGCACTGAGAGAAATAATTCCTTTCAAAGGTCACCTGCCTCAAGACATTTAGTCTGTCCCCAGGGACCGATGGTTAGACACATTTCACCATCTCCTGGCTATCCTGAGCATTTTTGAAAGAGCAGACTACAAGCATAGGGATGAAGTATGTTCAGAGGAATTCAGTGTAAATTCTTTGGATGGAAATTTTGAACTTCAGCCCAAGTTAAGAGACTATTAAAAAAATGTTGGAGTAACTCTTTAAATTCAGAACTGTTATGTGCTCCAAAATTTCAGACATTCAAAGAGAAGCTCTGTAGCCTAACCCACTCCGCTCCTGGTCTGCAGTACTGTAAGCTTTTGCACACTCAGTTATATTTGTAGTGGTTCCTCAAGGCTGTCAAAGCCAGGGTGGTAATGGGGACAAGCTCCCAATACCTACTAAATGCTCTCAATGGCGTGCATCTCAAATAGTCTGGACAACCAAGTCCAGATCCTGGTCTTCACATGCGGCTGAGCTTTTAAACCCGGCAGTACCATTTCTACTGACAGAAGAACGGACAAATTCAGATTATTGGCGCCTTAAAAACAGTTGTTTTGGGCAGATGGGGCTCATCAGCCAATGCTGGCAGCTCATTTAGAAGGAAAACTGATGTCAAACCTCCGCTGCCTTGTGGCTATACCCACTCATGGGGAAGGCTTCGGGAGTAAACTCCAAGGGAAAAATCTGGAACTCAAGTCCCCAAGGCTGTCCTACGTTGTGTTCAATGCTGACTGGCAATTCCTGTGATGCTGCTGGTGCCAAACGGTATCAGTCTCTGCTGTTCCTTTGGATTCATCAGCTGTGTGGAGAAGGAAAGCCTACTCTCCATAATGCACTGCCCAGGCTTGCGCATCTACACAGCTACGACACAGCATCCATAGTTGACTCTCATCACTAATGCACTACATTACTAATGTGATGGAATCTTCTGTCTACACCATCATTTCCAGACTCTCACCTCTCTTTATGTGACAAGATTTCTCCTCTCTTCTAATCGTTTTCAAAGATAGATTTACATTTATTTATCACATGCACATCAAAACATACAGTGAAAAATGTCATTTGCATTAACAACCAACACACAGTAAGTGTCGCCACACATTTCAAGTATTTCTAACCATTAACCTAAATTTGTTCGAAGCCCTTGACCTCTTGAAGTCCTTCCCTTTCCCACTCACCTGGGCCTTCAAACCTCTACAGACTTGACTTTAAAGAAGGAGGGGCCAAGTGGAGATTTATCAATCTCAGCTATGAGTCTTATATGTCAGGAACACTTTAGATCTTCTCGTGCTGTCATTGTTCCTATGACAACCAGTACCACAATCCTTACTCTAGCTGAGGCTATCAACTCCAGACCACCTTCACCACTTGTACATTCCGTACCTCGGCTAATAAGGGAAGGTACCCCATATTCTTTGACCACATTACCTATATGGACAGGCACTTTGAGTGTTCCTCTACATTCATAGAATGTAGTCTACAGCACAAAGCCAGGCCCTTCAGCCCATCTAGTCTGTGCCAAACCATTAATTTGCCTACTCATCCACGGGCACGTAGACCACAGTCATCCATTTCCCTTGCAACCATGTATCTATCCAAATTTTTTTTAACTGTTGAAATGTAACTCACATCCACCAGCTGCGCTGGCAGCTCATTCCACACTCTCACCAGCCTCTGAGTGAAGTTATTCCCCTTCACATTCCCTTAAACATTTCACCTTTCACTCTTAACCTATGAACTCTGGTAGTAGTCCCATCCAACCTCAGTGTAAAATGCCTGTTTGCATTTACCCTATCTATATCCCTCATAATTTTGTAAACCTCTATCAAATCTCCCTCAATTTTCTATATTCTAGAGAATAAAGTTCATCTTCTATATTCTCTGGGCGACTTCCAGCAATTTTGTCCTGTCTTCAGAGTGTTTTCCTTTTATTAATTTAATTCAATTCTGTCATTTTGCTTCCCATCTACTGAGAAGAACTTAAGAACTAGGAGCAGGAGCTGAGGTTGTCCACCTGGCCCGTCGGCCCACTGCACCACAAGATCTGGCTGTGGACTCGGCTCTGCCTACTTGTCTTTCTCTCCCTACGATAAGCAGCTTTCCTCCTTGCTGTCTTGCTCGGTATCAAACACCGAGTTGCCACCTTGTAACCTGTGACTGCCTAGCCACAGTAGGTGACATAGAAACATAGAAAATAGGTGCAGGAGTAGGCCATTCGGCCCTTCGAGCCTGCACCGCCATTCAGTATGATCATGGCTGATCATCCAACTCAGAACCCTGTACCTGCCTTCTCTCCATACCCCTGATCCCCTTAGCCACAAGGGCCATATCTAACTTCCTCTTAAATATAGCCAATGAACCGGCCTCAACTGTTTCCTGTGGCAGAGAATTCCACAGATTCACCACTCTCTCATCTTTCCTCATTTGCTCAGTCTCAAACACCAATATAGTCGCCATCTTGTACCCTGTGACTTCTCTGCTCTGCGGAAAACAATCCCAGCAGCTCCGGCCCTCATCCTTGGTCTTGATGTGGAAACTTCCCTCCCACATTTCTTTTCTTTCATCCAACTGCCTATCTAAAGGTTATTTTAAATGTCTCTAATGTATCTGCCTCTACCACCACCCCTGGCAATCTGTTACACAGTTATCATGCTGTGTATAAAATCCTACCTCTGATATTCCCCCTGTATTTTCCTAAAATCACCTTAACGTTATGCCACACACACAAAATGCTGGAGGGACTCAGCAGGCCAGGCAGCGTCTATGGAAGAGAGTACAGTCAACGTTTTGGGTCAAGACCCTTCATTAAGACATCAGGGCCTCGGCCTGAAACACTGACCATTCACTCTTTTCCATAGGTGCTGCCTGACATGCTGAGTTCCTCCAGCATTTTGTGTGCGCTGCCAGAGCTTGGGTGCTGGTGCTTGAACCAGGACCCACGTCTATTCCTCCCTCACCTCCACAGCTGCAAGGTTCCCCATGGCCTTACATTTGTAATTCTCATCTAGCTGTTGAAATTCCTGAATAGCATTGCTTCTTTTTGTCTGTGGAGTCTCCTGCAGCCCCACAAGCCTCCCCAAACCCAGCAGCCATGCCTCTCTCCCTATATGTAAAACCAACCTCTTTGAACAAGATCAGCAACTGTGACTTATCTCAACCTTCAGTCTCAATGTTCTAACAACATAAAGCGCCGCCATTTTTATCTTTATTTATTCTTAGAGGTACAGTGTGGAACAGGCTATCCTGGCCCAACAAGCCACTCCATCGAGCAGCCCACCTATTCAACTCTAGCCGAATTACAGCACAATTCACAATGACCAAAACCCTACTAACCCATAAATCTTTGGACTATGGGAAGAAACCAGAGCACCCGGAGGAAACCCACATGGTTCACATGGAGATGGTAAACTTCTTACAGACAGCACGGGATTGAACTCTGATTAAAGGTCATGATAATGTTCAGGCAAGAAAGGTCTGTGAAGAGTATAGCTTCCCTTTGCACAGCAGGGAACCAGAGCCATTTTGCATACAGAAACAAGATAAGAATATACCAGAAAGAGTTCAGGGCACACATACCAACTAAGGGACAATTACTGCACTAATTTCAAAGTATTTAGTAGTTTCCTGAGCTGGTGCCATCTTGGAAATAGTCTGCGACTGTGGCAATGTAGCCACTTTTGGGGAGTCTGCAGTTTGATGTTCAATGTTCTGTGTGTTGTTTGCTCATTTTTCGTTGTTTGCACAATTTGTTCCTTTTTTGGGTGTTTGATGGGCTTTATTGTGTGGGGTTATAATGTTTCTTTGTTTTGTGGCTGCCTGCGGGAAGACAAGGCTCAGGATCGGACACTCTGTACTTTGATAATAAATGTACTTTGAAACTTCGACTTTCAAGTACCTTCAGTTGTTAGCTTGTAGTGTCTATTGACTTTTAACACTGGAATTGTGAATGAAGATGGATCTTGCAAGTAAACAATTCAAACATACACAGTTTACCAAACGGTCCATCCAATTCTGTATAAAAATGGCATTTCTTTGTTCAGACTTCAGAACAGTGTGGTGATAGGTTCCATGCTGTCCTCCCTGTGCACCAGAGGAATGAGTGAGTCCAATTAATTGACGACGGCAACAGCATATGAAGTTCAAGTCCCAGCACTGACGGAAAGATAGGGATGGAACAGAGGAGGCTAGTTGCTTGGGTAGAAGGCCATTGTTGTAGAGAGATGGTAAGTAGGCACAATCACAATTCCACCTCAAATACAGTACAATTATGGAGAGACACTAACTCCCAGTGAGAGGAAGACTGACAGTGAGAGTGGAAGATTAATGGGAGGCAGTTTTGGATGGGAAGTCAGGAGCAAACACAACAGAGGAAAGCCTCTGTATGTTGAGCTGAGAATAAGTGAACTTGCTAATGTTACCAAAGCTGAGGATGTCACCTTGTACTTTCAAAGCTCTCCAACAGCCTCTAGTGACAGACATCTGCACTGCAACAGCAGAGTGCACTAACTCACCCCAAGTATCAGGCATGAAATGAAAACAGTCACAGTACGCAATGAAAATTACTGAGCTGAGAGAAGTAGAGCAAGGAAATATTCCTAAATAGTCAACTGGAAACATTCTTTCCATCAGTTAATTAGTAACAGCCTGGCAATAAACTTAAGATAAACTATCAGAATTAAGCAGCAAAGGAAGAGACACAAAACGCCAGTGGAACTCAGCAGGTCAGTCAGCGTCTATGGAAGGCAATGAACAGACACAAAACGCCAGTGGAACTCAGCAGGTCAGTCAGCGTCTATGGAAGGCAATGAACAGGCACAAAACGCCAGTGGAACTCAGCAGGCTAGTCAGCGTCTATGGAAGGCAATGAACAGACACAAAACGCCAGTGGAACTCAGCAGGTCAGTCAGCGTCTATGGAAGGCAATGAACAGGCACAAAACGCCAGTGGAACTCAGCAGGTCAGTCAGCGTCTATGGAAGGCAATGAACAGGCACAAAACGCCAGTGGAACTCAGCAGGTCAGTCAGCGTCTATGGAAGGCAATGAACAGGCAGAAAACGCCAGTGGAACTCAGCATGTCAGTCAGCGTCTATGGAAGGCAATGAACAGGCAGAAAACGCCAGTGGAACTCAGCAGGTCAGTCAGCGTCTATGGAAGGCAATGAACAGGCACAAAACGCCAGTGGAACTCAGCAGGTCAGTCAGCGTCTATGGAAGGCAATGAACAGGCACAAAACGCCAGTGGAACTCAGCAGGTCAGTCAGCGTCTATGGAAGGCAATGAACAGGCAGAAAACGCCAGTGGAACTCAGCAGGTCAGTCAGCGTCTATGGAAGGCAATGAACAGGCAGAAAACGCCAGTGGAACTCAGCAGGTCAGTCAGCGTTTATGGAAGGCAATGAACAGGCACAAAACGCCAGTGGAACTCAGCAGGTCAGTCAGCGTCTATGGAAGGCAATGAACAGGCAGAAAACGCCAGTGGAACTCAGCAGGTCAGTCAGCGTCTATGGAAGGCAATGAACAGGCACAAAACGCCAGTGGAACTCAGCAGGTCAGTCAGCGTCTATGGAAGGCAATGAACAGGCAGAAAACGCCAGTGGAACTCAGCAGGTCAGACAGCGTCTATGGAAGGCAATGAACAGGCACAAAACGCCAGTGGAACTCAGCAGGTCAGTCAGCGTCTATGGAAGGCAATGAACAGGCAGAAAACGCCAGTGGAACTCAGCAGGTCAGTCAGCGTCTATGGAAGGCAATGAACAGGCACAAAACGCCAGTGGAACTCAGCAGGTCAGTCAGCGTTTATGGAAGGCAATGAACAGGCAGAAAACGCCAGTGGAACTCAGCAGGTCAGTCAGCGTTTATGGAAGGCAATGAACAGGCACAAAACGCCAGTGGAACTCAGCAGGTCAGTCAGCGTCTATGGAAGGCAATGAACAGGCAGAAAACGCCAGTGGAACTCAGCAGGTCAGTCAGCGTCTATGGAAGGCAATGAACAGGCACAAAACGCCAGTGGAACTCAGCAGGTCAGTCAGCGTCTATGGAAGGCAATGAACAGGCACAAAACGCCAGTGGAACTCAGCAGGTCAGTCAGCGTTTATGGAAGGCAATGAACAGGCACAAAACGCCAGTGGAACTCAGCAGGTCAGACAGCGTCTATGGAAGGCAATGAACAGGCACAAAACGCCAGTGGAACTCAGCAGGTCAGTCAGCGTCTATGGAAGGCAATGAACAGGCAGAAAACGCCAGTGGAACTCAGCATGTCAGTCAGCATCTATGGAAGGCAATGAACAGGCACAAAACGCCAGTGGAACTCAGCAGGTCAGTCAGCGTCTATGGAAGGCAATGAACAGGCACAAAACGCCAGTGGAACTCAGCAGGTCAGTCAGCGTCTATGGAAGGCAATGAACAGGCACAAAACGCCAGTGGAACTCAGCAGGTCAGTCAGCGTTTATGGAAGGCAATGAACAGGCACAAAACGCCAGTGGAACTCAGCAGGTCAGACAGCGTCTATGGAAGGCAATGAACAGGCACAAAACGCCAGTGGAACTCAGCAGGTCAGTCAGCGTCTATGGAAGGCAATGAACAGGCAGAAAACGCCAGTGGAACTCAGCATGTCAGTCAGCATCTATGGAAGGCAATGAACAGGCACAAAACGCCAGTGGAACTCAGCAGGTCAGTCAGCGTCTATGGAAGGCAATGAACAGGCACAAAACGCCAGTGGAACTCAGCAGGTCAGTCAGCGTCTATGGAAGGCAATGAACAGGCACAAAACGCCAGTGGAACTCAGCAGGTCAGTCAGCGTCTATGGAAGGCAATGAACAGGCACAAAACGCCAGTGGAACTCAGCAGGTCAGTCAGCGTCTATGGAAGGCAATGAACAGGCACAAAACGCCAGTGGAACTCAGCAGGTCAGTCAGCGTCTATGGAAGGCAATGAACAGGCACAAAACGCCAGTGGAACTCAGCAGGTCAGTCAGCGTCTATGGAACGCAATGAACAGGCACAAAACGCCAGTGGAACTCAGCAGGTCAGTCAGCGTCTATGGAAGGCAATGAACAGGCAGAAAACGCCAGTGGAACTCAGCAGGTCAGTCAGCGTCTATGGAAGGCAATGAACAGGCAGAAAACGCCAGTGGAACTCAGCAGGTCAGTCAGCGTTTATGGAAGGCAATGAACAGGCACAAAACGCCAGTGGAACTCAGCAGGTCAGTCAGCGTCTATGGAAGGCAATGAACAGGCACAAAACGCCAGTGGAACTCAGCAGGTCAGACAGCGTCTATGGAAGGCAATGAACAGGCACAAAACGCCAGTGGAACTCAGCAGGTCAGTCAGCGTCTATGGAAGGCAATGAACAGGCACAAAACGCCAGTGGAACTCAGCAGGTCAGTCAGCGTCTATGGAAGGCAATGAACAGGCAGAAAACGCCAGTGGAACTCAGCATGTCAGTCAGCATCTATGGAAGGCAATGAACAGGCAGAAAACGCCAGTGGAACTCAGCAGGTCAGTCAGCGTTTATGGAAGGCAATGAACAGGCACAAAACGCCAGTGGAACTCAGCAGGTCAGTCAGCGTCTATGGAAGGCAATGAACAGGCAGAAAACGCCAGTGGAACTCAGCAGGTCAGTCAGCGTCTATGGAAGGCAATGAACAGGCAGAAAACGCCAGTGGAACTCAGCAGGTCAGTCAGCGTCTATGGAAGGCAATGAACAGGCAGAAAACGCCAGTGGAACTCAGCAGGTCAGTCAGCGTCTATGGAAGGCAATGAACAGGCAGAAAACGCCAGTGGAACTCAGCAGGTCAGTCAGCATCTATGGAAGGCAATGAACAGGCAGAAAACGCCAGTGGAACTCAGCAGGTCAGTCAGCGTCTATGGAAGGCAATGAACAGGCACAAAACGCCAGTGGAGCTCAGCAGGTCAGTCAGCGTCTATGGAAGGCAATGAACAGGCACAAAACGCCAGTGGAACTCAGCAGGTCAGTCAGCGTCTATGGAAGGCAATGAACAGGCACAAAACGCCAGTGGAACTCAGCAGGTCAGTCGGCGTCTATGGAAGGCAATGAACAGGCACAAAACGCCAGTGGAACTCAGCAGGTCAGTCAGCGTCTATGGAAGGCAATGAACAGGCACAAAACGCCAGTGGAACTCAGCAGGTCAGTCAGCGTCTATGGAAGGCAATGAACAGGCACAAAACGCCAGTGGAACTCAGCAGGTCAGTCAGCGCCTATGGAAGGCAATGAACAGACACAAAACGCCAGTGGAACTCAGCAGGTCAGTCAGCGTCTATGGAAGGCAATGAACAGGCAGAAAACGCCAGTGGAACTCAGCAGGTCAGTCAGCGTCTATGGAAGGCAATGAACAGTTGAAGTTTCAGTTCAGGACTCTTCATCAGGACAGTAAAGAAAAAGGGGAGAGATGCCAGAAAAGAAGGTGGGAGGAGGGGAAGGAGTACAAGCTGGCTGTGATAGGAGAGAGGGAGGGTGGTAGGGTAGGGGAGTGGGGGGGGGGATGAAGGAAGTAGCACACAGTGTTAGGTGGAAGAGGCAAAGGGCTGAAGGAGGAATCTAAAAGGAGAGGACAGTGGACCTCAGGAGACCGGGAAGGAGGAGGGGCACCAGAGAAAAGTGATGGGCAGGCAAGTGGTGGAGAGTATATTGGCTGGATGCATCACAGCCTGGTATGGAAGCAGCAATGTCCTTGAATGACAAACCCTACAAATACCAGTGGATACAGCCCAGTCCATCATGGGTAAAACCCCTCCCCCAACCGCTAAGCACATCAACATGAAATGCTGCTGTAGGAAAGCAGCATTCATCACCAGGGACCCCTCAACCCCAGGCCATGCGCTCCTTTCGCTGCTGTCATCAGGAAGGCGGTACACCAACAGGTTCAGGAACTGTTATTAACTTTCAACCATCAGGCTCAGGAACCGGAGGGGACAACTTCACATATCCATCACTGAAATGTTCCCACAACCCATGGATTCACTTTAAGTAGTCTTCATCTCATGTTCATGATTGATTGATTGATTATTGTTGTCTCTTGCACATTGGTTGAATGCCCAAGTGGGTGCTGTCTTTCATTGATTCTGTTAAGGTTATTATTCTGTGGATTTATTGAGTCGGCTCACAAGACAATCAATCTCAGGGTTATACATGGTTACTTATATGTACTTTGATAATAAAAATACTGTGAGCTTTGAGGGAGAGAGGAAGGCGCCGTCCAAGCTGTGCAATCAAAATCAGGGAACCGTTCGAACAGGAAGCAATCCACTCTGGCCACTGCTTCGATGCTGGTTGCTGGGTCGAGAAGTAACCAAAACTGATCCACATTCTCGTACTGGTAAGTAGATCACAGGTGAAGTAAACTTGAGCTGTGACCTGCAAATGCTGGGCCTGTGTTTGTCAGGGTTTAGAAGAATGAGGGGGAATCTCATTGAAACCTATTTAATATCGAAAGGCCTGGATAGAGTGTATGTGGAGAGGATGTTTCCTTTAGTGGGAGAGTCTAGAGCAGCCTTTCTCAACGCTTTTGCCTTGGAGGAACTTTTGAAATAATTTTTAGGTCTCAGGGAGACCCTGCGTAAAAATGATTCGACAGCTCACAGTCCACTAGCGAGATCAGTAAGCTGTAGATATAATCCAAAAGAAATTGTCAATGCTCTTTTGAGTAGAGAATGAATTTGTAGCCAACTTTTCTTGAAAAATAAACAGATAGTTAGGCTTAGCTTACCTTTCTTGAAATTAATCTTTTTCTTTCCCTTTCATAAATCTTAAAAATTCATAAGGTAAGCATAATAAATTTCTGTTAAATAACTAGCTTAACCCAAATTGAGATTTAATTTTTCTAAAGTTAGGCTTAGTAGATTTAATTTAAATAAAGGTTGTAAATTGATTTTACAACATGAAAATTTATTGGCAATGTTGAATAGCAAAGTTACTAGAAACCATAAGCCAAAGTAATATGAATAAAAACGTAGCCTAAGACACACTTTTACACAAGACCTTGAACGAAACATTTTCTCACTAAGTGACGTGATCAGGCTCAAATATAGAGCTAGCATGTGAAACCTGTGCTTGTTTCTTTGACATTGATTAAACAAGAAAACAGCACAAAATAAGAAAACTTCACAATGTAACTCACTTCTAATCTACACAATCCACCTTTTGTAATACCTACAATAACAGCAAAGTGGGACACCAGCAGCTGAGTAGCGGCATGTCAAAGTTTCTTCTTCAGAATGAAAATTTCCCTCCAATTTTCTACCACAGCAGTGGAGTTTGTTCACTCCCATAAGTCAGTCAGTGGTGCGTCAAAGGAAGATGAGGGAGGTAATTCAGGAGGGAGAGGCTGACGTCACAGCCCAAGTTGTGCGAGTCCATTCAATGCTCGGAAAACCCCCTTCATGCTCCTCGCCAGCCTACCGTCCTCCCCTCTGCGCAATATAGTGCTCACCAATTACCAGCCTACCGTCCTCCCCTCCATACAATACAGTGCTCACCAATTATCAGCCTACCGTCCTCCCCTCCATACAATACAGTGCTCACCAATTACCAGCCTACTGTCCTCCCCTCCGTACAATACAGTGTTCACCAATTACCAGCCTACCGTCCTCCCCTCCATACAATACAGTGCTCACCAATTACCAGCCTACTGTCCTCCCCTCCGTACAATACAGTGCTCACCAATTATCAGCCTACCGTCCTCCCCTCCATACAATACAGTGCTCACCAATTACCAGCCTACCGTCCTCCCCTCCATACAATAGTGTTCACCAATTATCAGCCTACCGTCCTCCCCTCCATACAATACAGTGCTCACCAATTACCAGCCTACCGTCCTCCCCTCCATACAATACAGTGCTCACCAATTATCAGCCTACCGTCCTCCCCTCCATACAATACAGTGCTCACCAATTACCAGCCTACCGTCCTCCCCTCCATACAATACAGTGCTCACCAATTACCAGCCTACCGTCCTCCCCTCCATACAATACAGTGTTCACCAATTATCAGCCTACCGTCCTCCCCTCCATACAATACAGTGCTCACCAATTACCAGCCTACCGTCCTCCCCTCCATACAATACAGTGTTCACCAATTACCAGCCTACCGTCCTCCCCTCCATACAATACAGTGCTCACCAATTACCAGCCTACCGTCCTCCCCTCCATACAATACAGTGTTCACCAATTATCAGCCTACCGTCCTCCCCTCCATACAATACAGTGCTCACCAATTACCAGCCTACCGTCCTCCCCTCTGTACAATACAGTGTTCACCAATTACCAGCCTACCGTCCTCCCCTCTGTACAATACAGTGCTCACCAATTACCAGCCTACCGTCCTCCCCTCTGTACAATACAGTGCTCACCAATTACCAGCCTACCGTCCTCCCCTCTGTGCAATACAGTGTTCACCAATTACCAGCCTACCGTCCTCCCCTCTGTACAATACAGTGCTCACCAATTATCAGCCTACCGTCCTCCCCTCCGTACAATACAGTGCTCACCAATTACCAGCCTACCGTCCTCCCCTCTGTACAATACAGTGTTCACCAATTACCAGCCTACCGTCCTCCCCTCTGTACAATACAGTGCTCACCAATTACCAGCCTACCGTCCTCCCCTCTGTACAATACAGTGCTCACCAATTACCAGCCTACCGTCCTCCCCTCTGTGCAATACAGTGCTCACCAATTACCAGCCTACCGTCCTCCCCTCCATACAATACAGTGCTCACCAATTACCAGCCTACCGTCCTCCCCTCCATACAATACAGTGCTCACCAATTACCAGCCTACCGTCCTCCCCTCCATACAATACAGTGCTCACCAATTATCAGCCTACGGTCCTCCCCTCTGTACAATACAGTGCTCACTGATTATCAGCCTACCGTCCTCCCCTGTACAATAGTGTTCATCGATTATCAGTCTACCATCCTCCCCTCTGTGCAATACAGTACTTACCAATTATCAGCCTACTGTCCTCCCCTGTACAATACAGTGTTTATCGATTAACAGTCTACCATCCTCTCCTCTGTGTAATACAGCACTCACCATCAGCCTACCTACCGTCCTCCCCTTCGTGCAATATAGCGCTCACCAAATATAAACAGCCTCCCCTACCTCACGTCAAAAACTCAGAATGGACTCAATGAAATAAACACAGTTCTACTGTGCACTGCCACACTGGGCTGAAAGAGCTCTAATGAAATGATAACGGGGCTGCTCGGTCACTGCGAGTGCTAGCATTGTACATCCCACGGTTCAAAAACCAATATCTATTTTTAAAAATCATTTTCTCTAGCAGAACCCTGGTCAAGAACCAGAGAGCACAACCTCAGAGTTGAAGGATGTCCATTTTCAAAAAGAGATTATGAGGAATTTCTTCAGCCAGAGGATGGTGAATCTGTGGAATTCATTGCCACAGCTGGCTGTTGAGGCCATGTGATTGAGTTTATTTAAAGTCGAAGTCGATAGGTTCTTGCTTAGTGTGTCAAAGGTTACAGGAAGAAGGCAAGAGAATAGAATTGAGAGGAATAATACATCAGCCACTATGGAACATGGAGCAGACTCGATAGGCCAAATGGCTTAATTCTGCTCCTATGTCTTGTGCTCTAAACATCCCAGTAGTGTTTAACCATGATGAGTTCAATTCTAGAAACACAGAAAGCCTACAGCACAATACCACAAAACCGTGCCGAACATGTCCCTACCTTACAAATGACCTAGTATTACCCATAGCCCTCTATTGTTCTGAGCTCCATGTAGCCATCCAGGGGTCTCTTAAAGATGCCATAGTATCCACCTCCACCACCATTGCTGGCAGCCCATTCCACGCTCTCACTACTCCCTGTTTTAAAAAAAAACTTACCCCTGACATCTACTCTGAACCTAATTCCAAGCACCTTAAAACTGTGCCCTCTCATGCTGGCCATTTCAGTCCTGGGAAAAAGCCTCTGACTATCCACATCATTCAGTGCCTCTCGTCATCTTATACACCTCTATCAGGTCACCTCTCATCCTCCGTCGCTCCAAGGAGAAAAAGCCGAGTTCACTCAACCTGTTCTCATAAGGCATGCTCCCCAATCCAGGCAATGTCCTTGTAAATCTCCTCTGCACCCTTTCTATGGCTTCCTAATCCTTCCTGTAGTGAGACGACCAGAATTGAGCACAGTTCTCCAAGTGGGGTCTGACCAGGGTCCTATTTAGCTGCAACATTACCTCTTGGCTCCTAAACTCAATCCCACAACTGATGAAGGCCAATGCACTGTATGCTTTCTTAACCACAGAGTCCATCTGCACAGCAGCTTTGAGTGTCCTATGGACTCGGACCCCAAGATCCCGCTGATCCTCCACACCGCTAAGAGTCTTAACATTAATACTATATTCCGCCATCATATTTGACCTACCAAAATGAACCACCTCACACTTACCTGGGTTGAACTCCATCTGCCATTTCTCAGCCCAGATTTGCATCCTATCAATGTCCCGCTGTAACCTCTGACAGCCCTCCACACTATCCACAACACCTCCAATCTTTGTGTCATCAGTTACTAACCCATCTCTCCACTTCCTCATCCAGGTCATCTATAAAAATCACGAAGAGTAGGGGTCCCAGAACAGATCCTTGAGGCACACCACTGGTCACTGGGCTCCATGCAGAATATGACCCGTCTACAACCACTCTTTGCCTTCTGTGGCAAGCTAGTTCTGGGTCCACAAAACAAGGTCCCCTTGTATCCCATGGCTCCTTACTTTCACTATAAGCTTTGCATGGGGTTCCTTTCAATCCTCCACCACTTTTTAGGCAGCAAGTTTCAGTCGCCCAACTAAATGCTTTTGTTATCCCCCACTCATCCTTCTACCACTTACTTTAAATCTACCTTCCTGGTTACTGAGGTCTCTGAAGAAAGAAATCTTCCTACTTGACTTGTCTGGGCCCCTCAATTTTACACACCTCAATTATGTCTTGTCTCCAACTCCACTGTTCCAAAGAAAACAGGCATAGCTTATCCAATCTTACTTTGTTGCTGCAATTTTCCAGTCCCAGTAACATTCCTCTAAATCTCCCCTGCACCCTCTCCAGTTCAATCCCTGTAATATGGTGGCTAGAGCTATACACAGAACAAAAACTGTGGCGTAATTCATCCTGCATGCAGTTCCAGTATAATTGTCCAGTTCTATACTTCTTTTAATAATAGAAAAGCACCCCAAATAATTTTATTTTGAGGTGATTGGAGGAATTTTTAAGGTGACTGGGCATAATTTTTGTGTGACTGGATCCAACGCCTCAGCTAACAAATGCCAAAAGACATATGGCTTCTGAATAACTCTGTCAACTTGCACTGCAACCCTGAGGGATCTATGGACATGGAGCCCAAGATCCCTCTGTTCCTGCACACTGATAAGAATCCTATTAACCCTGTGTTCTGGCTTTATCAAAGCCATAAACGAAGAAAATTTAGTATAAAGAATGTATTATTTATTGATTCTGTCATGGTTATTAGATTTAATGAGTATGCCCACAAAAAACAAATCTCAGGGTTCGTATACATGAAGGAGCTTCAATAAAATTTCGATAAAACTTACTTTGAACGTTGAGTCCTCATAGTCCACCAGTGTCCTCATACTCGGTGTCTACATTCCCCCAGTGCTAATGTTAAGGAGGCGTTCTGTGAATTGTATGAGGCTATTAGCGAACTGCAGAACGCACACCCTGATGGACTGTTTATTGTCGCCAGATATTTTAAGCATGTGAACCTTAAGTCAGTGCTCCCCAAATTCCATCAGCATGTGGACTTTGCAATGAGGGGGGAGAACACGTTGGACCCGGTTTACACAAACATCCCGACGTGTACCGGGTGGAGCCCCGCCCCCACCTCGGTTACTCAGACCACATCTCTGTTATGCTAATCCCAGCATACAGACCGCTGGTCAGGCGCTCCAGACCAGTTCAGAAGCAGGTGAAAACCTGGCCAGCAGGAGCCATCTCTGCTCTTCAAGGCTGCTTTGAGCACTCTGACTGGCACATGTTCAGGGAGGCTGCAACCGATGGCGACTCTACCAACTTAGAGGAGTACACGGGATCAGTGACCAGCTACATCAGCGAGTACATTGGTAATGCCACTGTGGCCAAGACCATCACTACACTCGCTAACCAGAAGCCATGGATGACCGCGGAGGTGCGTACGCTGTTGAGGACCCGTGATTCCGCCTTCAGAGCAGGCGACAAGGCAGCCCTAACAACAGCAAGGGCCAAACTGTCGCAGGCATCAGAGGGGCAAAGTGTGCACATGCCCGGCTAATCCACAGCCATTTCCAGGACAGCGGTGACACGCAGCGCATGTGGAAGGGCATCCAGGACATCACCAATTACAGGACAACATCACCTGACTGTGCGGGTGATGCCTCCCTCCCAGATGTGCTGAATAACTTCTATGCCTGGTTTGAGGCGGAAAATGACGTGGCAGCAAGGAAGTCCACCCCTCCTACAAATGACCAGATGCTGTGTCTCACCATAGCCGATGTGAGAAGAACCCTGTGTGGGGTCAATCCATGGAAGGCTGCTGGACCAGACAACATCCCTGGTAGAGTGCTCAAAGGATGTGCAGACCAGCTAGCAGATGTTCTCACTGACATCTTCAACATCTCCCTGAGCAGTGACACCGTTCCAACGTGCTTCAAGGCTGCCACCATCGTCCCGGTGCCAAAGAAGTCTTCACTGTCCTGCCTCAATGACTACACTCACGTCCATCATTACGAAGTGTTTTGAGAGGCTCGTCATGAGGCATATCAAGACCCTGCTGCCCCCCTCACTGGACCCCCTGCAGTTTGCGTACCGTCCCAACTGTTCAACAGACAGCGTCATTGCCATCACCCTCCACCTGGACAAAAAAGACAGCATCCATACGTTCGGATGCTGTTCATAGACTTGAGTTCAGCATTCAACACAATCATCCCTCAGAAACTGATTGGAAAGCTGAGCCTATTGGGCCTGAACACCTCCCTCTGCAACTGGATTCTAGACTTCCTGACTGGGAGACCTCAGTCAGTCTGGATCGGGAGCAGCATCTCCAACACCATCACACTGAGCATGGGGGCTCCCCAGGGCTGTGTGCTCAGTCCACTGCTGTTCTCTCTGCTGACCTATGACTGTGCTGCAACACACAGCTCGAACCACATCATCAAGTTCACCGATGACACGACCGTGGTGGGTCTCATCAGCAAGAACGAGTCAGCTTACAGAGAGGAGCTGCAGCAGCTAATGGACTGGTGCACTGCCAACAAACTGTCTCTGAACGTGAACAAAAGAGATGGTTGTTGACTTCAGGAGGGCACAGATTGACCACTCCCCGCTGAACATCGACGGCTCCTCGGTAGAGATCGTAAAGAGCACCAAATTTCTTGGGGTTCACCTGGTGGAGAATCTCACCTGGTCCCTCAACACCAGCTCTATAGCAAAGAAAGCCCAGCAGCATCTCTACTTTCTGCGAAGGCTGAGGAAAGTCCATCTCCCACCCCCCATCCTCATCGCATTCTACAGGGGTTGTATTGAGAGCATCCTGAGCAGCTGCATCACTGCCTGGTTCGGAAATTGCACCATCTCGGATCGCAAGACCCTGCAGCGGATAGTGAGGTCAGCTGAGAAGATCATCGGGGTCTCTCTTCCCGCCATCACGGACATTTACACTAAACACTGCATCCGCAAAGCAAACAGCATTATGAAGGACCCCACGCACCCCTCATACAAACTCTTCTCCCTCCTGCCGTCTGAGAAAAGGCACCGAAGCATTCGGGCTCACGGGACCAGACTATGTAACAGTTTCTTCCCCCAAGCCATCAGACTCCTCAATACCCAGAGCCTGGACTGACACCAACTTACTGCCCTCTCCTGTGCCTATTGTCTTGTTTATTATTTATTGTAATGCCTGCACTGTTTTGTGCACTTTATGCAGTCCTGAGTAGGTCTGTAGTTCAGTCTAGTTTTTGTACTGTTTCATGTAACACCATGGTCCTGAAAAACGTTGTCTTGTTTTTACTGTATCAGCAGTTATGGTCAAAATGACGATAAAAGGTGACTTGACTTGACTTGAGTGTGTACGTCACTCTATACTAACTTGAGATTCATTTTCTTGCAGGCAGTTACATAAACAAAAACTGATAAATAAACAAAGTGCAAAAGAAGACAAATTGTACAAATAAAAGCAATAAATAATACCGAGAACATGAGTTGAAGAGTCCTTGAAAGTGAGTTTGCAGCTGGTGTGATCAGTTCAGATGTCACAGGTAGTTTATTTTACATGGTGAACAGTGGACGTGTGGATACCCTGCCAGGGGTGGTGATGGAGGCAGGTATGTTAACGAGATTCTGAGATATGCACATGGACGATAGAAAAACAGAGGCCAATGTGGGAGCTGGGTGACAGGGTCAAGATATGTTTCTTCTGAAGGTGTAAGGTGCTCCTTCCCTCTGCTAGCTTGCAGGTCACCCTTGTATGAGGTGTAGCACTTGCTTAGCCCCCGATCAGGGTCACGTGAAGCCATGGGACCAGCTGCTGGATGGTTATGTGACCACTGGCACCAGGCAGACAACCTCTGAAGAGTATCGATGTCAATAATGGCTGGGGACCCATCTTACATTGACACTGCCCAGAAGGCGGCAATGGCAAACTACTTCTGCAGAAAAATTTGCCAAGAGCAATCTCGGTAGTGGACTGTGATCACCAACGTCATGGCACATAATGATGACGATGATGATGTGGAAGTAGGTTAAAAGGTCGGCACAGCACTGTGGCTGATGGACCAGTACTGTATTATACTGTCCTATGTTCTAAATATTTTCTTATTGATCAGTCTGCTACCTTTAAAACGCCTACTGACAAGTTCCCTCTTTTCCCTGCCTTACTACACCTCACCAAATTCATCTTCCAAATACATCAGTACAGCCCCTTCAGCCCACAGTGTGCCGGCCATGAAACTAAACCTATCTAGCTGAATGTGATCCATATCCCTCCATTCCCTGCACGTTCATGCATCTGTGTAAATGCCTTTATCGTCTCTGCTTTCACTACCACCCTTGGTAACACATTTCAGGTGCCCACCACTCTCAGCAAGGGGGCAGACAAAAGTTATCAGAGGCAGAAAGTGCGCTGGACAACCTTGATGTTACGGTGGGGCTGGGTATGGCAGGGAGGGAGTAGAAAGTCTCTGCGTTGACAAGGCCCGGTTCTTGACATCAATGAGAAGGCTGTGGGTGTAGAGGAAGTTGGCTCCCAGCAGGGGTGTAGACACCGCTGCCAACACAAAATTCCCGCTGAACTTCTGAATGTCATTGCCATCTCACGCTACTAAAAGTCCGGATGGTGCTGCCGTTCGCAGCCTTGAGAGACGGCCCATATGCCCCAGTTAGTATGTCCAATTTAGCTGTGAGCAGGCTGCTCGCCTGCATGCCTGCGTCACAGAGGAAACAGAGTCTGTAATGAACAACAAACTGCCTGATCTGCCAACAACCACAGCAGCTAACGGGTGCTGGCCATTCTGTTTCCCGACTCCATTAACCCACAGGGTTCTTAGTTCTCGGCCCAAGCGTTGCATGGTAGAGGCACAGGGTGGGAGACCATTGTTGAGCTGATGCGATCATGTCATGAGAAGGTGACAGCCAGGCAGCGAAGTCGTCCAGCCACGTGGTCACACAGGCCCTCTTGGATGATGGAAAACACCTCGTCAGCCTCTCTCGCTAGAGCCTGGAGGTCTTTGAGGGGAGAGCCTGCCAGAGCCAACCGCACCTTGCCTGGTAGTTGTTGCAGGAAAAGCTCTCTGTAGATGAAACACGGCTGTTGGAGGGACAACATGTGGTCCATCAACTCCGACAGCTTGGAGTCGCCAAAGCCAGGCAGTGAGAGGAGCCGACAAGCGCGTTCAGACATAGAAAGTTTGGAAGTCTCTAGAAGGAGTTTCTTCTCATACCTGCTGACTTCTGGAGGTGCTGTAGAACGTTCATCACCCTGGTCGCTGTACAGCTGTCTCATGCTGTGACAACATAATATTTTGTGTCAGCTTGCCAGATTCCCTGCACTGCTCAAGTGAACCAAACGGCAGCATGTTCCGGCCAGAGTTCAGGGAGCTTAAGAGCAAAGACGTTTGCAGTCATAATTGTAAAACAAGCGAAATCACTCCGGAATGTCCAGAGGAGCATCAGGGTCACCAAAGTAGGAGTGTCGACAAAAATTAACACGAGTGCAATTACTTCTAATGTACACTTAATCGAAACTGTCAACAATTGGTGACTTCATATATATATGAAAATGTCCCATCCCCAAAACATAATAACACACAACGTAACACTTAACATACAGGGCAAACTTAACCCTTAAGGATTCTGCCTAATGAAATTAAAGAGTCCCGACACTGCCTGTTTATCCTCTCTGGCGAACACACCATTTTATAAACTTCTATCAGGTTGCCCCAGTCTCTGACTCCAGAGAAAACCTTTCCTTATAGCTAATACTCTCTAATCCTGGAAAAACCCTGGTGAACCTCTCCAAAGCCTCCACATCCTTCCTGTAATGGGGCGATCAGAACTGCACACTGCACTCCAGATGTGGCCTAACCAAAGATTTATATGGCTGCAAATGACTTCCTGACTCTCATACTCAGTGACGGGGCCAACGAAGGCAAGTATGTCATTAACCACCTTAACCATTTCTGTTACTACTTCAAGAAGCTATGGACTTGCATCCCAGGATTCTTCTGTACTCAATACTCCCAAGGATCTTGCCATTTATTGCATACTTTCCCTAACACTTCACTTCCCAAGTTGCAATACCTTACAGTTTATTTTCTTTGTAATTTGGAGATACAGCTTGGTAACAGGTCTTTCTGGCCCAATGAGCCCACGACACCCAAGTATAGCCATGTGACAAATTAACCTACTAACCAGCAGGTCTTTGGAACGAAGGAGGGAACGAGAGCACCCGGAGGAAATCCACCCAGGAATGGAGAGAACATACAAACTCCTTACAGATAACAGTGGGAATTGAACCTGGGTCACTGGCATTGGAAAAATATGCTAACCTTGTTACGGTGCCACCTGGATAAACTCCATCTGCCATTTTTCTGCTCACATCTACAACTAACCCCTCTCCTGTAGTATCCTTTTACAAGCTTCTTCACTATCTGTCACATAATTAACTCACTTCATGCAAGGTCCTTGCAGAGACTCAAAAGTTGAACAATACTTCATCGTGTTTGCAACAATGGTCCCATCATAGAATCACAGAACCAGGCCCTCTGTCCTATCTAGTCCATGCTGAACTATTACCCTGCCTAATCCCTTCAACCTGTACCAAGGCCATGTCACTCCATCCATGTACTTACCCAAACTTCTCTTCAATGTTGCAATCAAACCTGCATCCACTGGCAGCTCATTCCACACACTCACCACCCAATCAGTGAAAATACCTCCCCCCCAAGATTCCCTTAAATATTTCACCTTTCACCCTTAACCCATGACCTCTAGTTCTAGCCTCACCCAACCTCAGCGGAAAAAGCCTGTTTCCATTTACCCTATCTATACCCCTCATAATTTTGTACACCGCTCAGCCCCAGTGCTTTGTTCTAACCTCTGGGTTCCGATATGCAGGCAGATATCAGGGTCTCACAACCATTTAGAAACATAATTCAAAAAGATTAATTCCCACCTGATGTGGGTCAAACTTGGCATCTCCAAACTGTCCCTTCTGAATCCTGTGAACAAGGTCGATTTGTTCATCTGTAAGCCGGATGTCAGTGCCAGTCATCTTATCTGGAACGGTACGCCTGTGGACAAGAAGCAAGCGGTAATAGGACCATAGGACATAGGAGCAGAAACAGACCATCGACTCTACTCCGACATGCAGAGTACAAAGTACATTTATTATCAAAGTGTGTATACATTATACAGCCTTGAGATTTGTCTCCTTACAGGCAGCCACAAAACAAGAAACCCAAAAGAACCCATAAAAAAAGACCCAATGTGCAGAGAGAAAAAAATGCAAATTGTGCAAACAACAAAAGCAAGCAAGCAGCATTTACAATGAAAGTGAGTCCTCAGACACGGACCCCGGAGCTGGCCCGCAACATCAGCCTCAGTTCAGTGCACCACGGGGTAAACAACTGTAGGTTTATTACCCTCTCAACTCCATTCTCCTGTCTTCTCTCCATAACATTTGATACCCTGACTATCAAGAACTTATCAACCTCTGCTTTAAATATACACACAGCCACCTGTTGCAATGAATTTCACGATTCGCCAGCCTCTGGCTAAAGAACTTCCTCTGCATCCCTGTTCTAAAGGGATGTCCTTCTATTCTGCAGCTGTGCCCTCTGGTCCTAGACTGCCCCACTAAAGTAAACAGAATATAAATTTATTCATTATCCATACCAGTAATCCGGATTCTCCATTTTATCCAGAAATTCATCCAGTTCATCCTTATTTCGGATTGGTTTGTAGATCTTTTTCCCATCTAAGTCATATCCAATGTGTGGATAGTCTTTGTACCATTCCATAGGGATATTACCCACAGTATTCCGGATATCCTATGAAAGTGTTGGGAAAATAAAAGACATTTAATTTCATCCAAATAAAAATATATTACTGACACATCCAAAATGCTGGAGGATCTCAGCAGGTCAGGCAGCATCTATGGAAAGGAATAAACAGTTGGCGTTTACATTATGGACTAATAATCATAATTAAAGGCCAAGATCAAAAGTTATTATTCCATCAAATATCATCAACAGTGCCAAGGTTTCCAGCTTCACGTTCCCAGGAATGAACATCCTGTTCTGTTTCAACCCCGTACATGACACAGCCAAGAACGCTCTCCACGTCCTACAGAGGCTAAATAAATACCTCCTTTCACCCTCACCACATTTTAATTGGCGCAACAACTTAAAGCATCGCATCCAGATGCATTACGGTTTGGTGCGGCAATTGCTCTGCCCAAGTCTCCAAGAAACTGCAAAGAATCTTGCACACACAGCTCAGCTCGTCACGGAAAGCAGCCTTCCTCTGTGGACTGTCTACACTTCTCGCTGCCTCAGTAAGGAAGCCAAGACTTCATCTATCCCAGACATTCTCCCTTCTCCCCCCTCCCATCCGGCAGAGATACAAAGCACGCCCCACCAGGCTCAATGACAGATCCTATTCCCATGTTACAAGACCATTGAACGGTTTCCTAGTACAATATGATGGACCCCTGATCTCAATCTGCCTGTACGGCACTTCCCCAGTAACACTACATTCTGCATTGTTACTGTTCTCCCCTGTACTACCTCAACACACTGCTGATCGGCAAGGCTGGCATGCAAAGCAAAGCTTTTCCCTCTACCTCAGAGCAGTGAAAATAATCGATCAATTTACCAAACTTCCATTAACAGAACAACACCCACAAAGAGCTGGAGGAACTCAGCAGGTCAGGCAGCACCTATGGTGAGGAATGAACAGTCAATATGTCAGGCATTGGCCAGTGTCAGAATTTCTTGTTTGTACAACATGGACATTGGTCAAGGAGTCTTATAAGAAATCAGATTTTGTGTTGTTAGACATAGCACTCAAGACGCAAAAACACTGAATCCCTGGCAGAGAATTTATGATATTTACCTATTTGTGACATTTACTGGGAGCTTTGTAGACCAAGGGCCAGAAGCATTGTTGAGGATCCCTAACACCCATCACACAATCTCTCTGACCCACCACTGGCAGGAAGGAAGTTCAGGAGCATCAGGATTAGGGCAGGCAGACAGGGTAAGAGCTTCTTCCCTCAGGCCGATGAATACCCTGTCATCACCGAGATCTCGTCACAGGGACAGTGAGCTGTTTGCTGCTTATCCATGCTGTGCACTACATGCATTTTGAATTATATTATATTTCATTAACTTTTCATGGTAATATTTTGTTTTATGTGCTACATCTGATATATGTTTTGTGGGTGGACTGTGGGTCCAGAGGAACAATTTTTCCTTTGGCTGTATACATGTATGCAGATGCCTTTCGAAAGTTCTGATTGAATCTGCTTCTGCTACCATAATTCTTCAGCAAAATATTATTTACTCTCTCTGCCTTCCTCTAGCGGAATCATCTTAAAACCTGCTGCTCCACCCTTCCTGGTGACAAGCCATCTTGTCAGCACCTTCTGCACCCTTGCCTCCACCCAAGCCAATAGGCAATGCCTCTTTTGTACTACCGGCTTCAATTTTACTGAGAACTCTGGACGATGCTAAATAATGTATTTCACCACACAATTACCTGAGCAGTGTGGCTGGATATTCAAAATTCAATTATATGCCACTGAAGCTGAATTCCTCTCAGCCACTGTCAGGTCGATTTTCAATACTCAGAAGTTCATAACGCAACATGGTAAAGGAAAGTGATTTCTGAAGTGGAACAATGATGCAGTTAACACTCTGTGATGCAAAGCTCAAGAAAATATAGCTGAAAGTAGCTGCAAATGCAGTCTGAGCAAGAGCCGCTGTGGCAGAGGACTAGTCTACACTTGCTATCGGCTGAGGGTGCTCATAATTAGTAGGTAATTAGTGCAACCAGATCCAAAAATACAAAGCAGGAGTGAAGATTCAACTCTCAATGGGTCAGAAGGTGTAAGAGCTTTTGAAATGCAGCTCTTACATCTTACAGGGTTGCTGTAGCACTGTGGAAACTCCCACTTTGATGGTGGCAACGTGCTACATTGTTCAGAGCAGGTGACTAAATTCAGTGGCCACTTTATTAAGTACCTCCTGTACCTATTAACACGGCCACGAGTGAAGTGAATGTGGTATTCTGCTGACCACTGTTGTATTATATGATGCTGCCCCCAGTCTGGCCATTCTCCTCATTAACAAGGCCATTTTCACTGAGAGAACTGCCACTCACTGGATGTTTTTTGTTTTTCCACACCATCCTCTGTAAAGTCCAGAGAGTGTTGTGCCTGAAAATCGCAGGAGATCAGCGGCTTCTGAGATACTCAAACCACCCCATCTGGCACCAAAGATCACTCCATTGTCAGTCACCTAGATCACATTTCTTCCCCACTCTGATGTTTGGTCTGAACAACAACTGAACCTCTTGACCACTTTTGCATGTTTTTATGCATTGAGTTGCTGCCACACGATTGGCTGATTAGATATTTGCACTAACGAGCAGGTGTACCTAATAAAGTGGCCAAGGAACTCATCCAGGACCCGTGTCAGAAAAAACGGCTGCAACACACCAAACGTATCAGCACTCCTCAAGCTGATTCTCTCAAGGGAGAAATATAGCCAATTCCCTCCAAATCATTTCAACAGGATTATTTGAAAGCTCTGGCTTTCCCGTAAAGGCAAAATAGAGTGGTGGCTCAGGGCAAACCATCCCACTGTCTGATGTAATTTAGGAAAGGCACCATAGTGTAGCAGATAGTGTAAGGCTACTGCAGTGCCACCAACGTGGGTTCAATTCCCGCCACTGTCTATCAGGAGTTTGAACTTTCTCCCCTTGACCGCATGGTCTTATGGTCTTTTTACACTAGTTATTCTTTATACAAAACCAGTTTAATGCGGTGTATAATTGTATGGAGGGGGGAGGGCTGGGAGTGGGTCTAGCAACCCCCGAGCAATGGAAACACCCGAAGTTCCACAGACCTCATCCCTGGGACAGGAAGGATCTTCACCTGGAAGACATACAAAGTCACGTGGTAAGAGCAGAAGCCAGAGGGCTGATCGAACTTCGGCGCAGGATAGAGGACTCTGGCGAGCTGCGGGCAGCGGCCTATGCTCCAGGAGGGGCAATGGGCTTAAGAAGTGCAACACAAAATCAGGGTGAGATTGGTTATCAAAGGATTTCTGGTAAATTTATTATCAAAGTATATATCTGTGTCACATAAACAACCATGATTCATTTTCCTGTGGATAATACTTAATGGAAGGTATTCTTTCAGATGGTATATATAATTGTCTGGATAGACAGCGTCTGATTAGGAACAGTCAGCATGGATTTGGGTGTGGAAGGTCATGTTTGACAAATCTTATTGAATTTTTTGAAGAGGTTACAAGGGAAGTTGACGAGGGTAAAGCAGTGGATGGTGTCCATATGGATTTCAGTAAGGCCTTTGACAAGGTTCCACACGGAAGGTTAGTTAGGAAGGTTCAATCGTTAGGTATTAATATTGAAGTAGTAAAATGGATTCAACAGTGGCTGGATGGGAGATGCCAGAGAGTGTTGGTGGACAACTGTTTGTCAGGTTGGAGGCCGGTGACTAGTGGTGTGTGCCTCAGGGATCTGAACTGGGTTCAATGTTGTTTGTCATATACATTAATGATCTGGATGATGGGGTGGTAAATTGGATTAGTAAGTATGCAGGTGATACTACGATAGGTGGCGTTGTTGATAATGAAGTAGGTTTTCAAAGCTTGCAGAGAAATTTAGGACAGTTGGAAGAGTGGGCTGAAAGGTGGCAGATGGAGTTTAATGCTGATAAGTGTGAAGTGCTACATTTTGGTAGGACTAATCAAAATAGGACATACATGGTAAATGGTAGGGCATTGAGGAATGCAGTAGAACAGAGTGATCTGGGAATAATGGTGCATAGTTCCCTGAAGGTGGAATCTCATGTGGATAGGGTGGTGAAGAAAGCTTTTGGTATGCTGGCCTTTATAAATCAGAGCATTGAGTATAGGAGTTGGGATGTAATGTTAAAATTGTACAAGGCATTGGTAAGGCCAAATTTGGAGTATTGTGTACAGTTCTGGTCACCAAATTATAGGAAAGATGTCAACAAAATAGAGAGTACAGAGGAGATTTACTAGAATGTTACCTGGGTTTCAGCATTTAAGTTACAGAGAAAGGTTGAACAAGTTAGGTCTTTATTCTTTAGAGCATAGAAGGTTGAGGGGGGACTTGATAGAGGTATTTAAAATTATGAGGGGGATAGACAGAGTTGACATGGATAGGCTTTTTCCACTGAGAGTAGGGGAGATTCAAACAAGAGGACATGAGAGTTAGGGGGCAAAAGTTTTGGAGTAACACGAGGGGGAACTTCTTTACTTAGAGAGTGGTAGCTGTGTGGAATGAGCTTCCAGTAGAAGTGGTAGAGGCAGGTTTGATATTGTCATTTAAAAAAAGAATTGGACAGGTATATGGACAGGAAAGGAATGGAAGGTTATGGGCTGAGTGCAGGTAGGTAGGACTAGGTAAGAGTAAGCGTTCGGCACGGACTCGAAGGGCCGAGATGGCCTGTTTCCATGCCATAATTGTTATAAAGTTATATAATCACAGTAAATGTATCCTGAGGTGGGAGGAAGAACAGCCAGAGCTTGTGGTACATATTGGTACCAATGACATAGGTAGGAAAAAGGAAGAGGTCCTGAAAACAGACTACAGGGAGTTAGGAAGGAAATTGAGAAGCAGGACGGCAAAAGTAGTATTCTTGGCCACACATTAGTGAGTATAGGAATAGAATGAGGTGGAGGATAAATGTGTGGCTGACGGATTGGAACATGGGGCAGGGATTCAGATTTCTGGATCATTGGGACCTCTTCTGGTGCAGGTGTGATCTGTACAAAAAGGACTGGTTGCACTTGAATCCCAAGGGGACCAATATCCTGGTGGGGAGGTTTGCTAAGGCTACTGTAGAGAGTTGAAACTAGAATTGTTGGGGGGTAGGAACTGAACAGAAGAGACTGGGGAAGAAGAGGTTGGGTCACAAATGGAGAAAGCTTATAGACAGTGCGAGAGGGAGGATAGGCAGGTGATAGAGAAGGGATGCACTCAGACCAAAGGTTTGAGATGTGTCTATTTTAACGCAAGGAGCAAAGCAGATGAGCTTACAGCGTGGATCAGTACTTGGAGATATGATGTGGTGGCCATTACAGAGACTCAGGAACAGGAATGGTTACTTCAAGTGCCGGGTTTTAGATGTTTCAGAAAGGACAGGGAGGGAGGCAAAAGAGGTGGGGGCATGGCACAGTTGATCAGAGATAGTGTCACGGCTGCAGAAAAGGTGGACGTCATGGAGGGATTGTCTACTGAGTCTCTGTGGGTGGAGGTTAGGAACAAGAAGGGGTCAGTAACTTTACTGGGTGTTTTTTTTTTATAGGCTGCCCAATAGTAGCAGGGATATTGAGGAACAGATAGGGAAACAGATCCTGGAAAAGAGTAATAAAAAGAGTTGTCGTGATGGGAGATTTAGATTTTCCAAATATCGATTGGCATCTCCCTAGAACAATGGGTTTAGATGGGGTAGAGTTTGTCAGGTGTGTTCAGGAAGGTTTTAGCATTGGGAAATGAACCTGGTCAGGTGTCAGATCTCTCGGTGGGAGAGCATTTTGGAGATAGTGATCATAATTCTATCTCCTTTACAATAGCATTGGAGAGAGATAGGAACAGACAAGTTAGAAAAGCGTTTTAATTGGAGTAAGGGGGATTATGAGGCTATCAGGCAGGAAATTGGAAGCTTAAATTGGAAACATGTTCTCAGGGAAAAGTACGGAAGGAATGTGGCAAATATTCAAGGAATATTTGTGTAGAGTTCTGTATAGGTAAATTCCAATGAGACAGGGAAGTTATGGTAGGATACAGGAACCATGGTGTACAACGGCTGTAATAAATCTAGTCAAGAAGAAAAGCTTACAAAAGGTTCAGAGAGCTAGGTAATGTTAGGGATCTAGAAGATTATAAGGCTACTAGGAAGGAATTTAAGAATGAAATTAGGAGAGCCAGAAGGTGCCATGAGAAGGCCTTGGCGGGCAGAACTAAGGAAAACCCCAAGGCATTCTACAAGTATGTGAAGAGCAAGAGGATAAGACGTGAAAGAATAGGATCTATCAAGTGTGACAGTGGGAAAGTGTGTATGGAACTGGAGGAAATAGCACAGGTACTTAATGAATACTTTACTTCAGTATTCACTATGGAAAAGGATCTTAGTGATTGTAGGGATGACTTGCAGTGGATTGAAAAGCTTGAAAATGTAGATATTAAGAAAGAGGATGTGCTGGAGCTTTTGGAAAGAATCGAGCTGGATAAGTCGCCAGAACTGGATGGGATGTACCCTAGGCTACAGTGGGAGGAGAGGGAGGAGATTGCTGACCCTCTGGCGATGATCTCTGCATCATTAATGGGGACGAGAGAGGTTCCAGAGGATTGGAGGGTTGTGGATGTTGTTTATTTATTCAAGAAAGGGAGTAGAGATAACTCAGGAAATTATAGACCAGTGAGTCTAACCTCAGTGGTTGGTAAGTTGATGGAGAAGATCCCGAGAGGCAGGATTTATGAACATTTGGAGAAGTATAATATGATTAGGAGTTGTCAGCATGGCTTTGTCAAGAGCAGGTCATGCCTTACGAGCCTGATTGAATTTTTTGAGGATCTGACTAAACACATTGATGAAGGAAGAGCAGTAGATGTAGTGTATATGGATTTCAGCAAGGCATTTGAGAAGGTAACCTGTGCAATGCTTATTGAGAAAGTAAGAAGGTATGGGATCCAAGGGGACATTGCTTTGTGGATCCAGAACTGGCTTGCCCAAAGAAGGCAGAGTGGTTGTAGACAGGTCATATTCTGCATGGAGGTTGGTGACCAGTGGAGTGCCTCAGGGATCTGTTCTGGGACCCTTACTCTTCGTGATTTTTATAAATGACCTGGATGAGGAAGTACAGGGATGGGTTGGTAAGTTTGCTGATGACACAAAGTTTGGAAGTGTTGTGGATAGTGTGGAAGGCGTCAGAAATTACAACGGGACATTGATTGGATGCAAAACTGGGCTGAGAAGTGGCAGATGGAGTTCAACCCAGATAAGTGTGAAGTGGTTCATTTTGGTAGGTCAAATATGATGGCAGAATATAGTATTAATGGTAAGACTCTTGGCAGTGTGGAGGATCAGAGAGATCTTAGGGTCTGAGTCCATAGGACGCTCAAAGCAACTGCGCAGATTGACGCTGTGGTTAAGAAGGCATACAGTGTATTGGCCTTCATTAATCATGGAATTGAATTTAGGAGTGAGAGGTAATGTTGCAGTTATATAGGACTCAGGTCAGACCCCACTTGGAGTACTGTGCTCAGTTCTGGTTGCCTCACTACAGGAAGGATGTGGAAGCCATAGAAAGGGTGCAGAGGAGATTTACAAGGATATTGCCTGGACTGGGGGCCATGCCTTATGAAAACAGGCTGAGTGAACTCGGCCTTTTCTCCTTAGAGTGACGGAGGATGAGAGGTGACCTGATAGAGGTGTATAAGATGATGTAAGGCATTGATCGTGTGCATAGTCAGAGGCTTTTTCCAGGGCTGAAATGGCTGCCACAAGAGGACACAGGCTTAAGGTGCTGGGGAGTAGGTACAGAGGAGATGTCAGGTAGTGAGTGGTGGGTGCGTGGAACGGGCTGCCGGCAACAGTGGTGGAGGCGGATGCGATAGGGTCTATTAAGAGACTTTTGGATAGGTACATGGAGCTTAGTAAAATAGGGGGCTATAGGTGAGCCTAGTAATTTCTAAGGTAGAGACATGTTCGGCACAACCTTCTGGGCCGAAGGGCCTGTATTGTGCTGTAGGTTTTCTATGTTTCTAAATATAAGAAATACAATAGAATCAATGAAAGGCCACACCCACCAGGACAGAAAATAGCCAATGTGCAAAAAAACCTAACAAATTGTGCAAATACAAATAGAGAGAAAAAGATGAAATATTAATAATAATTAAATAAGAAATAAATAGTGAGAACATGAGATGAAGAGTCCTTGAAAGTGAGCTTATAGGTTGTAGGAACAGTTGAGTGAAGTTCTCCCCTCTGAACCCGGTGGTGAGGTCCTGATGACGGATGCTGCTTTCCTACGACAGCACTCTGATGTGCTCAGTGGTGGGGAGGGCTTTACCTGTGATGGCCTAGGGCGTATCCACTATCTTCTGTAGGCTTTTCTGTACAAGGGCACTGAAATATGACTTGAAATTTGCAGGTTTGTCACATTACAGTGCAAAGGGATATGCAAAAAATGTGAAAGGCAAGACCTCACTGCAAACATTTTTCTTTTGTCCTGCAGGATACCTTTTCTGAGGTAAATTGTGTTAGTTATCACCACAAGCAGTGAAGGGGTGAGCGACAGTGAGGGAGTTTGGGGGATGAGCAGAGATGGTGCTCTGCAGAATCATTAGTTGGTGTTCCGATGCCCATACAGTTGGCCCAGTAGCTAGGTTGGTTCGCTCTGGACACCGAAAGGAGATGTCGGGGACTGAGCAGAGGAGATTTGGTACCCAGACAACCAGCCCTAGTATGAGGTTTGACCGCTCTGGGCACTACGCTGATTTGAATGAGAGTGACTTTGGGCTGGCTGACAAAATCTGGGCCCAGAGCGAGTCACTGGTCCAGGCCCAGATCCTTTTGCCATAGCCAGGCCACGCTGTTAGACAATTTAAACACTGATCGGAGACGAGAGCAGATTTTGCTTGCTCACTGTGACCGTCACTCCTCTCTCTAACGCACCTGAGCCTTGTGCTGTGTTGTTGTTTCGCTAATTTAAACACTGGCCCAGACATACTGAAAAGGCAGGGTGCCAGTTGAGACAAGAGCCAATTTTGCTCATTTTCTGCACTGGTCATCTCCATGGTGCTGAGGTTATGAAGACTGCCCTAGCTGCTGTGCTCCATAAACGAGGCTTTGGGCCTACTCTGGGCTGCGGATCTGAAGACTCAATTTGATTTGGAATGCTGTTGTTCGCTTCAATTCTTTGCATGATTTGTATTTTTTTTCTTTCTCTTGCACATCAAATGTTGGTCTTTTATTTTTATTTTTTTTCTTTAGTTGGGTTCTTTCAGGTTTCTTGCTTTTTGGCTACCTGTGATCAAATAAATCTCAAAGCTGAATAATTTATGAATGTAATTTATAAATGTAATTGAATCTTGAATGTCCAGGCACTGGGTAGAAACAAAACAGGAAAAGCCTCTGCACTCTCTCTGAAGTTTTCAAATCCTTCCTTTAATGAACTAGAATTGAACAAGTGTGGCGACACTTGCGATCTGCCCCTAGCACATCCTCAGACTACGTTGGTTGCTGATACAAATGCCACATTTCACTCTTGTGTCGATGTACAGTAGATTGATAAGTCAGTCATTTATTTTTTTTAAAACAGCACAGAAACTTTCACATACATATTAATTACCACTTAATGATTATTACTTGAGAAATATAAATATAAAATTCAGCGGTTAGAATGCTTGTGGAGGTCTAATATGTTCCACAATTCATCAAGAGGAGGCATTTAAACCTTTTCCAATCCTGTGGTTAGTTAATGACCTTTCATTATTTTTAGAAGGAACAATGAAGGGGGAAGTGCCAGAATCAATGGCAATATATTTTTGTGAAAATTCTTTCCGGTCAACACATTTTGATTGACGTTGTCAGCTGCCTGGTGGAGAGGTGAAGCAAGTTTAACATGGGTCTTCAGCTCTGCACCACAACGAAATCAGAAATTAGCTTGCCTGCCTGCCCATGTGCACGTGCACGTGCTCGTAGCAGGGCACTGACCCTAATTCGGCCCCGGCTTCAGCGGGCATTGGACAAAGGGGAGAAGTGTAGTACTGGTGTTCTGCGGTGGAGAGGGTGGGCAGTAGGAGCGCATTGGAGCCAAGACATGTTTTTGGCACAGAACAGAACGAGGTTTAATATGAATCCAGCTGTAGACAGGTGTGCTTGATACAGAGTTGAAATCAAAAGACTGAGCCCTCCAGGTCTGGGCTGTCAATTTGAAAGAAAAGAACATGAATTTTTATAGCAGTGTTCATACACAAATACATTTAGCACACACAGGTGCTTTCTGGAGAGTAGGCACTAAAGTAAAGTAGGAACACAGCAGGTAGTTTAAACTCAAACTTCGATGTTAAAGGTATTAAAATGATCGAATGGATAACAACAGCCAGAACACCAGGTATACAGATTACCAGGTGAGGTGTCTCAGCCTGAAACAATGATTATTTGTTCCTCTCCATGACCTGCTGAGTTGCTCCAGCATTGTGCATGTCTCTATGTGTCTGAATTCTGGAGCATCTGCAGAATCTCATGTTTAAGGCATACAGATTCCCTGGTCCTCATCAAGTAGTGCAATGGAGATTTTTAAGCCCACGTGAAATGGCAGCTAAGAACTGTGGTTAACTTTTCAAGTTGGTGGTCTGCACCTCCAATAATGCAGTGCTTACTCAGTCTCACACAAGCCTGGATTATGGAGTCTGGTTTCTGAAGCGAGACTTGAAAGCAGGAACATTAAAGCTGACCTCAAGGAACACAGTGCTCTTGGTTCCAACTTTAGAATCATGGTGTGTGTAAATAGCTGAAGGTGGTTAAGAGTTTGTGCAACCTGCTATTGGTAGTTATCTCACCAAGCATTGCCATCAGCATGGTCTGCGAGGAGCTCATTGAGGCTTAATCTGCAGGGAAAAGGAAGCTGGCCTTGCCAAGTGGTCACATCCCCTCACGGTACCAGAACCGCGTTCTGACGCGCGGTCCTTTTGGCCTGCCAAATGCCATTATGTCTGACTGATCTTTCGCCAGCTTCCACACCATTAACACACCTCATTCAGTTTTCCATCTGTAACTACTGCACAAAAACAGTAGAGGAAAATAACTGGAGCTGAAATACAGAGGAAGAATGCAATGAGAATAGTTAGTTAAAGGAATGCCATACTAAAAGTCAGGAATGATTCATAGTCCTTTGTTAAGCAATGACCTCAACCAAATATTCTTTTAATTATCGTACATGTGGTCTTTTATTCCCTATTCTTGCACTCTAGGTATTCCCATGCCCACCCCCAATAATCTGACCCAAATACTTGGCACAATACCAAACAGAAGAGGGAAAATGTTTCCAATGCTCACTTGGACACTACATTAAGAGCAGACGTTGACATTTAACAGTGATGTCATTTAAGTAAGATCTACTGTCCTCTGCAGTAGAACAGTCCTAGAGAAGTGTGAAATGGTTACCAATAGCCAACCAGGGATTAGAAAGTGAGGTTGATTGATTTAAAAGGACGAGACGGCAACACAGTGAGCAGAGCAGCTGCCTCACCGCTCCAGTGACCTGGGTTCAATCCCAACCTCGGGCTTTGTTTACAGAGAAATATTATCCCTCACATTACCCCCTTTAAATTAACCCAGAAAATAATTTAACCCCACCATGTCTCCTCGGTCTCTGCCTCAACACTTGGTTTGCCCAACACACTGGAAAATGAATTAGCTTTAAGAGTCCCCAGTATGGAAAGAACAGAAAGGCCAACAGAAAGTGGTGGACACAACAAGGCCCTCCCCACCATTGAGCACATCAAGGAGCGCTGTCACAAGACAGCAGCATCCATCATCAAGGAGCACCAGCACGCAGTCAAGCTCACTTGTTGCTGTGGCCATCAGGAAGGTGGTACAGGAGCTTAGGTCCAACATACCAGGTTCAGGAACAGTCATTACCCCTCAACCATCAGGCTCCTGAGCCACCTTCACTCACCACAACACTGCACTGATCTCACAATCTATGGACTCACTTTCAATTGGGCTTTTTGGCTATCAGACTAAACGTTATGCTTGGGTTAAGCCAAACATTGCACATCATCAAAAACACACCACCATCCCTCCTGTGAAGCATGCTTGTGTCTGCATCGTGCTGTGGGGATGCTTCACTGCAGCAGGCCCTGGAAGGCTTGTGAAGGTAGAAGGCAAAATGAATGCAGCAAAATACAGGGAAATCCTGGAGGAAAACCTGATGCAGTCTGCAAGAGAATTGCGACAAGGGCGATTTGCTTTCCAGCAATACAATGACTCCAAAAATAAAGCCAAAGCTACACAGGAATGGCTTAAAAGCAACAAAGTTAATGTCCTGGAGTGGCCAAGTCAGAGTCCAGACCTCAATCCGATTGAGAATTTGTGGCTGGACTTGAAAAGGACTGTTCACTCATGATCCCCATGCAATCTGACAGAGCTTAAGCAGTTTTGTAAAGAAGAATGGGAAAAAATTGCAGTGTCCAGACGTGCAAAGCTGATAGAGACCTATCCACACAGACTCAAGGCTGTAATTGCAGCCAAAGGTGCATCTACTAAATACTGACTTGAAGCAGGTGAGTAATTATGTAATCCATTATTTTGTGTTTAATAATTGTAATAAATTTAGACCAATTTGTAGAAACTTGTTTTCACTTTCTTTTCTGTTGATCAGTGTCAAAAAAGCAAATTAAATCCACTGTGATTCATTGTTGTAAAACAATAAAACGTGAAATTTCCAAGGAAGGTGAATAGTTTTTCTAGGCACTGCGTATGTCACAGTGATTTGTTTTTGAAAACTACGGCACAGAAACAGGCCCTTCAGTCCATATGGTCTGATTTGGACCATTTAACCTGCCCAGTCCCATCAACCTGCACCCAAATTTCTTCTATATGTTGAAATCTGGAATTTAGAAGATTGAGAAAGGATCTTATTGAGACGTATAAAATTCTAAAGGGATTGGACAGGCCAGATACAGGAAGATTGTTTCCGACGTTGGGGAAGTCCAGAACAAGGGGGTCACAGCTTAAGGATAAAGGGGAAGCCTTTTAGGACCGAGATGAGGAAAAACTTCTTCACACAGAGAGTGGTGAATCTGTGGAATTCTCTGCCACAGGAAACAGTTGAGGCCAGTTCATTGGCTATATTTAAGAGGAAGTTAGATATGGTCCTTATGGTTAAAGGGATCAGGGGGTATGGAGAGAAAGCAGGTACAGGGTTCTGAGTTGGATGATCGGCCATGGTCATACTGAATGGCGGTGCAGGCTTGAAGGGCCAAATGGCCTACTCCTGCACCTATTTTCTATGTTTCTAAATCAAAATTGCACTTGTGCTGGCAGCTTGTTCCACACTCTCACCACGAAGAAGCTACCAGTCATATTCCCCTTAAACATTTCACCTTTCACCCTTAACCCATGACTTCTAGTTGTAGTCTCACCCAACCTCAGTGGAAAAATCTTGCTTACATTTACTCCATCTATACACCTAATAGTTTTGTATCCCTCTATCAAGTCTGCGCTCAATCTTCTACATTCCAAGGAATAAAAACCTGCTTAATCTTTCCTTATAACTCAGGTCCTTTGTAAACATCTTTGTAACTTTTCTCTGTACTTCCAATCTTATTTACATTTTTTCTTTTGGTGGGTGATCAAAACTGTATACAATACTCCAAAGTATTAGGCCTCACCAACGTCTTGTACAAATTCAACATAACTTCCCATCTCCTGATCTCTGAAGGCCAACGTGCTAAAAGCTTTACCTGGGGAAAGCAATAGCGGCCATACCTCTGGCACCGAGTCTGTCTAAGAAAGGTAGGGAATCAAAGAGGATGGTGGCAGTTACGGGGACAGACAGGCAATCTGTGGATCTGAAAAGGAAATACAGTTGGCAGTTTGCTTCCCAAGTGTCAGGGTCCATGATGCTTCTGAACACATCCACGATACCCTGAAATGGGAGGGTGAGCAGCCAGAGGTCGTGGTACACATCGGTACCATCAACATAAGTAGAAAAAGGGAGGAGATTCTGAAAACAGAACACAGGGAGCTAGGAAGGAAGCTGAGAAGCAAGACCCCAAGGGTAGTAATCTCGGGATTGCTGCCTATGACACGTTACAGTGAGGATAGGAATAGAATGAGGTGACAGATAAATGCCTGGCTGGAGAATTGGAGCCAGGAGCAAGGATTCAGATTTCTGGATAATTGAGACCTCTTCTGGGGCAGGTGTGCCCTGTACAAAATGGCCGGTTGCACTTGATTCTGAGGGAGATCAAAATTCTTGCAGGCAGGTTTACCAGAGCTGAGGATGAGCCAGCAGATTTACAAGTAGATGGGTGTAACGTGAATGTAAGGAAGGACAAGCCAATGATTGGATACAAAGTCAGACAGAGAAAAGAGTTAAGTTGTACCACAGAAGCAAATGAAAGGGTGAAGAATGCAGGACTGAAGATGCTGTATTTAAATGTATAAGGTGGGTGATCCCATGGCGCAATTATAGATTAGTCGGTATGACGCTGTGTGCATCACTGAGTCGTGGCTGAAAGGAGGTCACGGTTGGTCGTTTACATCAGTTTTCTTGCAGGCATATACAGAAAACACAAAAGACACAATAGACAATCAACGTGCAAAGAAATCTGTGAGAATATAAAAAGAAAATAAAAGCCAACGAAAACACCAACAATAAATAGACAGACAGGTAAATAAATATCAAAAACATGAGATGTAGAGTCCTTGGAAGTGAGTCAATAGGTTGTGGGAACAGTTCAGCAATGGGGTGAGTGAAGTCATCCCCTCTGGTTCAAGTGGCTGATGGTTGAGGGGTATTACCTGTTCCTGAATCTGGTGGTGTGTGTCCAAAGGCTCCTGCACCTCCTTCCTGATGGTAGCAGTGAGTAGACAGAATGGCCTGGGTGGTGGGGGTCCCTACTGATGGATGCTGCTTTCCTGCGACAGTATGACCTTTTGAATATCACATGACCCTCGATACACTTTTACAGCACAATACAATTCTGAATCTCAGTAACCAAACCTAAAGGAGAAAAGAAGGCAAAAGAAAGGAAATTATAGGCCAGTTAGCCTAACCTCAGTGGTTGGGAGAGTGTTGGAGTCTATTAGTAAGGATGAGGTTTTGAGGTACTTGGAGACTAATGATGAAATAAATCAAAGTCATCATGGTTTCGAGGAAGTAACAAGCAGGGTGGACAAAGGAGAGGGAGTGGATGTCATTTACTTGGATTTTCAAGGTGGTGTTTGATAAGGTGCCACACACGGGGCTGCTTAACTATGGCATTACAGGAAAGATACTGGCATGGATAGAGGAATGGATGCTAGGCAGGAGGCAGCGAGTGGAAAGATTCACAAGAATGATTCCAGGAATGGAAAGGTTACCGTATGAGGAATGTCTGGCCGCTCTTGGACTGTATTCCCTGGATTCAGGAGAATGAAGGGCGATCTCATAGAAACATCCCAAATGTTAAAAGACCTCAACAGATTAGATATGGCAAAGTTATTTCCCATGGTAAGGGATTCTAGGACAAGAGAACATGACTTCAGGACTGAAGGACAACCTTTTAGAACAGAGGTGCAGATAAATTACTTTAGTCAGAGGGTGGTAAATCTGTCGAATTTGTTGCCATGAGCAGCTGTGGAGGCGAAGTCACTGGATGCATTTAGGGCAGCGATAGGTAGGTTCTTGATTAGCCAGGGTATCAAAGGGTATGGGGTGAAAACAGGGGAATGGGGTTGACTGGAAGAATTGGATCAGCCCATGATTGAATGGCAGTAAAGACTCAATGGGCCAAATGGCCTACTTCTGCTCCTCTATCTTATGGTCTTATTGTCCAGCTGCATCATGGCTTGGTATGGAAATGCCAAAGTCCTTTAACAGAAAAACCTCCAAACAGTAGAAGATACGGCCCAGTCCATCACGGGTGAAGCCCTCCCTACCACTGAGCACATCTACACAGAGCGCTGTCACAGGAAAACACCCTCCATCATCAGGGGGCCCTCACCACCCACCACCCAGGGCATGCTCTCCTCTAACTGCTGCTACCAGCCCCAGGACCCTCACCACCCACCACCCAGGTCATCTTCTCCTCTAACTGCTGCTATCAGCCCCAGGACCCTCACCACCCAGGTCATGCTCTCCTCTAACTGCTGCTACCAGCCCCAGGACCCTCACCACCCAGGTCATGCTCTCCTCTATCTGCTGCTACCAGCCCCAGGACCCTCACCACCCACCACCCAGGTCATGCTCTCCTCTAACTGCTGCTATCAGCCCCAGGACCCTCACCACCCACCACCCAGGTCATGCTCTCCTCTAACTGCTGCTATCAGCCCCAGGACCCTCACCACCCACCACCCAGGTCATGCTCTCCTCTAATTGCTGCTATCAGTCCCAGGGCCCTCACCACCCTCCACCCAGGTCATGCTCTCCTCTAATTGCTGCTATCAGTCCCAGGACCCTCACCACCCAGGTCATGCTCTCCTCTAACTGCTGCTATCAGCCCCAGGACCCTCACCACCCACCACCCAGGTCATGCTCTCCTCTAACTGCTGCTACCAGCCCCAGGTCCCTCACCACCCACCACCCAGGTCATGCTCTCCTCTAACTGCTGCTACCAGCCCCAGGACCCTCACCACCCACCACCCAGGTCATGCTCTCCTCTAACTGCTGCTATCAGCCCCAGGACCCTCACCACCCACCACCCAGGTCATGCTCTCCTCTAACTGCTGCTACCAGCCCCAGGACCCTCACCACCCACTACCCAGGTCATGCTCTCCTATAACTGCTGCTACCAGCCCCAGGACCCTCACCACCCAGGTCATGCTCTCCTCTAACTGCTGCTACCAGCCCCAGGACCCTCACCACCCACCACCCAGGTCATGCTCTCCTCTAACTGCTGCTACCAGCCCCAGGACCCTCACCACCCACTACCCAGGTCATGCTCTCCTATAACTGCTGCTACCAGCCCCAGGGCCCTCACCACCCAGGTCATGCTTCCTCTAACTGCTGCTATCAGCCCCAGGACCCTCACCAGCCACCACCCAGGTCATGCTCTCCTCTAACTGCTGCTATCAGCCCCAGGACCCTCACCACCCACTACCCAGGTCATGCTCTCCTCTAACTGCTGCTATCAGCCCCAGGGCCCTCACCACCCACCACCCAGGTCATGCTCTCCTCTAACTGCTGCTATCAGCCCCAGGACCCTCATCACCCACCACCCAGGTCATGCTCTCCTCTAACTGCTGCTACCAGCCCCAGGACCCTCACCACCCACCACCCAGGTCATGCTCTCCTCTAACTGCTGCTACCAGCCCCAGGACCCTCACCACCCACCACCCAGGTCATGCTCTCCTCTAACTGCTGCTATCAGCCCCAGGACCCTCACCACCCACCACCCAGGTCATGCTCTCCTCTAACTGCTGCTACCAGCCCCAGGACCCTCACCACCCACCACCCAGGTCATGCTGTTCTCTTACTGCTGCTATCAGCCCCAGGACACTCACCACCCACCACCCAGGTCATGCTCTCCTCTAACTGGTGCTACCAGCCACAGGACCCTCACCACCCACCACCCAGGTCATGCTCTCCTCTAACTGCTGCTACCAGCCCCAGGACCCTCACCACCCAGGTCATGCTCTCCTCTAACTGGTGCTACCAGCCCCAGGACCCTCACCACCCACCACCCAGGTCATGCTCACCTATAACTGCTGCTACCAGCCCCAGGACCCTCACCACCCACCACCCAGGTCATGCTCTCCTCTAACTGCTGCTACCAGCCCCAGGGCCCTCACCCCCCACCACCCAGGTCATGCTCTCCTCTAACTGCTGTTACCAGCCCCAGGACCCTCACCACCCACCACCCAGGTCATGCTCTCCTCTAACTGCTGCTACCAGCCCCAGGACCCTCACCACCCACCACCCAGGTCATGCTCTCCTCTAACTGCTGCTATCAGCCCCAGGACCCTCACCACCCACCACCCAGGTCATGCTCTCCTCTAACTGCTGCTACCAGCCCCAGGGCCCTCACCCCCCACCACCCAGGTCATGCTCTCCTCTAACTGCTGTTACCAGCCCCAGGACCCTCACCACCCACCACCCAGGTCATGCTCTCCTCTAACTGCTGCTATCAGCCCCAGGACCCTCACCACCCACCACCCAGGTCATGCTCTCCTCTAACTGCTGCTACCAGCCCCAGGACCCTCACCACCCACCACCCAGGTCATGCTCTCCTCTAACTGCTGCTACCAGCCCCAGGACCCTCACCACCCAGGTCATGCTCTCCTCTAACTGGTGCTACCAGCCCCAGGACCCTCACCACCCACCACCCAGGTCATGCTCACCTATAACTGCTGCTATCAGCCCCAGGACCCTCAGCACCATCCACCCAGGTCATGCTCTCCTCTAACTGCTGCTACCAGCCCCAGGACCCTCACCACCCACCACCCAGGTCATGCTCTCCTCTAACTGCTGCTATCAGCCCCAGGACCCTCACCACCCACCACCCAGGTCATGCTCTCCTCTAACTGCTGCTATCAGCCCACGATCCTCACCACCCACCACCCAGGTCATGCTCTCCTCTAACTGCTGCTATCAGCCCCAGGACCCTCACCACCCAGTTTCAAGAACAGTTATTACCCCTCAACTATCAGCATCTTTATGATGGATGATAGGGTGGTAAATTGGATTAGGAAGTATGCCGATGATACTAAGGTAGGAGGTGTTGTGGATAATGAGGTGGGTTTTCAAAGCTTGCAGGGAGATTTATTCCGGTTAGAAAAATGGGCTGAATGTTGGCAGATGGAGTTTAATGCTGAGAAGTGTGAGGTTCTACATTTTGGCAGGAATAATCCAAATAGAACATACAGGGTAAATGGTAGGGCATTGAGGAATGCAGAGGAACAGAGAGATCTAGGAATAACAGCACATAGTTCCCTGAAGGTGGAGTCTTATGCAGATAGGGTGGTGAAGAAGGCTTTTGGAACGCTGGCCTTTATAAATCAAAGCATTGAGTACAGAAGTTGGGATGTAATGTTAAAATTGTACAAGGCATTGGTAAGGCCAAATTTGGAATATTGTATACAGTTCTGGTCACCGAATTATAGGAAAGATATCAATAAATTAGAGAGAGTGCAGAGACGATTTACTAGGATGTTACTTGGGTTTCAGCACTTAAGTTACAGAGAAAGGTTGAACAAGTTAGGTCTCTATTCATTGGAGCATAGAAGGTTGAGGGGGGATTTGATCGAGGTATTTAAAATTTTGAGAGGGATAGATAGAGTTGACGTGAATAGGCTGTTTACATTGAGAGTAGGGGAGATTCAAACGAGAGGACATGATTTGAGAGTTAAGGGGGCAGAAGTTTAAGGGAAACACGAGGGGGTATTTCTTTACTCAGAGAGTGATAGCTGTGTGGAATGAGCTTCCTGTAGAAGTAGTAGAGGCTAGTTCAGTTGTGTCATTTAAGGTAAAATTGGATAGGTATATGGACAGGAAAGGAGTGGAGGGTTATGGGCTGAGTGCGGGTAGGTGGGACTAGGTGAGATTTAGAGTTCGGCACGGACTAGGAGGGCCAAGATGGCCTGTTTCCGTGCTGTGATTGTTGTATGGTTATATCTTGAACCAAAGGGAATAATTTCACTCCACTTGCCCTATCATTTAAAATGTTCCCACAACCTGCAGACTTACGTTGAAGGACTCTTCACCTTATGTTCTTGATATTTATTGCTTGATTGCTTATTTATTATTTTGTTTTGAATTTGTACAGTTTGGTGGTTTGTTTCTGCACATCGGTTGATTGACCTGTTGGGTTTGGGCATTCATTAATTCCATTGTGTTTCGTGCATTTACTGTGAATGCCTACAGGAAAATGAATCTCGTGGTGGTATACATGTACTTTGAACTTTGAGAATAAGGTTAGGCAAGTGTTCTTTTCTGCTGTACTACCACCAGCAGCCCACTTGCCATCATGGACATTGATACAGAAAGGTGCAGAAAGGGGCCAGTAATATCATGAAGGATCCCACTCACCCTGCTCATAGACTGTTTGCCCATTCCCATCAGGGAGGAAGCTACGTAGCATTGAAACCAGGACCAGCAGATTCACAAAGTTAAGTTTCCACAGCAATAAGACTAATCAACACCTCCACCCACTAACCCACCCTGCCACACCCCCAATCACCATTACACAATCATTTCCTGTCAGTCACCTTGTGTATAGACAGTCCTGTGCCTCACATCACTCTATGGACAGACAATCAATTTATGTATACAAGTCCATAAGACAGTAGGAGCAGAATTAGGCCAATTGTCCCATATGACTGCTTATTATTCTATCAGTCAATTTATTATCTCTCTCAACCTCATTCTCCTGCCTTCTCACTGTAATTTTTGACATCCTGACTAATCAAGAACATATCCACCTCCACTTTAAATATATCCAATGACTTGGTCGCCACAGCTTTCTATGGCAATGAATTCCAGATTCACCACCCTCTGACTAAAGAAATTTCTCCTCATCTGTTCTAAAAAGATGTCCCTCTATTCTGAGGCTGTGTTCTCTGGCCCTGGATTCCTCCACTATGGACAATATCCTCTCCACATCCACTACATTGAGGCTATTCAATAGGTTTCAATGAGATCTCCCCCTTATTGTGTTTTTTTTTAAATTTATGTGGTTTTTTTTAATCTTATTGTGTTTTTTTTGTGTTGCATTGGATCTGGAGTAATAATTATTTGTTCTCCTTTATATTTGTGTATTAGAAATAACATTAAACAATCTTGAATATCTTGGCTCAGTGATGGGCATTGTTGACATCATATTCAGGACGTGGTCTTGAGGAGAGAAGGGAGGGAAGAAAGATGGGAATAATAAACCAACTAGATACCAAATTTGATTGCAAGCAATACCCAATTTCCTCTATGCACAGATATTTAATGCAGAACTCTAATGTAAACTGTGCCAGTCCACCACCTTCATCCAGCCACCATTTCCTCAGCCAGAAATGTCGATTCAATGAAAGCATACAAAGTGTAACAAGTGTTTGCAAACCCTACTCTTATTAAAGTCAGGTGGAATATCTGCGTTAAATTAGCTTGAGTCAGGCTGAAAAATAATCACTGCCATGCAGACATTTCCCTCAAACACCTGGAAAGAAAAATTGATAAAATGCTAAGATCGTTTTCTCCCCCCCAATCGACACTGAGGCCGTCTAGACAGCCAGTAACTCTGGCAAAGCTAGAATGCTGATATCTTCAACTTTTGACATCTTTGACAGCTTGACAGGTTGTACGAAGCTGAGGAAGTACCACGAAAAGAAGTTTGTTCGGAGGCCAAGAGAAGCAAAGGGAGGACCCAGAAGTGAAGAGAACAGAGAGTGGCAGATGTCATTGCCACAGACTGCTGCACAGGCCAAGTCAGGTATATTTAAAGCAGAGATTGATAGGTTCTTGATTAGTCAGGGAACCAAAAGTTATAGAGTAGGCAGGAGAACGGAGCTGAGGGATAATAAATCACCCATGATAGAATGAAGGAGCAGAGTTGATGGGCTGAGTGGCCTAATTCTACTCGTTTCATGGTCTTCTAAAAATCCATACGTACAACTTCTGCAGCAATTTCATCCATCACTTTCAAGGACTCTACAGTCATGTTCTCAAAATTATTTATTTATTATTTGTCTTTTTTTGTTTTTGCCCACTGGTTGTTTGCCAATCATTGATTCATTTGCATTTCTTTGCTCTTCTTAGAATGCCTGCAAGAAAATGAATCTTTGGGTAGCATATGCTGATACTTACATATCTGATAACAAGCCTACGTTGAACTTGAACGTACAAAGTGAGGAATAGGCATAGGATCGATCATTCCCCCTCGGCAACTAGTTTCTGTGCAGTATGACTTGATTTGCCATCTTAGTATTCACCACTCATCTGGACCTCATTGCAAACTATGATTCCTCAAAACTAGATTTTCTTACCAACATGTTCATTATTAACAAAACTGAGCATAGCTTACCAACTTGAAAATCATAGTTCAGAGTAAATTTATTATTAAAGCGCATATATGTCACCATATAAACCCTGAGATTTGTTTTCTAGTGGGCATTCACAATAATACGAAGAAGAAACACAGTAGGATTAATGTAAAACCATACAAAACAACCAATGTGAAAAAGGAAACAAACTGTGCACATACAAGAGAAAATAATAAAAAACCAAAAGCAATAAATATTGAGAACCTGAAATGAAGAGACTTTGAAAGTGAGTCTGTAGGTTGTGGCAACACACACAAAATGCTGAAGGAACTCAGCAGACCCGTCAATATCTATGGAAAAGACCTTTCAGTAGGACTGGGGGATAAAAAGATGAATAGATTTAAAAGGTGGGGGGGAGGGAAGTGAGAAACACGAGGTAGGTGAAACCGGGAGGAGGAGGGATGAAGTAAAGAGCTGGGAAGTTGATTGGTGAAAGAGATACAGGGCTGGAGGGCGATCAACACTGTTGCACCTCAGGGGTGTGTGCTTAGCCCACTGCTCTACTCTCTCTATACACATGACTGTGTGGCCAGGCATAGCTCAAATACCATCTACAAATTTGCTGACAATACAACCATTGTTGGTAGAATCTCAGGTGGTGATGAGAGGGCGTACAGGAGTGAAATATGCCAACTAGTGGAATAGTGCTGCAGCAACAACCTGGCACTCAGCATCAGTAAGACAAAAGAGCTGACTGTGGACTTCAGTAAGGGTAAGACGAAGAAGCACATACCAATCCTCATAGAGGGATCAGAAGTGGAGGGAGTGAGCAGTTTCAAGTTCCTGGGTGTCAAGATCTCTGAGGATCTAACCGGGTCCCAAAATATCAATGTAGTCATAAAGAAGGCAAGCCAGTGGCTATACTTCATTAGGAGTTTGAAGAGATGTGGCGTGTCAACAGATACGCTCAAAAACTTCTATAGTTGTACCATGGAGAGCATTCTGACAGGCTGCATCACTGTCTGGTATGCAGGGGCTACTGCACAGGACCGAAAGAAACTGTAGAAGGTTGTAAATCTAGTCAGCTCCATCTTGGGCACTAGCCTACAAAGTACCCTGGACATCTTTAGGGAACAGTGTCAGAAAGGTAGCGTCCATTATTAAGGACCTCCAGCACCCAGAGCATGTCCTTTTCTCACTGTTACCATCAGGTACAGGGTACAGAAGCCTGAACACTCAGCAATTCAGGAACAGCTTCTTCCCCGCTGCCATCTGATTCCTAAATGGACATTGAAGCTTTGGACACTATCTTACTTTTTTTTAATATACAGTATTTCTGTTTTTGCAGATTTTTAAAAATCTATTCAATATATGCTGCAATTGATTTACTTGTTTATTTATTTTTATTATTACTTTTTTCTCTCTCTGCTAGATGGTATATTGCATTGAACTGCTGCTGCTAAGTTAACAAATTTCACATCACATGCCAGTGATAATAAACCTGATTCTGAGTCCAATAGGAGAGGACAGAAGGCCATGGAAGAAAGAAAAGTGGGGGGGAGGGAGCACCAGAGTGATAGGCAGGCAAGGAGACAAGGTGGGAGGGCAAAAAGGGGATGGGGAATGGTGAAGTGAGGTTTGGGAAGAGGCCATTACCAGAAGTTTGAGAAATTGATGTTCATGCCATCAGGTTGGAGGCCATCCAGATGGAATATGGGGTGTTGTTCCTCCAACCTGAGTGTGGCTTCATCACCATAGTAGGGGAGGTCATGGATAGACATATTGGAAAGCTCTGTATCTCTTACACCAATCAACTTCCCAGCTCTTTGCTTCGCCCCTCTCCCTCCCAGTTTCATCTATTACCTTGTGTTTCTTTCTCCTCTACCCCCACTTTTTAAACTCTACTCATCTTTTTTTCTTCAGTCCTGCTGAAGAATCTCAGCCCGAAATGTCAACTGTACTCTTTCCCATAGATGTTGCCTGGCCTACTGAGTTCCTTCAGCATTTTGTTAGTGTTGTTTGGATTACCAGCACCTGCAAATGTTCTCTTGTTTGTCATAGGTTGTGGGAATAGTTCATTGTTGTGCTGAGTGAAGTTATCCCCTCTGGTTCAAGAGAGTGATGGTCGCGGGGTATTAACTATTCCTGAACCCAGTGGTGTGGGCCCTTAATGATGGATGCAGCTTTCCCACAACAGCGCTCCACTGTATGATCTGAATAAGTCAAGTTCTCCACCCTCCAATCCTCTATCCACGTTAACCACATTATTGGCTCTTGATGCCAGTAGCCCACCTTGAATATCAGAGGTCTAATAAATTTGTTGGAACTTATCCTTTCTTTGCTAACATGACTGGACAGACTTGAGTTGGTTCAGGTTTCCTGGAGTGCTCTGTTAACACTTTGTTCCAACGATTCCATATGACCACAAGTCATAGGAGCAGAATCCGGCCATTTGGCCCACCGAGAAACCACCACCATTTCATCATGGTTGATTCATTATCCCCCTCAATCCCATGCTCCTGCCTTCTCCCCACGCCCTTTGACATCCTGACAACAGATGTTACTGGCATACAATTCCCAGTTTCCTCTCTCTCTCTCTCTCTCCCCCTCATTCCACTTTCCAATCTAGAGGAAACTTCCCAGGACCTAGGAAATTTTGGAATGTAACAACTATGAGCTCAGGCAGCAAGTCCAAGGTCTTCCCTCGAGTCTGCCTCGCCTTTTTTCTTTAATTACATTAACCAATTCAAGGTTTCCACTTTCTTTCTCTAGGAATGCTTCTGTTGTGAAGACAGGTAAACAATATTCGGTTAACATCTCTGCTAATTCCTTATCCCTCATTCTCTCTTCATATTTATTAATATTCCACCTTAAAATCCATTCTTTATTCCTTTAACTTCCACCTGTATCTTGTTTCTCCATCTATTGATTTCTGCTTTTGAAAATCCACTCAAACCTACTGTTATTCTTCACTATTCTTTTTCATTCAATATAATATCAGTAACTTCTTTAGTGAGCCACGAATGGATCATTTTTCCCAACCAGTCTTTATTTCCCAGTGGAATATACATTCAAGAGAATTATAATAGAACTCTTTAAACATGTGCCACTGCTAATCTACCATACCTTTTAATCTAATTTTCCAATCTAGTTTAGCCAAGTCTCCCTCATTCCTCTGTAATTGCCTTTTTTTTAAAGACTCCAAGATTTGATGTTGAATTTGTCACTCTAACTGAATGTGAAATTACATCACAATAAGATTACTTTTTCCCAGAGGGCCTTTTACTGAGATTTCTAATTAATTCAGTCTCATTTTCCCATTACCAGATCCAAAATAGTCTGCTGTTTTAATGCATTGTTCTAGGAAAATATCTTGAATGCATTTCTTGAAGATACCTTCAAGTATTCCAGAACTATTGGACAAACTTGGGCTGTTTTCTCCGGAGCAGCAAACGCTAAGAGGAGATCTGATAGAGGTTAATAAGATTATGAGAGGCATAGACAGAGTAGACATTCAGCATATTTTTTCTAGGGTTGAAATGTCTCATACCAGAGGGCATCCATTTAAGATGAGAGGGGGTAATTTCAAAGGAGATGTGAGGGGCAAGTATTTTTAAAAATACAGAGTAATGAGTGCCTGGAATGATGGTAGAGGTAGAAACGTTAGGGACTTTTAGATAGACACATCAATGTGAGGAAAATAGAAGGGTATGGACATTTTGTAGGCAGAAGCGATTAGTTAGCCATTTGATTACTAATTTAATTGGTTGGCACAACATTGTGGGCAGAAAGGTCTGTTCCTGCGCTGTACTCTTCTATGTTCTATTGAACTGTTCTTTATGACTGCTTTCTCCAATTTGATTCACTTAATCCATTCCCCGGTGGTTTACAAGCCCCTCATTATTCCTCAGCTTACAGTCTGACCAACAATACAGCTGTTTAACAATTGACAGACTATTCCCAACCACATTTTCTACCCTATTATATTCCTCCATCTCACCAAAGATGACTCTACTTCCGGAACTGTTTGGTAATTGTCCTGAAGGTCAGCTTTTGTCATTATACCTATCGTCCGTCAATGATAAGGCACCTGCCTCTCCTGAATCCCAACACCCTCCCCCCCCCAAAAAAAAATCCTTTTCTCCTTTTTCCATTTGGCTATCTTTCAAAAATGTCACTACTGTAGAATATGCAGCTTCCAGCTGAAGCCATTTTATAGGCATGCCAAGATCCAACATTCCCCCCCCCCCCCCCCGTTAACACCATGAATTCATCTACCATTGTTGTCATAGAGACAGAACCTAATACCCACTCTGTCCATACTCATCAGTAAGTACCTGACTGGAGGAATCCTATATACCAGTACCTGGTCTGCAGTATTCTATACTTTGGTCATTCCAATGCTCAGCCAACTTCCACTTCGGCACAGTGCCTGTTCCCACCACCCAGTAAGGGAATGCAACTACCTTCTACTGGAAAAAATCTCTTGCTCCTCAACACCTTTGCTATGGGGGAAAATTTCCTCATATCAGCTCAATCTATTCCCGTCCTAATGTTGAAATTAAAGATTAGCTTTATTTGTCATGGAAACAAAGTGAAATGCATTGTTTTGCGTCAACAATCAACACAGTACAAACATGTGCTGGGAGCAGCCTGCAAGTGTAGCCATGCTTCCTGGTGTAAATATCCATGACTTACTAACCCTAACATGTACGTCTTTGAAATGGATGTAAGAGGAAACCCACAAGGTCACAGGGAGAGCGTACAAATTCCTTAGACAGTGAAGGGAACTGAACCCTGCTCTTACAGCTGGCAGTGTAAAGTGTTATGCTAACTGCTACACTACCGTCTCCCTCAGCCTACCCAGTTCGTCCTTCTGCCATCCTAGGCAACATCCTAGCAAATATCCTTTGCACACTCTCCACGTGTATCACATCTTTACCACAGTGCAGCTTACCACAACCTTCCTGTTCTTACATTCAAATGCCTTTTCACCAGTCTTATTCACCTGCACTGCTACCTTCAGGATGTGCATACAAAGATTTCTCTGTTCCTCAGTGTAAGGTCCCACAATTCACTGTGTCGGTCATACCATGATTAATCCTTATAAAGTCAAGACCTCACATTTATCAGAATTAACTCTCCTTGTCACTCACCTTCCCATATTATCAATTGGTTGATATTGTAGCGGTGTGCTACAAACAGCGCTAAAATTACGACACGGAGTCGGTAACTGCAGTCGAAGGAAAAACTTTATTCGAAAACTTCAGCCTCACTTTTTAGCCTCTGTCAACCGGCCCCCCATGGCGAAGAGGCTCCAAAGCTCTGTGCTCGCAAACCCCCGTAGGCTATCTAATTGTGAGTCGGTTCGCATACGCTAGGAAATGAGCCGCCACATAACCCCCCCCCAGAACCGGCGATACACCCCCCAATGTCCACAGCCTGGGCCAGAACCTGCTTGGGAGGTCGGCCTCTGCGCCGAGGCGCCGGAAACTCGGCCGGTTGCGCCAGGTCCACATGGGCCGGCTTGAGGCGGTCCACCGTGAAAACCTCCTCCTTCCCCCCAACGTCCAGCACGAACGTGGACCCGTTGTTCCGGAGCACCGTAAACGGCCCCTCGTATGGCCGCTGCAGCGGTGGCCGATGCCCGCCCCTTCGTACAAACACAAACTTACAGTTCCGTAGGTCTTTGGGTACGCAGGTCGGGTGCCGCCCGTGCTGTGAAGTGGGTATGGGGGCCAGGTTACCGAGCTTCTCGCGAAGTCTGCCCAGGACTGCAGCGGGTTCTTCCTCTTGCCCCCTCGGGGCTGGTAGGAACTCCCCGGGGACGGCCAGGGGCGCGCCGTATACCAACTCGGCCGACGAGGCGTGCAGGTCGTCCTTGGGCGCTGTGCGGATGCCGAGAAGGACCCAGGGAAGCTCGTCCGCCCAGTTGGCTCCTCGCAGGCGGGCCATGAGGGCCGACTTCAGGTGACGGTGGAAACGCTCCACTAGCCCGTTCGACTGTGGGTGGTAGGCAGTGGTGTGGTGCAGCTGAGTCCCCAAAAGGCTGGCCATAGCTGACCACAGGCTGGAGGTGAACTGGGCGCCTCTGTCGGAGGTAATGTGGGCTGGTACACCAAAGCGGGATATCCAGGTGGCGATCAGGGCTCGGGCGCAAGATTCGGAGGTGGTGTCGGTGAGCGGGACCGCCTCTGGCCATCTTGTGAACCGGTCCACGATAGTCAGGAGGTAACGCGCTCCGCGCGACACTGGCAGGGGGCCCACGATATCCACATGAATGTGGTCGAAACGCCGGTGGGCGGGATGGAACTGCTGCGGTGGGGCTTTGGTGTGCCGCTGAACCTTGGCCGTCTGGCAGTGCATGCACGTCCTGGCCCATTCACTGACCTGTTTGCGGAGTCCGTGCCAAACGAACCTGCTGGAAACCATCCGGACAGTTGTCCGGATGGAGGGATGCGCCAAGTTATGAATGGAGTCGAAAACACGTCGCCGCCAGGCTGCGGGGACGACCGGACGGGGCTGGTTGGTGGCGACGTCACAGAGTAGGGTCCTCTCACCTGGGCCCACGGGGAAGTCCTGGAGCTGCAAACCAGAGACTGCAGTCCTGTAACTCGGAATCTCCTCATCTACCTGCTGTGCCTCTGCCAGTGCCTCAAAGTCTACCCCTTGGGAAAGGGCATGAACGGTAGGGCGAGAGAGCGCATCCGCCACGACATTGTCCTTACCCGAGACGTGCCGGACATCCGTTGTGTATTCAGAGATGTAGGACAGGTGGCGTTGCTGGCGGGATGACCAGGGGTCGGATGCTTTCGTAAACGCAAAGGTAAGCGGTTTGTGGTCCGTGAACGCGGTGAAGGGCCGACCTTCTAGGAAGTACCTGAAATGCCGGATTGCCAGGTAGAGCGCCAACAGTTCCCGGTCAAAAGCACTGTACTTGAGCTCGGGTGGCCGCAGGTGTTTGCTGAAAAACGCCAGGGGTTGCCAGCGACCTGCGATGAGCTGCTCCAGCACCCCACCGACTGCCGTGTTTGATGCGTCCACTGTGAGGGCGGTAGGGGTGTCCATTCTGGGATGTACTAGCATTGCGGCGTCAGCCAAAGCTTCCTTCGTTTGAACGAAAGCGGCGGCGGACTCCTCGTCCCAGGTAATGTCCTTGCTCGGACCCGACATCAGGGCGAACAGGGGGCGCATGATCCGGGCAGCTGAAGGGAGGAAGCGGCGGTAGAAATTGACCATACCTACGAATTCCTGAAGGCCTTTGACCGTGGTGGGTCGGGGGAAGTGGCGGACCGCATCTACCTTAGCGGGCAGAGGGGTTGCCCCGTCTTTAGTAATCCTGTGGCCCAGGAAGTCAATGGTATCAAGTCCGAACTGGCATTTGGCAGGGTTGATTGTAAGACCGTACTCACTCAGTCGGGCGCAGAGTTGACGGAGGTGGGACAGATGCTCCTGACGACTGCCGCTGGCTATGAGGATGTCATCCAAATAGATGAACGCGAAGTCCAGGTCCCGTCCCACCGCGTCCATTAACCGCTGGAACGTCTGTGCGGCATTCTTCAGGCCGAACGGCATGCGGAGGAACTCGAAGAGGCCAAACGGGGTGATGAGAGCCGTCTTGGGGACGTCGTCAGGATGCATCGGGATTTGATGGTACCCTCGGACAAGGTCGACCTTGGAGAAGATCCGGGCGCCGTGCAGGTTTGCCGCAAAGTCCTGAATGTGCGGCACAGGGTAGCGGTCCGGTGTGGTAGCCTCGTTCAGCCTGCGGTAGTCGCCGCACGGTCTCCAGCCCCCCGTCGCTTTGGGCACCATGTGCAGGGGGGAAGCCCAGGGGCTGTCGGACCGCCGGATGATCCCCAATTCCTCCATTCTCTGGAACTCCTCCTTCGCCAGTCGGAGCTTGTCCGGGGGAAGCCGCCGAGCACGGGCATGGAGGGGTGGTCCCTGTGTCGGGATGTGGTGCTGTACGCCGTGCCTGGGCATGGCTGCTGTGAACTGCGGTGCCAGAACCGATGGGAACTCCGCCAGGACCCTGGTGAAGTCGTTGTCGGACAGCGTGATGGAGCCGAGGTGAGGGGCTGGCAACTGGGCCGCGCCCAGGGAGAACGTCTGAAAGGTCTCGGCGTGTACCAGTCTCTTCCTGGGCAGGTCAACCAGCAGGCTGTGAGCTCGCAAAAAATCCGCACCCAGAAGCGGTTGGGCTACGGCGGCCAGTGTGAAGTCCCACGTGAACTGGCTGGGGCCGAACTGTAGCTGCACCTGACGGGTGCCATAGGTCCTTACTGTGCTGCCATTCACGGCCCTCAGGGGGGGACCCGGTGCCCTGCTGCGAGTGTCGTAACTTGTCGGAGGTAAAACGCTGACCTCAGCCCCAGTATCGACCAAAAACCGGCGTCCCGACCTTCTATCCCACACATACAGGAGGCTATCCCGATGGCCAGCCGCCGTAGCCATCAGCGGCGGCTGGCCCTGGCGTTTCCCGGGAACTTGCAGGGCGGGCGGCAACGGTGGGCTTCTGCGCCCCACCGCTGGTGGTAGAAGCACCAGTGGTCATTGGGCCGGGGGTTAGTGGGCTCTGCGGCCGGGCCTGGACTGGTTTGCTGCTGGGAGTGTGGCTGGGAGATCTGTGCGATGGACGCCCCGCTCACCTTTTTGGCGTTCCACAGCAAGTCCGCCCGGGCTGCCACCTTCCGGGGGTCACTGAAATCCGCGTCGGACAGCAGCAGGCGTATGTCCTCGGGCAGCTGCTCCAGGAATGCCTGCTCAAACATGAGGCCTGTGTGTCCCTCGGCCAGAGACAACATCTCGTTCAGTAAAGCCGATGGAGGTCTGTCGCCCAAGCCATCCAGGTGCAGTAAACGGGCAGCCCGCTCGCGCCGTGAGAGTCCGAAAATCCTGAGGAGCAGGGCTTTGAATTCCGTGTACTTGCCGTCTGCCGGGGGCGACTGTACGAACTCCGCGACCTGGGCAGCTGTGTCCTGGTCGAGGGAGCCCACCACGTAGTAGTAGCGGGTGTCTTCTGAGGTGATCCGGCGAACGTGGAATTGGGCTTCGGCTTGCTGGAACCATAGGTCCGGGCGCTGTGTCCAGAAACCCGGCAGTTTCAACGAAACCGCATGAACAGAGGCGGCGTCGGTCATTTCTGGTCCAAAGATCGTTTGGACCGTCGGGGTCACCAATTGTAGCGGTGTGCTACAAACAGCGCTAAAATTACGACACGGAGTCGGTAACTGCAGTCGAAGGAAAAACTTTATTCGAAAACTTCAGCCTCACTTTTTAGCCTCTGTCAACCGGCCCCCCATGGCGAAGAGGCTCCAAAGCTCTGTGCTCGCAAACCCCCGTAGGCTATCTAATTGTGAGTCGGTTCGCATACGCTAGGAAATGAGCCGCCACAATATTATTATATAGCCCACAATTAACATTCTCACTGTCCACAACCCTCGTTTTCATGTCATTTGTAAGCTTATTAATTTACACACCAACCTTTGTATACAAATTGTTTCACAAATAAGACCGGAAGACACTGGAGCAGAATTAGGCTGTTTGGTCCATCGATTCTGCTCTGTCATTCCATCATAGGTGATTTACTGTCCATCTCAACCCCATTCTCCTACGCAGAACTTTTGATGCACTGACTAATCAAGAACCTATTAACCTCCACCTTAAACTCAATGACTTGGCCTCCACAGCTGTCTGTGGCAATTTACCACTCTCCGATTAAATTCTTTCTCATCTATGTTCTAAATGGACATCTCTCTATCTGAGGCTATGCCCTTTGGTCCTGGACTCTCTCACTATAGGAAACTTCCTCTCCACATACACTCTATCTAGGGCTTTCAATATTTGACAGGTTTCAATGAAAACCCCCTTATTCTCAATGATTGATGTGTTCAGATAAACCGATAATTAATTCTTACTTTATAAAACATTTTTCCTACTTGGATCCCATTTGCTGCTGCACTATTACAGTCATATCTTTGGTTTGCTTGTCACATTCTATTGTTCTCTTAAACACAAAGATTCTGCAGATGCTGGAAATCCAGAGTAACTCATGCAAACAGTCAATGTTTCGGGCCAAGACCCTTCATCAGATCCTGAAATTCCTCTCCATAGATGTTGCCTGAGCTGAATTCTGTTACTACTTTTGCTTTTTTTTAAAAAGATTTTCACTCATCTGAACCTCTCTCACCTTCAGTTCAAACATTAGGAATCACTAACAAGGGTGTCTGGCATGTCCTGGAAGGGGTAGCTCCTCTGGTGAAGGGAGTTGTCGTGCTCAATATGGGGCAGCGCACTCACCTTGGATCCCCACCAGGCACTCTGATGTTATGAAACCGTTGACTCCAAGTACCTGTTTGCATGTGACAGCAGCCGCACCCTGGTACACCGCATTGACAGTCAGGCTAAACAAGGTGAGGGTAACATACCCCAGTGAGATCCAATGGCCAGAAAGGCCACTGTGCAGAGGGAAGGACATGACAAGGCACAGAAGTAGTCACGGTCACCCACCGCAACCAAGGAAGACCCCAGCTGTGATGACTACTTGTACCACAAAACTCGGACTTCCAAGATTGAGAGAATTGAACTGCTCCAATGCAATGGCTTTTTCCACTTTAAAAACTCTCTCACAGGTTTTACCGTCATTGTTCAATACAATGGACAGATCCATCACCCATTAACATCACACCTCAAAACCAGAGTGTTATTCACTGAGCCAAACAATTACAGTATGGATATAAGAGGTAAATAGAACTATTCCTCTTGGCTCCATCAATCACCTAGCCTCTCGTACGTACACTGTCAACACCAATTTTAACATTCCGAACATCCATCAGCTCCCCAGACCTCTCAAAGCACATGCCACACATTCACCAATAGCTACACAGTTGCAGCCCCCTGTACACTCTCCCTTTGGCTCCTCCTGGTTTGGAAGAACATCAATCTTCAGCATGTCAAGGTTCAAGTTCAATCTCCCTCTATCCAAAGCTGAGCACTTGCCTCGGTCTCAGTTTACAAAGAGCAACACCTTATTCCAGTTCCTGCAGCTTCATCCAAGAGAACAGTCAGTGGAGCCGAACTTGCAGCAGCTCTGAAACTTCCCACATTCAGTGAGAAGAGAAGTGATGTTAAGCTCCAACCCACTGCCACTTGTTGTAGGTCAGAAACTTGCCTTCTAGATAACGCTGAAAAGGATTGAATAATCAGAGGGTGTAGATTAAAGATTAGCTATATTTTATCACCTATACACCAAAACACACAATGAAAGGTGCTGTTTTGTAATAACGGCCAACACGGTCTCAGAACGTGTTGGGGGCACCTCATGTTGCCATGATTCTGGCACCAACATAGCATGCCCACAACTTAGTTACCCTCACCCTTCGGAAGGTGGGAGGAAACTGGATCACCTGGAAGAAATCCACAGGTTACAACTGATGGGAACGTAGTGGTAAGCATGACGCTATGACAACTCAGGGTGTCGGGAGTTCAGAGTTCATCTAACTTAACATCTCTTCCAAGGGCCAAACAGCCTCCTTCTATGTGATATTATGGAATTTATAGTAATTTATGCCAGTGGCATCCCGGTAGCACAGAGGTTAGTATAACTCTTCACAGCAGCCAGCTGTAAGATCGAGTTCAATTCCTGTCACGCTCTGTACGGAATTTGTACATTCCTCCTGGGACCGTGTGGGTTTCCACTGGGTACTGAAGAGACCATTTCTACGCTGTATTTCTCTGTGATTCAAGTTTCTCAACCTCAGCCGAGATTGGAGATCAGAATACTAGCCAGAATTAAAAGCATATCAAAATTCAAAATGCGCCTTACAAATCTCTATAGCTTTGTACTTGTGCTTATTGTTGGACTGCAATTAATTGCAGTTCATTTTAAATTGATGAGCTTGATTTTCCAGGTTGGGATGTGAGCCACTTGGCCCCAAAGTGTATGTGAGCTCCTTGCACTTTTCCCCAGAAACACATTCTCTCTTTTACCATGCCAGCACTCATCGAGTTGAAGCCAACTCCCCACACACTGCACACCTATGAACCGGAATGAGTGAATACACACTTCAAGGAGAAAAATGTTTGTATTTTATAATTTAATTAAAAATAAGACAGCCTTCAGGAAGAAATTCCTTTCCTCTGGTAAAAATCAATTGCCTATATTTAGGTCAGAAGTGAACAACGTAGAACTGAGCTCATGGAGAACCAGAGAAATGAAAGGTGTTATGACACCATAACAGATTGCTCTTGCTTTACTGTGACAATAAGCGGAGTAGATTCAGTCCGTAGAGGGGAGATGGGTTCCTGTGATGAGCTGACCCTCGGCACGTGGAGACCAGTCATTATGCATCCAGACAGAATGGTGCATCAATAAAGAATCACTGGGAGCATGCTAATATCTTTCATAGCAACATGTTTCCTGGGTCACAAGGTAACTGACCTAGTCAACTTACAGTACCACGTACTTTTCCTTCATCACCTGCCACCATTCCAACCCCCCACAACAGAGAGCACAGAGCATGGTGGGCAAGCAGCCAGAGGAAGAGGTGGAGACAGGTACAGTTTTGACCTTTAAAATGTACAAGAATTGGAAAGGCTCTGAGGGACATGGGTTAAATGCAGTCAAACACAGTTAGACAACATGGTCAGCATAAGGTTGTACAAGTCTATGCCTTTATAATCAGTTAGATCCACAGCCATTCACATAGAACACTTAAGAGAACAGGACAGGAATACGAGCATCGTGAACGGTTTTGGGCTCCACTTCTAAAAGATGTGCTGGCATTGGAGAGGGTCCAGAGGTGGTTTACAAGGATGACTCCAGGAATGAAAGGGTTATCATACAAGGAACACTTAATGGCTCTGGATCTGTCCTCACTAGAATTTAGAAGGGTAAGGGGGGATCTCACTGAAACCTTTCAAATGTTGAAAGGCCTAGACAAAGGATGTTTCCCATGGTGGGGGAGTCTAGGACAAGAGGGCATAGCCTCAGGATAGCGGGGCATCCATTTAAAACAGATGTGGAGAAATTTCTTTAGCCAGAGGTTGGTGAATTTACAGAATTTGTTACCACAGGCAGCTGTGGAGGCCAGGTCGTTGGGTGTATTTAAGGCAAAGATTGATAGGTTCTTGATTGGCCATGGCATCAAAGGTTATGGGGAGAAGGCCGGGGAGTGGGGTAGAGGAGGGGAGAAAAGGTTCAGCCATGATTAAATGGCACAGTTGACTCAATGGGCCAAATGGCCTAATTTTGCTCCTTCGTCTTATGCCCTTTGATGTTGATGCCTATTCTAAACTAAATTACCTGCACATGATCCATATACCTCAATTCCCTGCATAAAAGTGTCTTGAGCACAGTATCCTATCAGCTTACCCCATCACTATCAAGGCTCCTTGAGCACCTATCCTATCTGCTATCCATCCTGTCCTACCTACCATTATCCTATCTGCTTCTGCTACTGTCCCAGCAGCCTGTTCCAGTCACTCACCATTCTCTGCAAAATAATTCTTGCTATCTCATTTAAATTCCCCCCTCATCTTACATGCAGTCCTCTTAAAATAGCCTTGCTATCTTGTTTAAGCTTTCCCCTCTCACCTTAAGTGCATGTTCTCTAAGTCTTGACAGCACACACTCATACTTGCACACCACTAGTAGCAGCATTGATAACATGAACTACTATTCATGGTCCTGTTCACTGCCCTTCCTTCTCTACCTCCAGCACAGACAGTGCCAAATTTCCCATTACTCCATGTCCATTTTAATAGCTACCTCTGAAAGGGAACTGACAAATTCCATCTGTCTATAGGGGGTCTGACAAACCCAATGCTCGTTCAACCCAGCTCGAGCAGCAAGACCAGAGAGTATCACGATAATGGCGGTGCACTCTGCCTCTCTGGGTTCAACCAAAGGTGAAATCATTCGTCTTTTATATCTTTTTCCACGATTGCATGATACTGCTGGTTATCAAGAACATCAGTTACTGCAGGTTCTAACCCACTGGTGAGCTGCTGAATCGCAGTGGAGCTGAACTCGTTGCGCACCATGTTGCGGCCTGTTTCAGCTACCCAGGGTAGAATCAGAGGCAGTGTGCAATCCAACAAACACTGATTGTCTTGGATGTTTCTCTTGTTGGACGTTGGCAATATGGACTACCGCAAGTCTGGTTCACTGCCAAGACGACAGCAGGGGAGCTGAGCAGCCCTGGTTGTAGCACAGACCAGGGGAGGATACACAGGACTTGGAAGAGTGTGGTGTCCATGATGGGTTGGGAGTTGGCCCCTTCCATTGGTGCTACCCTCCTGCGTTCGCTTGGTGGAAGAAAAGCTGGACTGCGTTACCTTCTACAGTATGTGCTTTGTGTTGTATATGGCTGTGGGTACTGCGTTTTGCACCTTGGCCCTGGAGGAAAGCTGTTTAGTCAAGAATAAAGGCTTTTGGATGCTTATTGAAAGAAACTTTCGTGAATTCTGCTTTGAAGGCAAGTAACATTAGGAAAAAATAAATCTAATTTCCCCTCACTACTGACTTTCCTGACAAAGGAAATAGGCTTTTCCTGTTCACTCAGCTTAGGCCTCATAATTTTATCCACCTCCATTAAATTTCCCCTCAGCCACCTCTGTTCCAAAGAAAACAACCCTAGCCTAGCTAGTCTTTCTTCAGAACTCTTACTTTCCAGTCCCAGCAACATCTCAGTAAATCTCAACACCCCCTCCACTGCTAACACTTTTCCTGTAGATTGGGATATCACTACATGTTATTTAAACAGTGGTTTAAATCGACATAATGTCCTTCTTCTTATTCTGCACCTCAGTCTATCCACACAAGGGTCCCAGTTTTTTTTTTAACCACTTATACATTCGGTGGCCACTTTATTAAGTATAGGAGTTGAACCTGGTGTGGTCTTCTGCTGCTGAAGCCCATCCACTTCAAGGTTCGATGTGTTGTGCATTCTGCACACCACTGCTGTAACAGGTGGTTATTTGAGATACTGTGGCTTTCCTGTCAGTGTGAACAACTCTGGCCACTCTCCACTGACCTCTCTCATTAGCATGGCATTTTCACCCACAGAACTGGATACTTTTTTTTTGTTTTTCACACCATTCTCTGTAAACTCAACAGACGATTGTGCATGAAAATCCCAGGTCAGCAGTTTCTCAGATACTCAAACCACCCCATCACTAACAATTATTCCACACTTGGATCACATTTCTTCTGCATACTGATGTTTGGTCTGAACAACAACTGGACCACGGCTGCATGCTTTCATACACTGAACTGCTACCACATGACTGGCTGATTAGATGTTTGCATTAACAAGGTGCAGAGGTGGACCAAACAAAGTAGCCACTGAGTGTATATCTATTCCCATACCTTCAGGATGTGGGTGGACACTTCAAGATCTCTCTGTTACTCTGCAATTTGCAGAGTGTTACATTTTACCTTGCTCTGAAGTGAGGTAACTCTTTGCAGATCCATTAAATTTATTACAATCATTTTTAAAGCTCAATTCTGGCTGTCAAAATTCTCTTAGGCAAAAAACCAAATCTCTTCCTCTGCTCTTCCTGTATGTATTACACCATGATTCTTATGATCGAATTCCACTTACCACCTTTCCTAGGATGGAAATGGCTATTATGAGGAGGCATAACTTTAAGGTGACTGGAGGAAAGTATGGGGGGGGGGGGGGGAGGGTGGGGAGGTAAATGTCAGAGCTAAGTTGTTAAACATAGTCAGTGGTGTATATGTAAAACACATTGCCAGGGTGGGGGTAGAGGCACATACAATAGAGACACTTAAGAATTTAGGACTTAGATAAGCACATGAATGGTAGAAAAATGGAAGGCTATGTGGGAGGGATGGGTGACAGGGTGGAGATACGTCTCTACCAAAGGAGGTGTAAGATGCTCCTTCCCTCCACAAGCTTGCAGGTCACCCTCAGACAAAGTGTAGCACCTAATGGCCTGGGTCACCCATCTTGTAAAGACACTGCCCCCAGGTAGAAAAAATTGCCAAGAACGATCATGGTCACTGAGGCCATGACCGCCCGTGTCATATGACACGGCACATCATGAATGAACGATGTGGGAGGGAAGGGTTGAAGGGCCTGTACTGTGCTGTAGTGGTCTGTGTTTTATGTTCTTACACTCATTTAAGCAAGTACCTCAGATAGCACTTTCCCTAAGCACCATGGCCTCCACATTTACAATAACACAAAACCCAACAGATTTGTCTCTGGACAACCTTACCGACTAGCCTTCGGTCTGCAGAACCAATTCTGGATGTAACTCTTGGGACCCCGTGTCTTTTGACCTTTCTGAAAGCCACTAGTCATTCTGATTTAATTAAATCCCTTTATACTGTCCCGTCACACACTCACACGGCAGGGACAGCTTTAGTTTGATGCAGGAGGAAGCTCCCTCCACACTGTTCCAACACTTGCCTGACAGAAAACGAAGAGATTTGATTTCCTTAATTTTGTGGCAACAATCTATCTCTGCTCCCAACTAAAATAAAGAATTCTCTACAGTAGTGGTCACCAACCTTTTCAAGCCCAAGATCCCCTACCTCTGCCTTAGTAAAAGGCAAGATCAACCCCAGATCAATTAGTAACACGCATGCGCACCAGGACAGTAAAACCCCGCAACCCGGAAGTAGAAATAATGTATATTCATCAGGGGTACCCACCCTTTATTGCACCGCAGACCGGTTTAATATTGACAATATTCTTGCGGACCGGCCGACGGCAGGGGGTGGGGGGGTGGGGAGGTGTTAAACACGACGGGAATACACCGATACTCGAAGCAGGTTCCTCATGTCCAGTCTATTCCGCAATTTAGTTTTCACAGCTCTCGGCACTTAGCTTCTGTCCTGTGCTGCTCACGTTTTTTCCGCTGAAAAATCTCAGCGGGTTTGTCTTTAAGTGCAGGGTGCTTGGACTCAGGGTACCGAAGCAGTTTTTAGGGCTTCATTGCCTCATTAGACAACCTCCGGGCCCAAACTCCAGCCTCCCGCCTGCCCGCCGCCAGACGCCTTGGCCAGATGCGGCTGGTCATGTGTGGGGTGAGAGGACAAGGTAAAGGTCTGAGGCCCCTGTGCCAGGGCCACGGCAGTCGCAGTTCTGGAGACCTACCAACCGAGCGAGGAGTACGACAGGGAGCGGGCCCGCCGCCCCCCCCCCCCGTAGGATCTATCGGCCGACAAAAGTTTGTTTCAGTAGATCGCAGCAAGGTAGCGGCTCTGCTACTTACAAAACCCTGAGCCCGAATTAGGTCATCTGCGCATATTTTAGCACCGGCTTCCCCACGAACATTCAGTGTGCTGAACAGGCTCAGAGACGGTGACCATCTGTCCGCGCTCCAGGCCAGCAGCAACAGCACTTCCCGCCGGCCGCGTGAGGCGCCCAGTGATCCCTGAGTTTAGGCAACCGACGCCCTCGCATGGGTTCAAGTTCAACAGTGGGCTGGACAGGAAAGGTGCAGCTGACTCATATTGTTTCCTCATGGCCCGGTGGTTGGGGACCACTGAAGTACACTGCAGTGCGTGGCGGGGGAGCTACACACATGCACACTGGGCAGAAAGAACGGAACTAAAACCCTGCAACCCAGAAACAATCTCTCAGCAGTATTTGTGTATTTATTTTTCAATTTTTTTTGGAATCAACTGGGAAAGTCTCAAAGATCGACCAGTCGATCACGATCGACGGGTTGGTGACCACTACTTTACAGTATTGTTATTCTTCTCTGTCCAAGCAACTATGGCCTCTGATAAAGATGGTCTGTGATGAATTAGTAGCAAAAAACTACTTCGAGCTGTTAGTTCAATGAGTTCTGAATGAACCAGCGACTCAGAATATAAGAACATCCCTTTAGAACAGAGATGAAGAGGAATTTCTTTAGCTAGAGAGTGGTGAACCTGTGGAATTTATTGCGTCAGGCAGCTGTAGAGGCCAACGTCATTGGGTATATTCAAAGCAGAGGATGATAAGTACTTGATTAGTCAGGGTATGGGGAGATAGCAGGAGAGTGGGGTTAAGAGGGGTAATAAATCAGCCTTGATGGAATGGCAGAGTAGACTATGGGCCAAATGGCCTAATTCTACTATGTCTTATGTACAATAACCATGTCACAAGCACTTGAGTCTTTTGCCATTTGTTCAGGTTCAGAGACCTGACTGAGATACAAGTTGACAAAGACAGTGAGAGGACAGAAACAGAGATTATGTTGGAAATCAGCACTTGGAGGAAAACAAAGCCAGTGTGCCAGTAATACCCTGAATGATTGCCTGAGCCTTCATGTCATTCTGAAGTTCAAGCAAATTGGAAATGCTCCAAAAAGGCTTTAACAGCGAGACAGGGTAAGCTGTGGAAAGAGTAGAAAATCTCTGCCAAGCAGCCACACTAACTAGAGGGCCACTAAGGACTGACACAGAAAGGCAACCAAAACCTTATGAATCTGCATGATTGTGTACAAAAGAAAAATGAGCACAGAAGCAGTGCAGACAGTCCTTTCAAACCTGGGGCACATTGGCAAGATCCTACATCAAACACACACCATTCAATAATTGTGCTCCTGTAGAGATTAAATTGCCGTTATGGAAGTAGGCAGTAAATAGCGGCAATTCACTTCAGGTCCCTGCATTCCAGAATATTATATAACCAAAAAGCATGTCTTAATAATTGCAGGAAAAACTGTAAGGAAAATTCCTGGCTTCTGTACTTGGTCTGTCCTTGAGAGATGTACTAATTGAAATATGTGCAGTGTGCCTTAATAGAGGCAAAGATATTTAAGCACGACTGCCTGTAAACTCCTTTGGTCAATCAGAGAGCAATTGTAGGTGTCTGTAAACTGCAAACCCAGAGTCCATAGATTGCATCAGATTGAATGAGTGAGCATCACCAGACTCAAAAACAGTTACTTCCCCCAAGCAGTAAGGCCGATCAACACCAACCCACCCCTCCACACCCCCAACCATATCATTTCCCGTCAGTCACTTTATGTACAGACACTCAAAGTATATAAGCAATTTTATTTATTATTGTGTCCTTTATTGTATTTTTTGTGCTGCATCGGATCCACAGTAACAATTATTCCATTTTCCTTTACACGTGTACTGGAAATTACATTAAACAATCTTGAATTTAGAAAGATACACCCTTCTCTCCCTCACATGCACATGCAGATCATAAGACCACAAGACATAGGAGCAGAACAAGGCCATTCAACCCATCGAGTTTGCTCTGCTATTTTATCATGACTGATTTATTATCCCTCTCAACCCTTGCTCGGAACATGAAAGGTTCTGTCCTAAACATAACTTCACTATCTCTGCCCAGTCAGTAATGATACAATGACCATTCCAAAACATAAAATTATACATAGAAAAAAATTTAAACCACAACCACTTCCTAACCTTCACCTGACGAACAAACCCTCTTTGGATTTCATTCCCTGAATGAGCACGTTTACCAGCAATACACTCTCCCGGAATACTCGCTCTTAAATTGACATGAACAAAAAGGAAAAGCACAATCGTCTCCAGAAGGCCTCGTGATTAGCTACAGTTTTCTCTACACGAGGCAGTAAAGAAATAATATTGGTTTAACTTCACTGAACATCTGCACTTGTGATTAGTATAGGCCGTGTGTATGAGAGCTTCAGACACACGTACTCAAAGAGCAACAGCCCACAAAACAGAAGGAAAGGTTTCTTTGGGGAGCCGAGGGAGGTTAGTTAGCGTAAAATCAAACTTATCCTATTTCCAAAACTCTGGAGTAAAGGTTCCAAGGATTGCTTTCCAAAACCAGGATCTACTAAAGTGACAGAATTAAACCAAGATAATCTGCTAAAAGAAACCCCAATAATAACCAGCAGAGAAATACTAGATGTCGTCATGGCCAAGTACAAGTGATATTGACTGAGAAATGGTGCTGAAAGGTATTAAGACTTCAGAAAAATAGCACTGACGTGTAGAGGAAAAACTAAGTGTTAAAGGCATCACAAAAATGGATGGATACAGTAACTGAAGTCAGAAAGAAACAGAAGGGGGAAAAAAACCCAAAAATGTCTCCACACAAGGAAAAACCAAAGAGCTTTTTAGAACAGGTTAAAGGGATTTTAAAAGGTGCCAAGAGGGCCCCCAAGCTGAGTGTTTCCCAAGATTTTAAACAAACAATGGCACATTCTTCCCAAATTCTGACAGTATAAGAGTTGTCAGAGAGGAAATTAGAAACTAATCAAAAAATAGCAATGAATTTGAAGATAAAATAGGTTGTGGTTCCAATAGTGAGCATGCCCTCTGATCAGGTTATGGATACTGTATCTGACATCAGCTTAAAATCGGCCACGGACAGATCACAGAGGTTAAAACAAACCGAATTATACCAAGGGCTGTTAATGCTTTGCTACAAAGTAATTGAGACAATTAATATTTAACACAGCTGAAGTTGTAGGGATACAGGAAAGAAACAGTATCTAATGTGGATTGCTCAAGCAAAAGAGAAGCCAATATTTTTTTTCCAAAATAGATGACAAAGGGTTGCAGAAGCAACATGCAAAGTACAGGTAGTCCCCGAGTTACGAACATCCGACTTACGAACTGAGGAAGGAGAACGCCGTCCGCCATTTTAAGTCGGATCATGACGCCATCCGCTATTTTAAATTGGATCGCAACACCGTCCACCATTTTAAGTTGTTGCCCTTGACACTGTGTTGAGTGTGTAACTTTGTATTTGGCTTAAATTTTTCTTAGCGAGATTCACCCTGACCCGCCGCCCCTCCACTTTTCCAGTCGGCTGGTGGCGCAGTGAGATCAATGTCAAGCTCAGGAACCGAGGTTCCCAAGTTCGATCCAGTGACAGACCACTCCCGAGAGCGTTCTCCATCCCTCGCACTGCCACAGTTTAAATTCCCACATGGAATATTGTGGAGGATCAAATGCCCAAACCCAAACCCAGCACAGCCCCCACTTGTCCCATTTAACCTGTCACAGTGCAGCGGTCTTTAGAACCTGGCTGAGCTCGGGACCCGCCGCCCGCAGTGATTCTGTTCCATTGACAGGAAACAATCACAGTTGAAAATAAAGTGGAAACAATAAAGCGTTTGGAAAGAGGTGAAACATCATCGGTCGTTGAAAAAGTGTTAGGCTACAGTCGGTTAACGATCAGAACAATTTTAAAGGATAAAGGATAAAGTGAGAATAATGGAGTATGTGAAAGGCCCTTCCCCGATGAAAGCTACAATTATTACTAGCAACGCAGTGGTTTAATTATTGGAATACATACGTTTCTTAAGTGTTTTATATGCATAGAAAGGTAAAATACATACTATATACTAAGACAAAACGTTTGACTAACTGACGCTATATAACACCAGATGTACTTGTTCTGACTTACTTACAAATCCGACTTAAAGACGGACTTAGGAATGAAACTCGTTCGTAACCTGGGGACCTCCTGTAATACACAAGAGGATTCTTAGCGTGTCAGAGGCACGAAATTATCTCACCAATCCTCCCCAAAAGTCATATTGTGCACATCTAAAGTGTTAATCGTGGTAAGACACATCTGTGATGCACTGAACAAGAAAGAATTATAATTATAAACTTAAAGGACAATACATTAATCTGAGGCTCTCTTCTGGTCAGGGTTGACCATGGACGTTGCGTCCCAGCTGTCTATGTGATACACAAGCCAGGGCGGTACGATATGGAGAGCAAGATGTTGCCCGTGTAGCAAGCTCCCCCTCTCCACGCAGCTGATGAATCCAAAAGAATCACAGAGATCATCAGCATCGCAGGAGCTGCCAGTCAGCGTCCTACTCAATGTAGGATGCCTTAGGGATTTCAGCTCTGGATTGTTCCTCATGGTTTACTCCCAAAGCCTTCCCCATGAGTGGGTATAGCCACAAAACAGCAGAGATTTGACAGCAGAGTTTTCCTTCTCCAAGATGAACTGCCAACCAAGCCCCATCCGCTCAAAGTGACAGGTTTTAAGGCACCAGTAACCCGCCTTTGCCCCTTCTCCTGTCAGTAGAAATGGTTCCGCTGGGCTTGGCAGTTGAGCCACATGTGATGAACTTCGCTGTCAATGGCTATTTGAGACACACACCATTGGGAGCATTTAACAGGCAGTGTGAGCTTACCCCCACTACCTTCATAACAATCTTAAGAATTTTCGGCATGGACTAGAAGGGCCGAGATGGCCTGCTTCCATGCTGTAATTGTTATGTGGTTATAAGCAACTCTTAAGTTGTCAGATAGGGTTGTTATTGCCATTCCAAGAAAAGGAAGCATTAAGGAGTACAAAATAATCTGGTTATACATATCTGTATTATTCTAATTCAAGAAAAGCACTAAATTATCACAGATAAGCATATAAGGAAGTGGGATGCTCACTAGCTGGGATATACAGTAGGAAATGTAGACTACAAGACCATAGGTTCCGATTCAGTGTTATTTATCACATCTACATCAAAACAGACAATGAAATGCATCTTTTTTGTTAACAACCAACACACACAAGGACATGCTGGGGGCAGCATGCAAGTGTCCGCTGCACTATAAGTGGAAGATCCCAAAACCAATAACAGAAGAAATAATAAGTGTTTGTTTAGGAGAGGGGCTTGAGTAATTATAATGCAGAAAATATTGTATAGCTTTACAATGATGAAGGCAAAGAAAATTGCAGAGCATATTGAAAGTCCTGATTTATGGTAAACAGGACAGACAACAAATTCATTCAGGGCTAAAGGAAGACCAACATGAGAAAATCTACAGTCACTGGAGATCCAAAGCAACAGACACAAGATGCTGGCCAGGCAGCATCTATGGAAAATAGTAAACAGTTGATTTTTTGGGTCAAGAACCTTCATCAGGACTCACTTAGGGCTAGAGGATGATTTGTACAGAGGACAAGTGCTAAGAACAAACTGAAAGAGCTGCCAGTGAAAAGGCGGATATGGGTTCAATTTCAACAATCAAGAAAAAATTGTTTAGGTACGTGGGTGGGAGAGGAATGGAGGGTTATGGGTGCAGGTTGATGGGACCAGCAGAATAATAGCATGGATAAGATGGGCTAATGGGCCTGGTTTCTGTGCTGTAGTGTTCTATGACTCTGACTCTATGTTTATTGACCTTTTAACCTACTCTTCGATTGGTCTAACCTTTTCCTCCCACACAGCCTTCCAGTTTTCATTCATCCATGTGCCTATCTAAGAGTCTTTAAAATGTCCCTTATGTATCTGCCTCTCCCACCACTGCCGGCAGGGTGTCCTAAGCACAAACAACTGGGATGCCCCCTAAACTTTCCTCCAAACACACTCTAGGTATCTTTTTTCCACTCCCCCATATTTTTACTCTGGTTCTTTCCAGTCCTGACGAAGGGTCTCAGTCCAAAATGTCAACTGTTCAATTCCATAGATGCTGTGAGTTCCTCCAGCACTTTGTGTGTTTTACCTTAAAATGATGTTCCCCAGTATTAGCCAATTCCACCCTGGGGAAAGAGTCTATGGCTGTCTACTCTTTTGATAGGTGAATGACTAATGTTGCATTGCTTTGGAGATTTCTTGTTCCTAATCTAGAATAAGACTGAATTCCAACCAGCTACTTAAAATACAGAGAACTCTCATCAAGTATTTGACAGTCTAGTACATATCACTGCTTTACAAACCCCTTCAGTCTAAATACACACCTTTCAAGACTGTACAGATAATGGGGAAAGTCTGGAAATAACTAAGATAAATCAAAATTTAAGATTATTTAATGTCATTTCCTGTACACAAGTGTAAAGGAGAACAAAATAATTGTTATACTGGATCTGATGCAGCACATCACCAGAATAAGATGAAGAACACAATAAAATAAAAAACACAATAGATATAAATACTTATCAATTGTATGTCCATAAAATGATGCCAGGCACAGGAGTGTCTGTACATAAGGTGACTCTGACAGGAAATGATTGTGTAGTGGTAATTGGGGATGTGGAGGGGTGAGTTAGAGGGTGGAGGTGTTGATCAGCCTTACCGCTCTGGGAAAGTAACTTTTTGAGTGTGATGACTCTGGTGTTGGTGCTATGTAGCCTCCTCCCCGTTGAGAGTGGGACAAACAGTCCATGAGCAGGGTGGGTGGGATCCTTCATGATTTTGCTGGGTTTTTCTCGGCACCATTCTTGTACATAATAATACAAATTCAAGAACAAATAGTTTTCTTTGGTAGTTTCATACTAAAATATTAATGTGTGAAAGTGTTTTCCACTGTTGAATTTTTCAGGCCATTAAGATGTTGAGATGAAGCACACAAAGATATTTAACCACTTTCCAGCACCGAATCAGCGGGTTTGCCACAACCATTGCTAAAATGTTATTATTTAGCTTTGGGAGAACAGGACAGATATCCATTTTAACAGAGTCAGAGATGAGGGAGCGTGGCGCATGGAGAAGCCTTAAAGGAGTCACGGACTGAGCAAGGCACTCCAGACGTCTTCCAAAAGCCTGCAATATCGCTTAAAAATTCAGCTCCTTTGGAAATGCTGCGTTCAGCCCAGGATGAGAGTGTGCGTGCTTAGCCAACAGCTTGGAACTTAAGTTATTCCAAGTAGCTGGGAAAGTTTGTCCAGCCTCTCAGCCTTGACGGCCAGTTGAAAAGCACTCAGGCCCTCTCCATCTTGGAAAGTGAAAAGAATGAGTGTCCCCGAACTGGCGCCATGCCACAATGAAAATTCATTAGCTTCAGTGCTGTTTGATAACTTGACAACATCACCCTGATAACACAGAATATAGAACACGACAGCACAGTACAGGCCTTCACACCACAATATTGTGCTGCCTTTGATCTACTCTAAAATCAATCTAACTCTTCCCTCCCACACAGCTCTCCATTTTTCTATCATCCATGTGTCCATCTAAGAGTCTTTAAAATGTCCCTAATGTATCTGCTTCTCACCACCCCTGGCAGGGCATTCCACACACCCATCACTCTTGTAAAACGAATCTACCTGTGACATCCCACCCTAGACCTTTCTTGTCTAGGAAATTAATTTTGTCTCTGAAAATCCTTTAATCAATGACATGGTGAATCTTTTAGCCCAAGCCAGAGAAAACAGTTTGCTCCTGGTCGTCTGTCAAGCCAAGGTTTGAAGACCCAATATATACCGGGTATAAAAATCTGAATGTAGTCTGGCATCGAACAATCATCTATTTACCATGTATTATTGGACTATCTTTCTGATCTTAATTAGTCAGGGCATCAAGGTTACAGGGAGAAGACAGTAGAATGGAGTTTAGAGAGATTAAAAATCAGCCATGATTGAATAATGGAGCAGACTCAAAGGGCCAAATGGCCTAATTCCAATCATACGTCTTAAGGTTTTGTTCATGTACTTAAACCAGGTTACTGACCCAGTTACTGAGGTCGTGCATTTTCTGGACACAAAACTGAACACATATTCTGTTAAGACCATAAGATATAGGAGTAGCATCAGGCCATTCAGCATGAGTCTGTTCCTCCATTCCATCGTAGCTGCTTATTATCACTAGCAATGCTGTTCTCCTGCCATCTCCCCATAACCTTTGATGGCTTTACTAATCACAAACCTATCAACCCCTGCTTTAAATATACACAATGACATGGCCTCAACAGCCACCAGTGGCAATGAATTCCACAGATTCACCACCCTCTGGCTAAAGAAATTCCTCACCTCTGTTTTACCCTTGAACTACATTAATACGCTGTTGTAATGAAAGGATCGTTTTGATGGTGTGCGTTAACACAATTTTCCACTGTAGCATCATATGTGCTGTGTTTTATGATGCAGGCAATCATGTTCTCATGAAGTGGTTTGCCACGCTTCCAATACCAACAACAACGAGGTTGAGCTCCCCAATTACACCCATCACCATTACCACTATGTGCCATGCCTTATGGCTTCATTACACGCCATGTTATATGACATCATCATTATGCGCTGTGTCATATGACATGGGCGATCGTGGTCTCATGACCATGATTGTTCTTGACAAAATTTTTCTACTGAAGTGGTTTGCCATTGCCTTCTTCTGGGCAGTGTCTTTACAAGACAGGTGATCCCAACCATTATCAATAGTTTTCAGAGATTGTCTGCTGGCGTTGGTGATCGCGTAACCAGGACATGATCTGCACCAGCTGCTCGTACGACCGTCCACCAGCTGCTGACCCTGACTGGGGGCTGAGCAGGTGCTACACCTTGCCCTAGTGGAGGGAAGGACTGCCTTACACCACGCTGGTAAAGACGTACCTCAACGCTGTCACTCAGTACATGCAACAATAATAAACTAATTTACCAATTTACACAAGAGCGTTCCATGCATCTGTCAGTTCCTTCCATCACCACTAACCACTCAACTGACATCACCAAAATCAAACTTATTTATTCCCCTCCAAAGATGCTGCCTAACCTTCTGTGCATTTGGTTGAAATTATACTGAAGCTTTCAATAAATGCAGAACTCTGCTGGTTACTTAGCACAGCTCAAGCAGGCATATGGAACTTATTTATTTGTGTGGCAGGGTACAGATACATCTCTACCAAGGAAAGTGCAAGATGCTCCTTCCCTCCTCTATCCTGCAGGTCGCCCTTGGGTAAGGTTTAGCACCTGCTTCATCCCCTGCTCAGTGTCATGTGAAGCCATGCGAGCAGCTGGTGGATGGTTGACCGAGCTGCTGATGTCACAATTTCTGGTAATGTGACCACTGATGGCAGGCAGGCAATCTTTGAAGAGTATCGATAATAGTTGGAGGTCACCTATCTTGTAAAGACACTACCCAGAAAAAGGCCGAAAAAATTGCCAAGAAAGATCATGGTCACTGAGATCATGATTGCCCACGTCATAGGGCACTGCACACACTATGATGGTGATGATTTATTTGTTGATTGATAATAGATACAGTGCAAAACAGACCATTCTGGCCTTTTGAGCGGTGGCACCCAGCAACCCACCAATTTAACTCCAACCTAATCACAGGACAATTGACAATGTCCAATTAACCTAGTAACTGGCATGTCTTTGGACTGTGGAAAGACACCAGAGCACCTGGTGGAAAGCCACACAGTCACAGGGAAAGGAATGTACAAACTTGCTTACAGAGGATGCTGGAACTTAACTCCATCGCCCCGACCTGTAATAGCATTGCGCTATCTGCTACGGTACCATAGCGTGCAAAAATATGGCTGATGGATAGAATTCTTAAAATTTTATTTATAGATCAATTCATTTATTAATGCTAACAACATCCATTACACTAGTTATATCCCTGCAGACGCTATTGCAATGTTTAAAACTGAACAGAAGTAAACAAGAGAATTGGGAGAGGAGATAAACACAACAAGGAAGACATAAATCACAAGATCAAATGTGAAAACCGAGCCTTAGAGGAAGAAAGTCTGCATCGTAGCCTCTTGAGCCTATTTAAACTGAATGTAGCCCCTCCTGAGGGGCAGCACGGTGAATCGTAGAGGACAGGTGCTGATGTGGAACCTACAGTTCACTACCAAGAACCGGTCCTTTCAAACACATCATATTTCAGGTCAGTTTATGCAACCCACCAGAGAGACCACTTCAAATGAAGTGCGGAGGTTACACAAGCTTTTTTTTCCATTTTACATGTCTTTTGAAGAAGTGTCAGCCACTGAATAACACCATGCTGTTAACAATATCAAAATGGTAGAGAGAAAGAGACAGCTCCATACTGTCCAGCTCCCAGTGTGGATATCAAATCGAACGCTTACCATTTCATTTATTCCAACGACTTTCCCAGATGCAAGGTCTCCATTGTTTTGCAAATGCGACGCAGAGCAGCTTTGCTGCTGATTTCTCTGCTCCCCTGGCCATCACTCTCAAGGAATCAGAACTGATCCCCAATTACAAGCCCTACTACCATCAGCAGTGAAGGATAATTAGAGCAGGAACAAATTTGCTCATAGAATCAGAATCCAACTTTGCGTATAGTAATTTCTAAGCATAAACTATTCTCCAAGCAGTGAAAAAAAATTCAGAAATCAGAGGTGCAAAAGGACTTGGCACAATTCCCTAAAGGTTATCTTGCAGGTTAAGTCGGTGGTAAAGAAGGCAAATGTAACATTAGCGTTCATTTTGAGAGGACTAGAAAACGAGCAAAGGTGTAATGCTGAGGCTTTATAAGGCATTGGTTAGATCACATTTGGAATATTGAGAGCAGTTTTGGGCCCCTTATCTAGGAAAGGATTTACTGGCATTGGAGAAAGTCCAGAGGAGGTTCACAAGAATGAAAGGGCTATTGCATGAGGATGGAGAGGATGTTTCCTGTAGTGGCAGAGTATAGGACCAGAGAGCACAGCCTCAGAATATAAGGATGTCCCTAGAGGTGAGGAGAAATTTCTTTAACCAGAGGGTGGTGAATCTGTGGAATATATCAGTTGTGGAGGCCAAGTAATTTATACTTAAAGTAGAGGTTGATAAGCTCTTGATTAGTCAGGGTGTCAAAGATTATGGGGAGAAGACTTGGTGGGTCAAATGGCCTATTCTGCCCCTACATCTTATGGTCTTATCTCTGCCTTGCTCAACTACCCCTCAACTCCCTTTATCCCATCCCGCTGACACCTTGATAGGCCACGCTCAGTCCATTCCAATACTTTTCTGAGGTAATTATTCATTTTAACCATGATTCCCAAAGGAAATGCTAGCAGTCGGGTGGGCTCTGTAGCATAACACTTCACAGCCCCAGAGGTCAGGATTCACATTCAATTCTAGCCACTGTCTGACATTCTCCCCGTGGCTGCTTGGCTTTCCTCAGCGTGCACATGGGTTAGTAAACTGTCAGCATGCTATGCTGGCGCCAGAAGCTCAGCAGCACTTGCGGGCTGCCCCTGGCACATCTCAGGCCCTGATGGTCATTGACATAGAACAACGCATTGCACTGTCTGTTTCGGTGTTACTGTGGCAAATAAAACTAATCTTTTATATCCATTTGACCCCATGAGCCATCATGCAAGACCACTGCTTGGTGCCTGCTTAAAACCTTGGACACTGGTTTTAAAATAGAGGGCTATGCGGTAGGGAAATTCTAGGCAGTTTCTAGAGTAGGTTACATGGTTTGCACAACGTTGTGGGCCAGAGGGCTTGTAATATGCTGTAGATTTCTATGTTTCTATCTCCCAGTGGACACTCATTTTAATTCCACTTCCCATTTTGACATGCCAGTCCATGGCCTCCTCCACTGTCATGATGAGGCCACACTCAGATTGGACAAACACCACTTTATATTCCATCTGGAAAGCTTCCAACCTGATGGCAAGAACATTGGTTTCTCAAACTTCTGCTGATGCCCCCCTCCTACATCATTCCCTTTACCCTCTCTCACCTTACCTCCTTATCTGCCCATCATCTCCCTCTGGTGTTCCTTCCCCTTTTCTTTCTGTCTTCTCCTATCAGATCCCCCCTTTTCCAGCCCTGTATCTCTTTCCCAGCACTTTACCCCTTCCCCCCACATTCCCGGTCTCACCTATCCCCTAGTATTTCTTCCTCCCCTCCCCCTCCTTTCTAACTCTGACTGCTCATCTTTTTTTCTCCAGTCCTGCTGAGCTCCTCCAGCATTTTTTGTGCGATGCTTGGATTTTCAGCATCTGCAGAGTCTCTTTTGCTTGGGTTAAGTGAACATATTAGGATTCGGGATATTGACAAATCGTGAGGTACTGTTCACAGGTCCGTTATCCGCCATCAGCTTTCTGAGTGGACAATGAACCCAGGAACACTACCTCACTATTTTTGCACTACTTCTGTAATTTCTTGATTTATATTTCTTTTTGTAATTTACAGGAATTTTTATCTATTGCTCTGTACTGCTGCCACAAACCAACAAATTTCACAACATACAGCAATTCTCTACACAGCAAGTTGTGGACACATAGAACAAACTACCTAGTTGTGTAGTTGAGAGTCATACCTTAGAGACTTTCAAATCTAAACTCAATAATTATTTCAACACACTATGTGAATAGGAACTTGGCAAGCTTTGTTGGGCTGAATGGCCTGTTATTGTCAAAAACTTTCTGATGTTCTAATGTCAGTGACATATGGGGAAAAAAAGTGGGAGCAGGTTAAAGGTATGAGGTTTAATCAAAGTGACCTTCCAACACCTCCATCCACTAACTATCCCTCCACAACTCCAACCACCACTACTTTATCATTCTCTGTCAGAGTCACTCCTGTGCCCAGTGTCACTTTATGGACATACACTTAATCTATGTATAGAAGCTATCATACTTACTGTATTCTTCACCTTCGCCTGCTTTTTTATACGCTGCATCGGATCGGGAGTAACAATTATTTTGTTCTCCTTTACACTTGTATACTGGAAATGACATTAAACAATCTTGAATTATAAAAATATTGGGAATTAGACCAGACATCTTGTGAAAACAAACACAGATTGGAGGAGCAGCTAGCTCAGTTCTGTGAATCAATTTAAGCTTTTAAAACCACAAGGTAAAGTTTTCAAGCTGCGAAGCTGGATTTGAACCAAAACCTCAGGCTGTGATCAGGATAGAAGATGTTGGTTTACTGCGTCCCTGACACGGCCAGTGACTACAAACACATGTGAAGTGCCTCAGGGCTGAGAAAAGCCCTGGTAAAGGGTTAAGACGAGAATGGAGCTCCCTGAAACGCCCCCAACTGGACCCCGCCTCCCACTTATAAAAACCTGATCTCCGCGAAGTCTGAAGCACTTGGAGAAAGATAGAGTGACAGAAAGATACAGTGAGAGAAAAAGCAGGAGGAGAGCGAGACAGAGAGACAGGGAGAGGGGGGGGGGAGAAAGAGAGAGAGAGAGACGGGGGGAGAGAGGGGGAGAGGGGGAGGGAGGGGTGGAAAGTTGCAGTGAGGGAAAGTTTGAAAAGAAGTAGCCAGATTAAAGTGGGAAAAGAGTTGTCTTGGTGAGGGAAAGAGGTCCTGACAGTGACCAAAATATGAATTTTTGAAAAGAGTCCCTTTCGTTTTGCCGGATTCTATCTGCTGGGTTTTAAGGGACAAGAGAAAGGGAAAAGCAGGAAGGGCCCTCTGGGCGAGTAAACCCCACTTTTGCACCGATGTCTTTCGCCATGCTGAGATCGGTGCCCAGCCGCTGCCTGTACCCGGAGATCAGCATGCTGTCAGAAGGAGATGAGGAACTCGACAGCGAGAGCTCAGGTTCAGAGACATCTTTCAGCCTGGGACCTTACAGTGGTGCAGGAGGAAAGAGGAAGAGGAAGGCCAGGGTGCCAGGAGTCATTAGACAAAGACAAGCTGCAAATGCCAGGGAGAGAGACAGGACCAACAGCGTTAACATGGCGTTCACGGCCCTCAGGACCCTCATCCCCACCGAACCCGCTGACAGGAAACTCTCCAAAATAGAGACGCTGCGACTGGCTTCAAGTTACATCTCCCACCTGGGGAACGTGCTGCTGCTGGGAGAAGCTGGGGATGGCCAACCCTGTCACACCAGCACGTCCAGCTACTACCCTGGCAGTAGGGTCACTGAGACCGAGAGCAGCCAGCCCAAACAGATCTGCACGTTCTGCCTGAGCAACCAAAGGAGAATGGTATGTACAAACGTTCCTCTTGGGGGGGGGGGGGGGGGGGTGAAGCCAGTCACCTTCTAACTTTCAGCCAGGACTGCCTTTGTCTGCACCCAATCTCCGCACAAATAACATGCAAAGCTGCCTTTGATTGCAAGGACCAGCATTGTATTTATTTTTCCCATATGTGTAAAATTTCATTCAGCTGGTTACTAGAGAACTGGAGTTTATACTGAGGCTAAGGTAACACAGGGAGCATTGACAATTAATCTTTACTATGCAACTCTGTCCCGAATCTCCAGATAATTTAGATCTATAGCAGCAAGTCTAGAACCAGAGGGCACAGCCTCAGAATATAGGGAGGTCCATTTAGAACGGAGATGAGGAGGATTTTCATTAGCCAGAGGGTAGTGAAATCTGTGGAATTCATTGTCACAGAGGAGACAAGTCATTCAGTATATTTAAAGCAGAGGTTGCTAGGTTCTTGGTTAGTCAGGGCATCAAAGGTTACAGAGAGGAGGCAGGAGAATAGGACTGAGAGGAATAATAAATCAGACGAAGCAGTCTCCATGGGTCAACTGGTCTAATTCTGCTGCTACGTCTTATAGTCAAAAGTAGCACAGTAAGGGGATTGCCAATTAATCTTGACCATGAGTTTTTACACATCTCTGTCCTGAATCTCCAAATACTTTAAATTGCATTAGGTCTTTGCCTAGTCCTGAGAAATTAACTCTTGCAGCAAGTTTAGAAAACAGTACATTCTTCCTAACAATAGTCAACTGTAGTCGATTAGTCCAGGCAATGAATAAATGTAGAACCAAATGCAAGGTGCAACAGGCAGCCTTGAGCACTACTCAGCCTTCACCAAGAATCTCAAACTTTTCAAAAATTTTGTGCAAAATGATGCTGCACGAGGATTTAATTCCCGAGCAATTCCTTTTACTGGGGTTGCATTTCCACAGACGTGCCAAGCTAAGCAATTCATTCTCTAAAGTGTGACGAATGTTTAATGCTACATTAAACCCAAGCAGCAGAAGGAATTGTGCCACTATTGGGCATAGCACTGCATTCTCATCTGAGCAGAGCGTTTGGACTTCTATCCCATTTAGGATGTCCTAATAATACTACTAATAAAAATAATAATAACAGTAATATAAATACAAGCCTAATCCAGTTTTAGAGTCATGACTCCTATAAATTATATCACGACTGATCCATTATTACAGAAAGGACAATCCATAATAACCATCCAAATACACATAACTTACAGAAGTCAATGATGAAAAACACCAGAAATATGCTGAATTAAAAGAGGAAATTGAAAGACTGGAAATATGAACAAGGTATCCATTCTCCCAATAATAATATCTTCAACCGATGTCATCTCAGTCAATACACAATAGCATTAAACATTAGGTTTCCACTTTAATATTTATGCACATCTCCAGAAAGCCACAAATACTAAACATCACTAGAATAGTCCAAAGAATTCCTAGTAATTGAGAAATGAGTGTGCTTGACTATGCCTCTATCTCAGGTTTTACCAGATTGAGCTGTGAAAAAAATAAAAACAATAACAACTTATTCATAGAGCACTTTTCACACAATGTGGTTCAAAGTGATTTACAATGGGACGAAGTGCAAACATGAAAATAATATAAAAAAACACAAAAATAAAAGATGTTAGTTTAAAGCAAGGTTAGATAAATAGATTTTGGGCTGGTGTTTAAAAGTGCCAACTAAGTCTGCATCCCTTATAGTTTTAGGTGTTGAATTCCAGTTTAGGAACGTAAACCTGCCGATTATCTCTTGATGGAGATTGTTTAAAGTCAAGAGAGCAGCGGACGAAGACCTGAAAGCCCGAACAGGATTATAGGGCACATGTTACGCAAGTTGTTAACTAAGCCTCCAATGCTAAAATATCCTTTAGTGCTATTTTGAAAAGAGCTGATTTTAACCAAACCCTCCGTCAATGTTTTTGAAACAAACCACGTAGACATCACCATAATACTGACTGTGGGAGCTTTCCATGCACCAGGGGTTGCCACGTTTCCTACATTAACAATGAATATCTGACAGACTATTTTACTGCTGGGAAGTTTTGGAAAATTCAGAAAGGCACAGGGGCAGTAGGGAAGCGCAAACTTTGTTTTTATTTATGCCTTGCAGCATATAATTTGGAGACTCACCACTAAATAGATAATGTAGATGCAAAAAAAGTTAAGAGATTGGTTATCAGAATATTTTTGATTCAAATCCTAGTTTAATTCCCCATACCACGCAAGCTTTTTTAAATTTGTCTTTCATCAAGTTTCAAATCAACATGATTGTCCCTTGTGGTCGAAAGATGCATGATATCCCAGGGCCTGCACGTGTACAAACCACAGGAAGATTTCAAGGCAAATTATATGATGCCAACATCGCATACACCACATGCCAATTGGCACAAACAGACCACAACACATCAACTGTCACTCTTAACTGACAGATCTTAACCACCATCCTAAAAGGCAAAAAGGACAAACATCCTCCATTGCAATCTGCACTGTCAGCAGTCACTTGAAGAAAAATTACTGAAATTAAGAGGCCCTGTGGATGTGAATGATACGACAGCACAGTTGCAAAATTAAGAGAGACTCCTGAATTGTGCTTGCCCTTCGAGCAACTAGCGTAGCAGTTAGTGTGACACTATACAGCTCGGAGTTTGGTGTTCAGTTCTGACATCCCCTGTAAGAAGTTTGTACGTTCTTGTACGTATAGTGTGGGTTTTCCCTGGAGGCTCAAGCTTCCTCTGACAGTCTACCGGTTACTAGGATAATTGGTCATTGTAAATTGTCTGCTGGACAGTGCAGCTCCTCGTGCCAAAATAAGCAATAAAAACAGACAGACCAACAAACAAACAAGTAAATACATAAATATCAAGAAGTCCATTGGAACCAGGTAAACTAGTTTGTCATTTTCCCACAATAACTCTGTATTCTTTGATATTTAACAATTAGTGGGAGCTTGCCACGCACTGTTTGAAAGTTAATGACCACATTTCACCTTGTAGGGACAATATGCAGGGCCCCGATGTAAAATGTTTACCCTTTGCCTCCACAGCTGCTGCTCAACTTGCCAAATTCCCCTCAGCAAGTTTGCTCGAGATCCCAGCATCTGCAGTCTCTCATATCCCAAAAACAATTCATTAGCTTTAAGTGTAGGGAGGAGCCCCGAGACTACAAAAGTCACCACTCAAGAACATGGCACTCTCAGTAAAAATTATTTTGCTGATTATGACCAGATTTAAATTTTAGGTGAGGGCTTGCCATTAAAAATAGACAGAAGCAAATGAGAAATTTGATGGGCTGAATGGTTCAATTCTGCCCTGTCTTACGGTCTTATTTCAATCATCACTTTAGCCCACAGATGTGCGTGAAAGGATGCGCAAGTTGCTCCTACCACATAGGAAAACCTTTGCTTTCCGACCGTCAAAATGCTTTATTCTGCTGCTTGGGATCTCATTGAAAGAGCTAGTTTCTAATACACCTGACCCTCCAATTTTACAGTCATGGGGTTCTGAATATCACATTGTTCAATTAAACACACACACACACACACATAAATACAAACATGCAAGCTTTGCATTTCACACCAACGTCTGCTGGATACTAATAAAATTAAAAATAAGTTTCACTGTGCACAGTTTAAGACATTTGAAGTTATGTGCTGGGATTAACATCCTCCTTTTGGTTGATACTTATGATCAGGAATGCACAGAATATAAAGGCAATTAATTCAGATTATTTAATAACTTTTCCAAATGGAATTAAATAAATGAGAAATATTGCTTTGCAGAAAGTGAGAGAGAACTGGATAGCTCTTTTAAATTGCCAACCCAGTCACAACAGGCCATATGAACCCTTTTAAACTGCTTGGATGTACATTTCATTCTATAAAAATGTCACACTGGCAATTATCCAACAACTCTCGTCCCTTTTAGAATCTCCCAAAGTGTTCTGTATCCACTGAGGTACTTACGAGAAATAGTCATTACCACAAGGAGAAAAACAGAGGCCAGTTAGCATACAATAAAACTCCGGTAACAGCAAAGAGAAAATGACCTGATAACTGTCTAAGGAAGAAATATTGTGCTGAAGGCAAACAGCCCAGTTCACTAGTTCTTCTTCACAATAATCCAGGTGTCATCCAAAAGGTGGCACGTACCTTTGTTCACCTTGCCCTGCACTCCAGCACCAATGTAATGTGATTCTGGGCACCGCCACCAGGAATGATGAAGTAAGACCACCGATCTGACACCATGGTACAAGTTCAAATCTTCTGATATATCTGCAACAAAAGGCCATTTCTCCTTTGTGCTTGCTTTGCCAACAGTAAGCTCACAGCTGAGGTTTGACCTCAGCCCCAGAGTACTACACTCATCCCATACCCTCAATCTCCGAAGAAGCAGCTGAGCTCCCACTTGGGACACTCGGAAGCTTTATTACTCTCTGTGAGAAATTTCTTACCTCAGTCTTAGCCCACTGAAGATACCAGGGGTAGTGTTTTTTTCAAACAGAGGCCTCATGGAACACCTTGTCGGGGTGGTGGTAGAGGCAGGTATGTTAGGGACATTTAAGAGACTGTCAGATAGGAAGATGGATGATAGACAAATGGAATGTGAGAGAGGTGTTAGATTGATATTGGAGTAGGTTAAAATGTCAGCACAACTTCACGTATTGTTCTATGCACAGTCCAGAGTGGCTAACCACTTGTATATGGAAGTATGGATTTATATGGCCCTGAAGCGTGAAGGGCCCTTTGAACCATGCTGCCCCAGCAACTCTTGACAGACCCAATTAACCCAAAAACTAATCACAGGACAATTAACACTGACCAATTAACCTACCCAGTCCATCTGTAGACTGTGGGAGGCAACTGGAGCCCCCGGAGGAAACCACACATTCCGTAGGGAGGAAATAAAGACAGAAAGGCGCCAGGATTGAACTCCAAACAACAGTACACCCCCCGAGCTATAACAGTGTCGCACTAACCGCTACGCTACCCAGGCACCCATTTATATAAAGACTCTGGTCCTTGACACCATGGCCAAAGGAAACATTATCTCTGCACCAACCCTGTACAGAATTTCCCATAATTTTTTAATGAGAATATCAAGAGGTTCAAAGAGGCATTTCAGTCATCACTATTACGCTGGCTCTCTAAAGCTTTCCTTTCGATCTCATCCAACCTCCATCCCTCAGATGTCTAGCAACTCCACCCACCCTCACCAAGGGTAATTTACAGTGAGCAATTAACCCTCAATCAGCAGGGCACCCAGGAAAATCCCACACAGTCACTAGGATGATGTGCAGGCTGCAGAGAGCCACCAGCAGTGATGCCTGAACCTGGATCGCCGGTACTGAGGCAGCTGCTACACTGCTGTACCGTCGTGCAGCTCTTTTTTAAAAACCGAAGGCTTAGTGCAAAGCTCTACAGCACCAGCGATCAAGATTTAGTTCTCATTACTGTCTGTAAGGAGTTTGTACATTCTCCCTGTGAGGTTTCCTCTCACTGTCCAAAGACATGGGGTTAGTGAGTTGTGGGCATGCTACTAGGTGCCAGAAGCATAGAGACAATTATGGGCTGCCCAGAACATCCCTGATCATTGATGCAGAATGACGAATTTCATTGTATGTTTCAATGTACATGTGATAAGTAAAACTAATCTCAAACTTACAAAAAACGCAAGCCAGAATCAACTTACATTCACACAAATCCAGAGCAGGTGAAACAGATGCAAAGGGAGACACGATTTCTTTTCCCAGCTCAATCTGAATCCTTACTTAGTAAGAATCTAATGCTCCCAATATCAATGCTATCGCAAAGAGATGTTGGAAAGGTGTGCTTAACTTTCAGCCTATCTTGCCCCAAACTGCTGGAATTACACAGCCTCTACTTACACATCAGGAAACACGAGAGAAAAATTTAAAACAAACTACTGACACCAGGAGAGATGAACAAAAGTGCAGGTTCAGTGGGAATTTTACAGGAAGCATTAGGGGTTGTATCATCTCTGGACTGTACCTCCAGCACATAAAAGTACCAATGCTAAAATCGGAGGGGTGGATTGAGAAGGTTTCCACCGACAGACACAAACGTGTTTAGAGCTGGCTCTGGGGATAAAACTCATTTCCAGTCTCGATGCTGTTGATCAGTCCATACCTCCTCAATCACATGGAACTTCCGTAGATAATAATAACTCATTTAAAGGCCACTTTTCATACAATGTACTTCAAAATGCATTAGAATGGGATAAAAGTACAAACATAAAAATAAAAGACAAAAAGGTGCTAGTTGAAAGCAAGGTTAACTAAATAGGTTTGGAGCTGGCGCTGAAGAGTGTCAACTGAGTTTGCATGCCATGTAGTTTTAGCTATGTTCCACAGTTTAGGAGAGTAGTTTAAAAAACCTCACCTGCCAATTATCTTTCCAGGGAGATCGTTTAAATTTAACACACTGGCAGAATAAAACCCTAAGAGCTCGAGCAGGATTATAAACCAAAAACGATTCTGTGATGTAATTTGGTCCTAGATCATTAAGAGCTTTAAAAACAAGTAAGAGAACTTTATAATCCATTCTACAAAATAAAATTTGGGATTAACTGTACGGTAGTGTGTCTCAGACACAAGCTAATGTAGCAGTAATGAGGTACACAAAACAACATATAAAGCTTGCTCCATGGTCACCTTGCCATACAATATTAATAGAATTCTACGCTATTTCGCCACAATTCATAATGACAATAGCTGATCATTTGTTCCCATTCAAGCGTTACCATCAGAGAGAATATCAATTTCAAACCTCAGCAGCATTGGGGAAGTAACACATGTTAGTGGCTAAGTTTTGGTTTAATAGTACCTGCCATAGTAACCTCATAATACTCCTGACTACCTAGTCTACCTTCTCTCACAGCATTTATCTGCACCTGGAAAGGGGCAGTCTCCAGGGTTTTCATGCCCTCTCCAACAAAATAAGCAACTGCTACACCAATTTGCAGGCACCTCTTCCCCCACTTCCAGCTTCTCATTTGAATTGCATTTTCTATTTCACTTCCCCGATAACATTTCTTCTGAAGTCCCCAACAAGGAATCACCAGAGAAAATAGAGAATGACAGAAAAGCCATCCACGTACATTTTCAGGAATCTGAGGCAGGGGAGAGGAACATAGACAAGTCAAAAGAAAGCCGATCTTTTCCCTCATTCCTACACCTTGCCAGGGGTGGAGGTACAGGGAGATACAGTATTGTGCAAAAGTCTTAGGCACAAAGTCTAGGATGGAGCTGTCAACATGGAGTGGAGAGCAAGTTTGTAAATTTGACGGAACCAAAGGGAGGGAGGGGTGTGGGACAGGTGACAGAGAAGGAATGCCAGGGGTGGGGGGGTGGCATGGATGCAGACACACCCAGCCCTGAGACACCACGCAAGGGCATTTAATTGGTTTATTGATCATTATACAATGGATCTCTGGTGCTTTCCACTCCCTTCTCCTTTTCCCAATCATGATTCTTCTCACCCTGCCCCTTCCCACTTTCAGTCCATATCAGCATCACTCACAGTGTGTTTTTTTAACGGCAGCAATACAGTGCAATACATAAAATTACCACAGTACCGTTCTAAAGTCTTAGGCACATATATAGCTGGGGTGCCCAAGACTACTGCAGAGTACTATACATTAGGGGTATTTAAGAAACTCTCAACTTTCAGATAGGCAATCGGATGATAGAAAAAAACCAGAAGGCTATGTGGGAAGGGAGAGTTAGATTAATCTTACATAGGTTAAAAAGTAGGCACAACATCGTGGGCTCTAGGGACTGGTACTGTACTGCGCTGGAATTTTCCCTGAATAACTCCGTGAACCAAGCAGATTCCCATCTGCAATGCTCAAAGCACGCACATCCATGATAAAATGAAATCACCCCTCATCTCCTATGACACGGTGGGCATGCTATGCTGGTGCCAGAATGAGTGGCAACACTTGCAGTCTACCCTCCACCCCTCCCCCAGTACAGCCTTAGGTGTGTTGGTTGTTATTGCAAACAACACATTTCACTGTATGTTTCGAGATGCACTTGACAAACTTCAATCTTGAATCTATCGTGTGTAGTAAAAACTGTCAAAAACATTACTGTTAGCACTTGAGAGTACTAATTTCCTTAAAATGGCTCACTGATGTCATCCGTCAAAGTTGAATTTCCCTGTTAAACACTGTCCAGAATCAGGTTTACTACCACTGGAATGTGACATGAAATTTGTTAACTTAGCAGCAGCAGTTCAATGCGATACATAATCTAGCAGAGAGAAAAAAATAAAATAATAATAAATAAACAAGTAAATCAATTATGTATATTGAATAGATTAAAAATGCAAAAACAGAAATACAGTACAGTATATTAAAAAAAAGTGAGGTAGTGTTCAAAGATACAATGTCCATTTAGGAATCGGATCTTCCTACTACAATCAGTTTAAGTTTGAACTGTGCGATGTGGTTGAATCAATGCTTTAACAAAGGCTCGTCCAACCGGCAGATATCATAAACACCTGATTTAAGTACGACAGAACAACCAGCCTTTTGTGCTGTAAGCCAAAATGGCTACAAGTTTAGTTCAGAAGCAGACAAATTGACTTGAAAGAAAACGTGCTAACTTAGCAAAGCTTCTCCAACCTTAGGAAGGGATTGGCGACTCACGCAAATCTCCATTTTGTGCTTGCTTTTTAAATGAATAGAGATTTCTTGAGCCACTTGTTGAAAGCGTTGGATAAAAATGATGACGGATGAGAGCTTGCGATTTGATCACACACCCTACTACATACAGCGGGTAGATTGCAATTTATAAACCATCTGTAGTGTTGTCCAATGTGAACTAACCAGCCCATAAAATAATGAATGTGTTCAAACGTCTCTGGCTTTTCCACAAAGGCAACAGTCACTCACAGGGTTTTTAAAGCTCCCATTCAACTCTATAGTTCTAACCCATTTTGTGTGGAGTTTTAAAGGTGTGAAAATAACCAGATTGTCTAGCTTGAAGCAAACTAGGAATACAATTGACCACCTGCACTAATATACATAGTCTATATACATTTCTTGCATATCGTTCAAGGCAGATCTTCAAGCTAGCTATCTTCAAACCACAGTGATGTAGAAAAGCACCATCCGTCCCAGGGCCGCTTACAAACCAGAACAGTAACAATGAACTCTTGATCTCACTACCCACCTCATTATGATCTTGCAATTTACTGTTTACCCCTCCACTTTCTCTGCAGCTGTTACTCATTATTCTGCACTATTGTTGAAATCGAATCACTTTTATTTTGTAACTCAATTCAGGATTCAAGGTTGCTTAATGTCATTTCCAGAACACAAGTGTAAAAGAGAATGAAATAATTATTACTCTGGATCCAATGCAGCACAAAAAAACACAATAAGATAAAGAGCATAATAATAATAATAATAATAATAATAACACAATAAATATAAATACACAAAATAGCTTATATACATAGACTGTTTGGACGTCCATGTGACACTAGGCATAAGACTGTCTGTACGTACAGGAAGTAGTGGTGGTTGGGAGTGTGGAAGGTTGGGTTAATGAGAAGAAAGGTGCTGGGTTGATCAGCTTCACTGCTTTTGTTTCTGGTGATCCTGGTGTGGACGTTACATAGGCTCTTCTCTAATCCCAGTCCGTTAGCAGGGTGGCTGGGATTGTTTGGAATCAGAATCACTTAATTGCATATATGTGAAACATACTAAAATTGAAAATGGTTCGGTGCCAAGCGTAAAACACTGGGCAATACCATAACAGACAACACAACAGCAAACAACAATTTACAAGACAATAGTGCAAACAGCCACGAGCAATCTACATTAGCAGAACAGTCACGTGCAAACTCAATAAATGTACATATATAAACAGATTAAATAATTATTAACAGAACAAGGAGGACAGGAAAGACCATTTAACGGATGATGTGCAGGGGCAGTTAGGATATTACAGCTGAGTGAGTTTTGTTGAGAAGCTGGAGAGCTACAGAAAAGAAGCTTCATGATGTTACTGGCCCTTTCTCCATCATGTCCTTGATGGTGGGCAGACTGATGCCGGTGATGCATTGGGCAGTTTTGACTACCCGTTACACTGTGTGATGCATTGTACACGTTAATCTGTAAGAGCAGTATGCAAGACAAACTTTTCATTGTACTTTACTACCAATTCTAACCTTAATCCTAAGATTTAGAATCCCTAAGAAAAGGAATTCAAAAATGAACAGGCAAAATTGGGAAGTGGGATGAAGTGAGAATCTCTTGCAGAAAGTCAGCACACCACAAGGGCTTCAAAGTGTTATAAAATTTTAAACTTAAATTAAATCTATGTTTTATATCCAACAGCATTAAATTAACATTCAAAGTTAGAAGCAAGTGCACCCAGTTGGCAACCACAATCCCCATACTTTTTGAAATCGTATCCTCAGTAATCTAATGTGTGGAAATCACTTAAAAACAGACCAGGTCAAAATCAAATGTGGCTCCTTTCCCTTATGACTACACTACAACTAGAGAGACACGTAACTGAGGAAAGCAAGACGGCCCAGAGACACTAACTGCACAATATCCTCATCTCCAAGTGATTTTTTAAATGGATGGAGGGCCACATTAAACCAACTAAAGAATTCAGGCTGTCGTTCACAAGGCTGTTTCAACTCTTTAATCTTTGCTGGGCTCAGGTTTGCCAAGCAGGTGCTGGAAGAAAAAGGCTCTTCATGGTCAAGATTTAATTAATTTTGTGTCTAGAAGTCCATAAAATATGAGGAGGATAAACCAGATAAACTAACTTTAAAATAAGAGTTAAAAATTTTCATGCAGTGTAAAGGTTTAGGAGGTAATGCAGCAATAGCTGGCAAACAGGACTAGTTTGGATAAGACATTGGGTCAGCATGGGCCAGATGTGCTGAAGGGCCTATAAAAGTCTCTGCTAACAAATGTGTTTTCAGTTCCTGCTTCAGCAAGGATAAAATAACATACTTCAGAATGGAAAAGATATCTAGAATATCAAATGAACCTTTTTCTACCCTTTGGGATGTCTCCATAACATTTACAGAAGCTAATTGTTCAGGTGTAGGAACTTCGCCACTACTTTTTCCCCAAGAGTCTTTACAAGTTTCCTGTTCGGTCACCTGCAGAAGCTATTTCATTCCATAAATTAAGATTCTCTCACCAAAGACTTAAGATATTAAGACTTAGGACCAAAGACTTGAGTGTGGAATGAGCTGCCTGATGAAGTAGTAAATGCGGGCTCACTTTTAACGTTTAAGAAAAACTTGGACAGGTATATGGATGAGAGGTGTATGGAGGGATATGGTCCAGGTGCAGGTCAGTGGGACTGGGCAGAAAAATAGTTCGGCACAGCCAAGAAGGGCCAAAGGGCCTGTTTTTGTGCTGTAATGTTCTACGGTTCTATATAACTTAGACAATGTCATTTTATTTAGAGATACAGCACGGTAACAGGCCTGTCAAGCCTAAAGAGCCCAGGCTATCCAATTACACCCATGTGACCAATTAACCTACTAACCTGTACGGTTTTGGAATGTGGGAGGAAACCAGAGCACTTGGAGGAAACGCACGTGTACACAGGAAGGGCAAACAAACCCCTTACAGACTGCAGCAGAACTGGCCCAGATTGCTGGCACTGTAATAGCGTTACAGTAACCGATATCAGACTGATACACAGATACCGTGGGAGGTTAGGGTCACGTAGCGGTTAGCGTGGTGCTCTTACAGCTCAGGGCACCAGAGTCTGGAGTTCTGTTGCTGTCTATGAGAAGTTCATATGCCATCCCTGTGAATGTGTGGGTTTTCCCTGGGTGCTTTGATTTCCTCCCATAGTCCAAAGACATGTGGGTTAGTAGGTTAATTGATCATTGTAAATTGTCCTGCCATTAAACTACAGTTAAACAGGTGGGTTGCTGCTCGTTGGGAAGGGCCTACCTGACACTGTATCTCAAAATAAAAATGAAAAAAAAACATGGGATGTACACTCTCACTCAAACTCATCCATACTGGTTTGAGTAGAATATTAAGTTCCAATAATTCAGAGAATATTTCACCATCCTGGTTTCTCCACCCCGGTATTAAGTAATGTTCCCTCTAAGGCATGCATACGCACACATCTTTTACTACCAGCGCACAAAAGGTTGTCACCCTCTCCCTCATTGGCATGTTAAGTATATCTCATGATCGCACACAATCACATTTCCTTTTGATGTGGATGGTGTTGACAATGTGGAGTTTGCGATGATTTGTTTGCAGATTTTAGAATTGACTTACTCATACTGCTTTATTGAAGAAATTATTCAGTGAGCACGTGTTGTCGCTGGGCATAAAATTGCACAGCACAAGATTTTTGCACCCACTGGTCATTACATATTAGAGGGAACATTGGTCATAAGAACTCGTTTTATAAACAATTTAACAACACATAAAAAGCAGTCATAGGGTTATCAGCCTACTGAAAAAGCCCGATGGTTCACTAACACAAGAGATGCTGGAAATCCAGAGCAACACACAAAATACTGCAGGAACTAAGCAGGTCAGGCAGTGTCTATGAAAATGCATAAACAGTCATTGTTTTGAGCTGAGGCTCTTCATCAGAACTGGAAAGGAGGGAAAAGAAATAAAGTTGGGGAGGGAGATGGGATTCTATTGCCTTCTGGGCATAGAAACCTGTGCTCTTCTCCTGACTGATTCATAAGAACACGAGGAAATCTGCAGATGCTGGAAATTCAAGCAACACACACAAAATGCTGGTGGAAAGCAGCAGGCCAGGCAGCACCTATAGGAAGAAGTACCGTCGACGTTTCGGGACGAGACCCTTTGACTGTCGACAGTGCTTCTCCCTATAGATGCTGCCTGGCCTGCTGCGTTCCACCAGCATTTTATGTGTGTTGATTCATAAGAAAGCCACTCAGTTGTATCAATACACTGAAAATACCAAGAGGTCCTGCACACATGCACTGCAGTGAGAACAGAAGCCTTGTAACCCCCACTGAGGGCCAAAGGCGATAAACAGTAGTAAAAAGTCTAATTAGAGAGGGAAATATATACCAGCTCCTCATCCAATCACCAAAGCTGACCAACAGAACAGACCAAGAATCACCTTATTCGCCTTTATACATTTACATGTATTAGGCAGGAATTATAAAGAATAATTACATGAAACAAAGTTATAGGTTGAAGTATGGCAATGGAATAAAACGTACATAAATACCACAATGTATGCCTGTATCTTTTAGAATTGATTTTAAATTTGTCTCCCTCATTTTTAAAGTGCTCAACGGTAAGACTGGAGTACGTCACAGAATCATTTTCATTTCATAATCCTGCTCGAGCTTTCACAGGCCGCCTTCTGCCGGTATCTCAAATTTAAACAATCTCTCTCAAAATGATAAATGGCAGGTCAGGCTTTTTGAACTATGCTCCTCAACTGTGGAACTCAATAGCTAAAACTACAAGGGATGCAGACTCAGTTGACACTTTTAACTGCCAGCTCAAAACCTACTTATATAACCGTATTTTAAACATTGCCTTTTGAAGCAGACTTGGTGGGCCGTAAAGAATGACCTCTGTTCCTATATTTGATGGTCTTACTATTTTATTTTCATATTTGCTTTTTATCCCATTGTGAAGTTATTTGAACTACACTATCTGAGTGCTCTATAAATAAATTATTATTTACAATGTAAACAGCATTATAAAAAGTGGCTTAGTGTTTACAGTGCAGTGACAGGTGAAAAGGGATCATGAGGGTTCTCGTTCCGACACAGAAATAATTTTTTATTCAGCTTACAACAGACATGAAAAGTACTCTGGGACATTTAACACATTGAAATAAAACACTGCTTTCCATTTCCCCTTCTCCCACTGCCTTCATGTACATTTGGAGGTAACCTAAAGTTAACATAATTAATACACAGGACTATCACTGTTTATTCCCCTTCATTGACACTGCCTGACCTGTTGAGTTCATTCAGCATTTTGTATGTGTTGCTCTGAATTTCCAGCACTTACAGGATCTCTTATGTTTATAATATATAGGATTTATTTTGGGTGTGTCCAAAGACCAATTAATTAACATTAAAAACACTTTGGTTATGTGATTGTGACAATCCCTACCATCTTGGATTCAAATAACAGGAGTCTACATTTAGTGTGACTGCACTCCACTAAATGACTGAGGGTCAGACACCATTTTCAGACAGGACTGGTGTGTAATTCTACTTAAGAGTTAGCAGGAAGGGGGAGAAGTGAGAAGTTGCTGCCAGGAAAGAGTGGGTGTGATTACGAATGCACCTGCGTGGGTGCAAGCAAGAAAATCTCAATACAAGAAAGAGTAACAGACCCTCTGGCCCAACGAGCCCACGCCGCCCAATTACACCCATGTGACAAGTAACCAATTAATACGGATTTTGGAATGTGGGAGGAAACCAGGGGGTCACGGGGAGAACATACAAACCTCACAGGCAATGGCAGGAACGAAGTCCTGGTCTTACAGCATTACGCCACGACACCATCTTGCCAACGGCAAAATCAAACATGATTTCTTTTCACAAAGTCACTGACTGCTTATTTCTTATCATTATGTTGTTTAGATTCATTTTCTTTTGGAGATGGTGTATTTCTAAATAATAAAAAAAACAATAAATAACTACAACACGGTAATACCTTCCGGCCCAACAAACTCCTGCTGCCAAATTAAGCTACTAACCCATATGGCTTTGGGATGTGGGAAAAAACCCGGACAGCCAGAAAAAAACCCAGACAGTCATTGGGAGAATGTACAAACTCCTTACAGGCAGATAACTTCACTCACCTTAAATCTGAACCCATTGAACTCACTTTCAAGGATTCTACAACTCATATTCTCAGTATTATTTATTTATTTGCACAACATTTTATTTTAAAAAAATTTAGCGATACAGCATGGAGTAGGCCCTTTGAGCCATGCCACCCCAGTTTCCCCACAAACCTGACGAACACTAACCTAATCACCAGACAATTTACAAATACCAATTAACAGAATGGAACTCTGAACTTCAGAATGCCCTGAGCTGTAATAGCGTCACCCGAATCGCTACACTATCTTGGCACTCTTGCACATTGATTGTATTGATTGTTTGTCAGTCTTTGTGTGTAGTTTTTCACCAATTCTATTGTTTTTCTCTGTTCTACTGCGAATGCCTGCAAAAAAATTAATCTCAAGGGAGGACATGGTGACATATACATACTTTAATAAAAAATCTACTTTGAAATTTGAAAACAGCGACAGATAAATATACACATGCACACAGATATTTCTCTTTTGGAGTAAGGTGACTGATATGAAGGTACTTAATTGGTATCCCAAGACTTGAACCCATTGATCTGGGACACAGACTTAAATCTCACCACAGTGGTTGGGAATCAGTTAAACCTCAGTCAGTTAATAAACTAAAACTGAAGTCAATAAAAACTGCACTGTTAATGCACAAAACTGCTGGATTGTCACAAGGCACTGCACGTCCATAAGAAAGACGATGGAATAAAAACCACAGAAATGATCACCAGGGTCTCCCTCACCCCCGTTAGTGACATTTACCGGGAGCTTAGCAGACAAAGGGCCAGAAGCATTGTTGAGGACCCCTAACACAATCTCTCTGACCCACCACCGTCAGGATGGAGGTACAAGAGCATTAGGATTAGGACTGGCAGACTGGGTAACAGTTTCTTCCCTCAGGTTGTGAGACTAATGAATACCCTGCCACCTCCGAGGTCTCGTCACTGGATCAGCGACTACATGCATTTTGAATTATATTTTATTCTCTTAATTTTGGAAATGTTTTGTTTTATGTGCTCTATGTGATATATGTTTTCTGTGCACACCGTGGTTCTAAAGAGCCTTGTTTCATTTGGTTGTATAATGTATGGTCAGATGACAAACTTGAACTTGAAAGGGGGCTGCAGCAGCATTGATAGGAAATTGGCTAAAAGACGAAACAAAGAGCTGGTAAAAACACTTTAAACACTGGAGGAACTCAGTGGGCCAGGCCGAGGTAACAAGAGACCACTTTTCTGACAGGAGGTTAATGCACAGTGGAATTTCTCACAGATCAGTTGCAGGAACATACTTTCTCTTAATAGATATTAGTAGTTTGGACGTGGTGTAGAGGTCAAACTTGCAGATGACAGAACTTGCATTTTCAGTAAACTGGGATCAGGTGAACAAAGGGCCTGTTAACAAAACAGTTAACATAACCCTACTAGAGCTTGGGGCAGCAGAGTTAGGAGTCCTCTGTAAGACCTTTGTACATCCTTCCCGTAGACACAAGTTTACACCTGATACTCTGGTTTCCTCTCACAGTCCAAAGAGATAGCGGTTAATAGGTTAATTGGTCATTGTAAATCAAGTCAAGTCACATTTATTGTCATTTCCACCATAACTGCTGGTACAGTACATAGTAAAAACGAGACAATGTTTTTCAAGACCATGGTGTTACATGACACAGTACAAAAACTAGACTGAACTACGTAAAAAACAACACAGAGAAAAAAACCCACTAGACTACAGACCTACCCAGGACTGCATAAAGTGCACAAAACAGTGCAGGCATTACAATAAATAATAAGCAAGACAACAGGGCAGGAAGTTAGTGTCAGTCCAGGCACTGGGTATTAAGGAGTCTGATAGCTTGGGGGAAAAAACTGTTACAAAGTCTGGTCGTGAGAGCCCGAATGCTTCGGTGCCTTTTCCCAGATGGCAGGAGGGAGAAGAGTTTGTATGAGGGGTGCGTGGGGTCCTTCATAATGCTGTTTGCTTTGCGGATGCATCGTGTAGTGTAAGTATCCGTGATGGTGGGAAGACAGACCCCGATGATCTTCTCAGCTGACCTCGCTATCCGCTGCAGGGTCTTGCAATCCGAGATGTTAGGCTTTGGTTACATAGGTGGGTTACTGGTTGGCTCGGCTTGGTGAGCTAGAAGGGCCTATTCTTTGGTAGAATTATGAAATTGCCGGCTAGGTGGCAAATGAAATTTAATCCTGAAAAATATGAAATGTTACATTTTGGTAGAAAAGGACAAAAATTAGATGACACAATTCTAAACAGCACAGAAAAGTCTCTCTTGCTGTATGTGCACTGTAGCAGGGCAGGCTGAGAAAGTGGTTAAGAAGCATTTGGGAGCTTAGGTTATATCAGAGGTCAAGAGTAGGAAAGCGAGAAAGTAACATTGCATTTTTAGATTACGGTGTTGAGTTCTGAGAAAGATATGCAGGCTTTGGGGAGGATAAAAAGATTTACCAACTTGATTCCGGTGTTGATGGATTTGAGAAGCATAGGAAACAGAAGAGATTGCAAGTCTGATTTTAAAGCACAAAGGGTATGATCAGAGATTAGATAGCAAGAAATAGGGAACATTGAATGAAAGTAACTGACCAAAGTGACAGGAGGAATAATTTATTTTTATATATAAAGTGTGTTTGCAGCTCAGAAGCTCTGCAGGGACAGGAGATGAGGCACTTCCAATTGCAGCGTTCAAAGGTAGCTGGATTAGTATCTGAAAGGAAAGAATTTGCAGGGCTGTGGGAAAAGGACAGAAATAGGAGCAGCTAGATTACTCTTACAGTGAGACTATGTGGGCTAGAGAAGCAAAATAGCCACTTTCTGAAGAAGAATCCTTATGATTCTGTCTATATTCTGTAAATCAACATATTTCAGGACATATGTACAGAAAGGTGCCAGAAAAGAGCCAGTAACATCATGAAGAATCCCAGCCTCCCTGCTCATGGACTGTTTGTCCCACTCCCAGTAGGGAGGAGGTTACATAGCATCCACGGCCACCAGACTCAAAAACAGTTATTTTCCCCGAGCAGAAAGGCTGATCAACATCTCCACCCACAAAATCACTCCTCCACACCCCCAACCAACACTACTTTATCATTTCCTGTCAGTCACCTTATATACAGACACTCCTGTGCCTAGTATAACTTTATAGACATACAATCAACGTATGTAAGCTATGTTATGTATTAATATTTATCGTTCTACTATAATTATTCTGTTCTTTATCTTATTGGGGTTTTTTGTGCTGCATTCGATCGGGAGTTACAATTGTTTTGTTCTCCTTTACACTTGCGTACTGGAAATGACATTAAACGATCTTGAATCCTGAATCCTTAAAATACTGAGAAAATATATTTAGGATAAGGTAAAGATTTCTCTTCATAATTGCATTTTTCTTTACTCTACCTCCCAGCCAGGCCCCATTCTAAACTACTTGGATCCTCGGTTTATTTACCACACCTTACACATAAGGCATGTATTATGGAAAGATTGGCAGCACTCTTCACCAAATGAATGACAGGATCAGCAATTTGAACTAAATACTGGGCAAGAATTCCCACACAGCTATTAGCTGAAGACGGGCATGAGGTAGGCAAAAATCAGACCATTTAGGCTTCTCACACTTGCCCTCCTGACTTCTGCAGAGCTCAGACACAACAGAGACACAGAGGGCAGGGCAGGCTCAGAGACAGAGACACAGTGACTTCACTTTGCCTCCAGAGATGAAAACTGGCAAACACTCAAGTGGAACAGACTAAAAAAAATCTGACTTTGTAACCTCTTTGTTCCAAAATAAAAGTAGATTTTATTCAGAATATGAAGTATGGTAACCGATCAGGCTGCCAACGATGAGAGATGGACACAAGGTGTTACTCTGCAAGCTTACTGTTGTGAGTAAGCTACGAACTGGATTCGGATCACCATGTTACACAGAAATACCTCCGTTTCATTGCTGGTGCGTCTCAACTTCGTAAAAAGCAGGAAATTCCTCACTACACTGTAACTACCCCCACCCGCTATCCAGTCCCAGAAATTACCCCCTCAAAGTAAAATGAGTACAATCTCATGTCACAGGGAGTGGGGTCAGGACAACATTTAGACAGGCGTTCCTTTGCAAAACAGAACCAGAAAATGCTTTTTAAAATAGTTTACATTTGAGATGTGACCTTTGCTAGCAAGGCAGATTTTATTGAGTGACTAAACAGTAAACGCAGAATGTGGAACTGGAAGGCACGTGCTCTCAGACTGGCTCAGGATAGCTACTCCCCTAGCTGAATCAGAATCCAATTTAATATCACCAGCGACTGTCGGGAAATTTGTCACCTTACAGTAGTAGCACAGTACAATGCAAAACAATAAAATCTATAAATTACAATAAGAAAATTACTGCAAAAAAGGAGAGCAAACAAAAGAGTGAGGTAGAGTTCATAGGTTCATTGTCCATTCAGAAATCTGACAGTGAAACGGAAGAAGCTGCTCTTGACACATTGAGTGTGTGTCTTCAGGTTACTGTTCCTCCTCCTTGACGGTAACAATGAGAAGAGGGCACGTCCTGGATGATGGGGGTCCTTAATGATAGTTGGTACCTTTTTGCCTTTTGAAGATGCTCTTGATGCTAGGGAGGCTCGTGCACATGATGGAACTGACCGAGTTTGCAAGGATATTTGCAAACCATTTGAGGTTTTAAATATCTATAACCCCGGCAGCTCCAAATGGTTCATTTTTTCCAGTGTGCAGCCCACACATCACCAGATAAATTAAGTTCAACTCCAGTACTTATCGCTGGGATTGGAAACGTGTGGCTATTGAATAAACCAAACTATTTCCAAAGCATTTTCTGTAATGATGTGATCATCAGGGAGGTGGTATAGGGGCCTGAAGACCTACATTCAATGATTCAGGAATAGCTTCTTCCTGTATACTTATTATTGTAATTCATAGTTTTATTTAAGTATTACAAGGTACTGCTAACGCAAAACAATACATTTCACGACATATGCCAGTGATCGTAAACCTGATTCAGATTCTGCTTCTTGTTGGAATGAAGGCCATTCCCTTTCGGAGAGTGTGGTGTGTGACGACACAGACCCTTAGCGCTAGTCAGTCAACAGCTTCCATACCGTTGAAAATCACTTTTACCACTTTTACTTAGATGCCTTCAGCTCAGATTTGGGTCTCAATTCAGGCCATAATATCCCTATGTCAAAGTAAATTTAGTATCAAAGTACATATATATCACCATATACCACCCCGAGATTCATTTCCTTTCAGGAAAATAAAGAAATACAACAGAATTTATGAAAAAAAAACTATAAATAAACAATGATTTGACAAATAACCAATGTGCAAAAGAAATTATGGAAATTAAAATTTTAAAAAATGATACTGACGTGAAGTTGTATAGTCCTTGAAAGTGAGTCTGTAAGTTGTAGACTACAAAGTAAAAGATTCTGGAAATGCTGGAAACCCAGAGAAACACACACAATTTGCTGGAGGAACTCAGCAGGTCAGGCAACATTTATGGAGAGGAACAACAAGTTGATGTTTTGGTGAGTGAAGTTATCCATGCTAGGTTAGGAGCCTTATGGTTGTGAACCAGGTGGGGTGGATTTTGTACCCGCTGCCTGACGTGGAACCGTCTCAAATTGTAAAAATGACACTTTAACATGGACATTTAACTTACAAGGGATATACTCAGTGTGTAAACGATTCCACTGTTCGTGTAAATGACCAACACAGTCCATGGATGTGCTGGGCACAGCCTGCAAGTACTGCCATGTTTCTAGCACCAACGTAGCGTGTCCACAATTTACTTACCCTAAACTACACGTCTTTGGAAGCTGGGAGGGAACTGGAGCACCCACAGGAAAGCCATGCAGTCTTGGGGAGACCCTGCAAACTCTTTATAAACAGCACTGGGAAATGAACCCCAATCACTGATTGCTCGTTGCAAAGTGATGTAGTAACTGCTAATGGCCATGAAAAGTTTCGCAAAATGTCAAAAGGCACTTCATTTCAGAAAGTAATTCATGCCTTATTATTCAAGAGCAATGTACAAATTATTATAAAGTTATCAAGATCTTGTTGCAACACCCTGGAGTTTATTATCAAAGCAATACTTTATAACTCAAGCTTCTACCAGAAGCTTTCCACTGAAAGTCAGATAGCTATGTCTGGGTGTATCCGTCACCAGCAACTCCAGAGTGCAGAAGATCAAGAAACTAGAGGATAAAATTCACAAAGGCCACCAGTGGGGGTTCAATGCCCACTGTGGACTGTAAGGAGCTTACACATTCTCTCCATGACCATGAGGGTTTCCTCTGGTTTCTACACACATTCCAAAGATGTAGAGGTTTGGGTTACTGAGTTGTAGGCACACTACATTGATGCCAAGCCATGGCTGATTTATTATCCTTCTCAGCCCCATTCTTCTGACTTCTTCCCATAACCTTTAACACCCTGACTAATCAACAGCCTACCAACCTCCATTTTAAATATACCCAATGACTTGGCCTCCACAACTGTCTGTGACAAAGAATTCCACACCCTCTGGCTAAAGAAATTCTGCCTCATCTCTGTTCTAAATGGACTTCCCACTATTCTAAGGATGTGCCCTTTGGTCCTAGACTCTCCCACTATACGAAACATCTACTCCATGTACACTCTATCTAGGCCAGGGTTTCACATCTTTTGTTATGCCATGGACCCTGTGTTGGGAACCCCTGGATCTAGGCCTTTCAATATTTGCTAGGTTCCAATTTGAATACCTTCTCATTTTTCAAAATTCCAGGGAGTACGAGCCCAGAGCCATTAAATGCTCCTCATATGATAACCCTTTCATTGCTGGGATCATTCTTGTGAACCTCCTTGGGACCCTCTAAAATGCCAGCACATCCTTTCTTAAATAAGGGGCCCAAAATTCTGCCAATGGTAAAATAGTGGAAGTCAGCCCCCATGAAGCAGTGGCAGTGGATAGGTCCATTACTGACCTGAATATGTCGGGGTATCAGTTGAGGAGCTACAGGTTTAGCAGGAGCAGGGTGGGCGTGTGGAAGAAGTACAATTGAGAAAACAATCAGTCTGGAATCGCAGACTTCGCACAGAAGAATAAAGCCCAGTTTGAGTGGGGGAGGAATGAAACCAGGAGCTCTTGTTTTTAAATTAAGTTCTCTTGAGTCTCGGCACGAGCAAGGAAAAGATTTCCAGCCCCATTTTCCGTGCAGCCACAAATCAAACTAACGCATCGCACATGTCTGAAAGCTGAAGAGGTGCGATAGGAGTGTTCAGTGTGTGGGTTTTCCAGCCTCGGCTTCCTGAGCTGTCAAACATCTCCATCAAATTACTCAGGAGATCAAAAAATATTATATCTTGGGACAGAGCAGGAAGAGGAAAATGAAAAAAGTGAGAGCAGAGAGGGAAGGAGAAAAGAAAGAAGGAGATAGCAGGCAAAAGTAAGTGTGTTCACAACCTCCCGCTCAGTGAACAGCAAATACTTTCTTTTTTTTTTTTGTTAATGTTCACATTTCAGAGGTGAATGGGTTCATTTTAATGTGTTCCAGTTTTAATGTTGGAGATCCTCACAATGCAATGACCAGATTGACACATTAAAGCAGAGGTTCCCAACCTTTTTATGCCCTGGACCCTTACCATTAACCCAGGGCTCCATTTGGAAACCCCTGCATTAAAGGGAAGACAATGGAGAGGTTGAGGGGAGATCAGAAACAGGTTTATAATATTATGAGAGGTACAAACAGAGTAGACAGATAGCATCTTTTCCCAGCGGTGAAATGCCTGCTACCAGATAGCATACATTTAAAGTGAGAGGGGGTAACTTGAAAGGAGATGTGAGGGGCAAGATTTTTTTATATAAAAAACAGAGTGGTAGGTGCCTGAAATGCACTGCTTGGGGTGGTGGTGAAGGCAGATACATTACAGACTTTTAAGAGACATTGAGACAGTCACACGAATGTGAGGGAAATGGAAGGATACCGATATTGCGTAGGTAGAAGGGATTAACTTAGTTATTTGATGATGAATTTAATTGGTTTGGCGGGGTGAAGGGACTGCTCCTGTGTTCTAATAGTACAGAGAAGGGCAGGGAAACTGGGTTTCAATTTCCAGCAGGACACAATTAGCCAATAAAAAGCACCTGACTTTCTTCAATCAGTTAGTACTGCTCAGGGAAATCCAGTTCATTTATACTTGGTCAAACCCAGCAGCTTACCCCTCCTATAAGCAGCCAGACAGAAATCCCTCTGCTTACACCAAGAACAAGGGACCCAGAACAAGGGCTCCCCAGCATTTGAGAGGCAGTCAAAAATTAACGCCACTGAATGTGGGACAGGTGCCAACGGGGATAAAGGGGGATTTCAGCGAGTTGCTGCAAAACACAGGGGGAGGTTGAGTGACAGCACCTGGGTGACTCAGCTTTCAGCTCCCTGCAGCTAAGGAGAATCTAGAAATCCAGAAGGCAAAGTCACACTTGTGCCTAATTGAGAGCAAACTCAAAACCGGCTTCCTTTCTTTCTACAGAACAAAGAACGAGACAGAAAGAGCACCATTCGAAATTAACAGAGGAACTTGCAACGTGGCCCACATCGTCGCAAGCTCACTGCAGACTCAGAGTGGAAGGGCAATCAATTGTGCACCCATGCTAGGAAGAAAATTGAAGGAGTATTTGAGGACAATTCTAAAAACCTGCAGCATATTGGAAGTTGAACATAACCTTGACACTTGGGCCATGCTCAATACTTGTCTTACATTTAAAACTGGAGAGCTTGGGAGGCGCTGCAAAGGACGAGAGGCCCCGACCTGTCCCTTCACCAATGTGCCAGAACAGTGATCTGATCACACTGTCGAGCTGCTGCTGAAGAGAGAGGAAAACTCAACCAAAAAATTGACAAAACTACAAAAGTGGCTTTTGCATCGAACTGGAGTACTCACTACACAATTAACTTCACTATCATACGCTGGTTTGTAATGTAATAAATGTAATATAAAACAAAAATTTTGTAAATAAAACAAAAAATTCAACCTGTCACAGCTGGTTTCCTGTCATGGGTTATCGTGGTAACGGCAACACCCCAGTGACCCTGCAGTTCGAAGTTCAGCATCAAGTAATTAATTAATTAACAGTAGTTAATATTATTACAGCTCAGGGACGTTCAATTCTGGCAACATCTGTAAGGAGTTTGCACATCCTACCCGGGAACACATGATTTCCTCTGAGTATATTTAAAGCAAATTGATTAGTTCTTGATTAATCAGAGCGTCAAAGGCTACAGGGAATGGCAGAGGAGCCTCGATGGGTTGAATGGCCTGATTCTGCTCCAATGTGGAATGTGGCACCAGGGTAGGATAGTGGTTAGCACAGCACTATTACAGTTTAAGGCGACAGAGATCAGTTTAATTCCAGAATCCTCTATAAGAAAGTTTGTATGTTCTTCACTTCAGGATCTAGGTTTCCTCCGGGTGTTCGGGATTCATCCCACAGTCCAAAGAGGTTCCCTGGTCATTGTAGATTAGGGTAAACAGATGGGTTGCTGGGTAGTGCAGCTGTTGGGCCGTTCCACGTTGTATTAAAAAATTATGCTGGGGACCATAATGATAACAATCAAAACATGCAAAATCATCAAGGATTCTGGAGCCAGTCTGTTCTCCCAGCCACTCTGGGTTTACATTGGGGTGTATTGACAGTAATACTGATGAGAGAGTTCAAATTCTACCACAGCAGCTGGACAATTTAAATTCACTTCATTAAATAACTCTAGAAATAAAAGCTCGATGCAGAAATGATGAAAGTATCATAAAAACCAATCTGCTTCGCTGAAAGAAACAAGTCTGTGTAGTTGACTGGTAGCTATCATTTGAAATGGTCTAAACAAGCCTCTCAGCTATCACCAATTCCTTCACGTACAGACACACTGACCTGTGCCAACAATGACTTCATGCCACCAATGATGCAGTAACGAAGAACTGCTTACTCAGGCGTCCACAGCAACAAGACAAATGCAATGTTTTCATTCACTTACACAGGACGAGAATGTAAAGGCGAGGATGAAGGCTTTGGTCAGACCGCACCTGGAGAATTGTGAGCATTTTGGAGCTCCATTCCTCAGGATGTGCTGGCAATGGAGAGGGTCCCGGGAATGAAAGGGTCACCACACGAGTAGCTTTTGATGGCTCTGGCCTTGTACTCCTTGCACTTTAGAAGAATTGGGGGGACGGCAAGAAGTGTGGGCATCTTATTGAATCTACTGAATATTGGGAAAGATAGGGTAGATGTGGAAAGGACATTTCCAGTACTGGGAGAGTCTAGGACCGGGTCATTCCTTTGGAACAGAGATGATAAGAAATTTCTTTATCCAGAGTGTGGTGAATCTGTGCGGGGCATCTCACTGAGAATATATGAAGTGGAGATTGATAGGTTCAGATTAGTAAGGGCAACAAAGATTAGCATCAGGGCACTGCGGCAGAAAAACAGGGCTTTCAGCCCATCAGTCAGCGTTTACTCGGCCTAGTCCCATTGCCCTCCACCTAGACCAGGGGTCAGCAACCTTTACCACTGAAAGAGCCACTTGGACCCGTTTCCCACAGAAAAGAAAACACTGGGAGCCGCAAAACCCGTTTGACATTTAAAATGAAATAACACTGCATACAACGTTTTGTTTTGCCTTTATGCTATGTATAAACAAACTATAATGTGTTGCATTTATGAAATTGATGAACTCCTGCAGAGAAAACGAAATTACATTTCTGCATGCAACAAAAACATTTTGAACTCCGAAAAAAAAGACGTTGGGTTGAAGGTTACTTTTAAGTAAAATACTCAACGTCTATTTGAGTCCTTCTTGTATTTATGAAAAACGCCAAACTTAAATTTGCCACCAGCAGCAAACCAAAAATAACGTCAGCCAGCTGTCAACCTGAAAAATAAAAGGACTATTTCACTGAACAATGAAAACATATGAATATACGTAAAATAATAGGCAACTAAAATATTTATCATACTTGTTCAGGTTGACTCACACCTGACAATGCAGTCGTATTCAGTAGGGATGGATCGATGCTTAGGGGAGTGACCGGGAAGGATAATGTGTTTTTTTCCTCTCTGAACTCACAGAAGCGTTTCCCAAACGATGTTTGCATTGCAATGATTGCAGAATGTAAATACTCCGAATTTATCATGTCGTGACCTTGTTTGAACTCTCTCAAATTGGGGAAGTGAGACAATGTGCCTTTCTGTAAATCTCTGGCAAGCAACGTCAACTTGCGCTGGAATGCCAAAACATCCTCCAACATGTGCAGGGCTGTACGTCCTTACCCCGTTGAAGAGCTGTGTTCAGCGTGTTCAGGTGCGCTGTCATGTCTACCATGAAGTGTAGCTTTTCCAGCCACTCTGGCTGTTCCAGCTCAGGAAAGGTGAGCCCTTTGCTGCCCAGGAAAGTTTTCTCTTCTTCCAGACACGCGACAAAGCGTTTCAGCACCTCCCCTCTGGACAGCCAGCGATAAAAACACGTTGTAGCGGTTGCTACACGCAGTCAGTAAACTGCAGTCAAAGATAGCTTTATTCGAACTAAACAGCCTTGCTTTTAAGCCTCCCTCAACCCGCCCCCCATGGGCGCGGATGCTGCAAAAGGCACGTACTCACAAACCCCCGTAGGCTATCTCCCTTAGCCTGAGCGCTGGCTAATTGTGAGCCGGTTCGGATGTGTCAGGAAATGGGTCGCCACAACGTCTTATTTAGATTGTACAAGATCACCATAATCTTCAAATTTAGAATTACATTTCAAAAACTAACAAACTAACATAAAATACATTTTAATTAAATACTGACCATGTAGCGGTGTGCTACACGCAGCGCTAAAATTACGACACGGAGTCGGTAACTGCAGTCGAAGGAAAAAACTTTATTCGAAATCTTCAGCCTCACTTTTAAGCCTCCCTCAACCTGCCCCCCATGGCGCAGAGGCTCCAAAGCTCTGTGCTCGCAAACCCCCGTAGGCTATCTAATAGTGAGCAGGTTCGGATGTGCCAGGAAAAGGGTCGCCACAACCAATTATTTCCCAAAGCAACAGGGAGCCGCAGCACAGACGTAAAAGAGCCACATGTGGCTCCGGAGCCGCGGGTTGCCGACCCCCGACCTAGACCATAGCCCTCCCACCCATGTAAATTTAGCCAAATTTATAGGGCAGTTTCAGGGAGAATGCAGGAAAATGGGGTTGAGAGGGAAATAAATCAACCATGATAAATGATAGCTAAGACTTGATGGGCTGAATGGCCTAATTCTGCTCCTGCAGGTCAGGCAGCATTCAAGGAAATTAATAAACAGTCAACGCTTCGGGCCGAGACTATTAATGAAACATTGACTGTTTATTCCCTTCCATAGATGCTTCCCGACTGCTGAGCTCCTCCCGCATTTTGTGTATGTGTTGCTCTGGATTTCCCAGCATCTGCACAATCTCTTGTGTTTATAATTCTGCTTCTAGGCCTTTCCTTCAGCAACTTCAAATGGTTTAATAATCTGTGAGGTTGATTCTCTTTAAATGAACAGGACATCCCAAGCACCAGGTTTTGGGCCAAAGAATGTTTTTTTTAAAAAACTTCTCCCTTAATATTCTGAATCATTTATTTTCATTTTTATACTTTACACTGATTTTCCTGGCTAACTTCCTAGAATCTATGGCTAGTGGCACAGCAGTAAATGTGAAAAATTAATGCCCTCACCAGCATTTATTCTACAGTTAAAATTGTCTGGTCACGATTGTGGAGTTTACTGGGTAATGTTTGGCTCCCACACTCCCTGCTCTGCAAAGGTGACAGCACATCAAAGGTACATCAATGTCTTTTAAAACACTTTGGAGTATCCTCAGGCACTATATACATTAAAGGTCTCATTAAAAAGAGAAAACTACAAATCTTGAGTAGGAGGGCAAAGAAACCCAAAGATGAATTAAGTCATATAAACGTCAACGGTTAGTAAGTGCAAATTATGCAAAGGCTGTATATTCACACACACAGTACAATAATCATAAAGACTGCCAAAAGCACAGGAGATATGGGACCCCTTTGCTTAAAATACCGCAACAGAGGAATAGGGTCAATCTCAATTGGGGGAGGGCTAGCTCGAGAAGCAAAATCCTAGCTCGCCCAAAAACAACAGGGAAAATTTCTTAAGTTCTGAATGATAATTTCAGCCTTCAATGAAACACCCAAAATTTAGCAATGCAACCATGGTAAACTGGCAATAGCTTTGCACACTGCAGGTTCAATGAAGGCTGGTGACGAGAGTTAGGGAATAGCTTTTAGTGACTCAGTCTAGACAAACAATAATTGAGCTGGACCTCAATGTGTCACACAGTAGTGTGGCGGTTACTGCAATCACTTTGCAGTGCCAGCGATCTGCAGTGAGCAAGAAGCTTGCTTGTTCTCCGTGACAGCATGAGTCTCCTCCAGGTACTCCCATTTGCACGGGTCACGGTTAGTAAGCTGTGGGCTTGCTATGTTGGTGCCGGGAGCACGGCGACACTTGAAGACTGTCCCCAACACATCCTCTGACTGTTGGGCATAGATGCAGAACATCACATTTCACTGTATGTTCTGATGTACATCTGACAACTAAAGCTAACTAACCTTCTTAAGATCATTGCAAATCCAAATCTCTTGCCAAGACACCATGATCTTAAATGACAACTGTTGACTGAAAACACAAAGCTCTTTTGTGAAGTGGATTTGAAAACTTTTTAAAATTGCCATCTCTCCATGAGCACAAAAAAGCAGTTCTCCTGATGGGGAAGAGTACAGTAACCTGGATTATAGCCCAATCTTTCCTTTTGGATTGAACTGTGAGTGCAAAGTGCAAAGAGTATAATTTATCTGGAACTCCCTCGGGGGTGGAGAAAGGAGGGCAGGAGGAGGTTTGGGCTGAGAATAGAAGGGAAACAATAAATGGAATCCAGCATTACCCAGTTTCATTCCCCAATCTCAGTAAAGATGACTACAAAAGGCCTACTTATTTCTGTGCCTATTGTAAAACTGCGTAAAGAAAATTTTAAAAAAGTCAAATCCGTAAATCAAAAGAAAAACAAAATTATCAGCTCAGCCGGACTGCCTACAACTCTCACAGCTTAAGTCAGGGTAAGTGCTTCTGCAGACTTGGAACATAGGCCATTCAGCCCACGGTATTGTGCCAACCTTTTAACCTACTCCAAGATCAATCTAACCCTCCATTGCCCTTTCATCCATGTGCCTATTTGAGAATCTCTTCAATGTCCCTAACGTACCTGCCTTCACCACAACCCTCTGCAACACATTCCACACTCACCACTGTGTAAAGAACCTACTCTGATATCCCCCCTATAGTCTCAACCAAACACACTAATGTTATGACCTCTCATATTAGCTATTTCCACCCTGGAAAACAGGTAATGTCTGTCCACTCTCCTTGTCTACCTCTCATCCTCCTTGAGCAAGATTTGCAGTTTGTTGAAGCTTACATCAGCATCCACATGAAACTTAGTGGGTAAAACTGCACCTGATGGTATCAAGCCACACAGAGCTCCAGATTGAACACTGCTTCCAGTTCGACAGATGCAATCAGGCAGACATGGCAACACTACTGACCCCTCCAAGATGAGGAGGAAACGAAAATAATGTCAAATTCCAACGGACAAGTGGCTGTGTTGTTAACAATAGTGGGCTTATATAGCAGACCTTCAGCAGTCAAATAGTTAGAATTTGATTCATTGAAGTGCTGGGAACAGGAGATGACCACTCCCTGCCTCATGGCTGAAGTTGGCATCAATCACTCAGGATGTGCCCTCTCCTCATTACTGCCATCTGGGAGGAGGTACAGGAACCTGAAAACACACATTCAACAGCTTCTTCCCCTCTGAACCTATGAACACTTGCTCATTATTTTGCATTTTTTGCACTGCTTTTTAAAATATATTTCTTATTGTAACTTATTTTTCTCTATTACATTGTAATGCTGACACCAACAATGTACAGTATAGAAACAGCCTTTGGCCCAAATCCTCCATGCCGATCACAGTACTCACCAACTTAGTCCAATATACCTGTATTTGACCTATATGCCCCTAAATAGGTGGTGAGGTGGAACTACATCTCTACCTAAGGAAGTGAGAGGCACTTCTTCCCTCTGCTAGCCCGCTTAGCCCCCACTTCCGACCGGGGTCATGTGAAGCCATGGAAGCAGGTGGTGGATATCAGAAGCCCTGTCAGCAGACAGACAAGCTCTGAAGTGTATCGATAATGGCTGGGGTCACCCGTTTTGTAAAGACACTGCCCAGGAGGTAATGACAAATCACTTCTGCAGAAAAATTTTGTTAACAACAATCGTGGTCAAAGACCTTGATCGTCTACGTCTTATGACACGGCACATGACGATGATGCTCCAAAATGTCTCTTATCCAGGTACCTGTCCAAATGTTATTACTGTACCTGCTGCAACCACTTCCACTGGCAGCTCATTCCATATACACACCACCCTCCAAATGAAGAGGTTTCTTCTCAGGCCCTTTTAAATCTTTTATGTCTCACCTGAAATCTATGACCCCTAGTTTTTAGTTCCCCTCACTGGGGGAAAAAAAAGACTACATGCAATTTTAGCCACCTCCAATCCATATTCCTTTTGTCACAATGGCATTAAGTACAGGAGATGGGATGCCATGTTGAAGTAGATTTCAGATCTTTATAAGGCTGAATTTTGAGCATTTTGTGCAGTTCTGGTCATCTACCTATAGGCAAAATATCAATAGGCTTGAAAGAGTACAGAGAAGATTTACAAGGACATTGCCGGGACATGAAGACCCAAATTATGGAGCAAGGTTGAAAAGATTTCTAATTTTATTCCATGGGGTGGAGAAATACGAGCAGAGATCTTACAAAGGTATACAAAATTGTGAGGGGTACAGAGAGGATGAATGTCTGCAGGTTTTTACCCCCTAAAGTTGGGTGAAGCTAGGACCTGAGGTCATGGGCTTAGGGTGCAAGGTGAAATACAGTGAATTCTGGTTAATTGGGCCGTCAGTTAATTGGAGCGGCCGCTTATTTGGAACAACTCCTAAAGAACAGAAATTAATCAAGAAAGTAGCCCGGACTTCTTTCATTTATTTGGGGCACTATGCTGCTTAATTGGGACAGGGGACAGATGTCATATAATTTCAATTAAGTGTAAGTCACATGCACTTGTGTGCCTGTGAGACACCAGGGAGCCAACTGTTCAGACACCGATTCAAAAAGCAGTGGATTTTGATCATTTTGTTTTCAGTCTGACTTTATGCAGGAACAAAATGAAGGCAGTCCATTATTTGCACCAGGTGTCTGTGCTGATAGTGTTCATTTACAGTCAATCAAAAGAACACGGCAGCGAACACTGGTGAATTCCTCTGTCAATAACCATTAGGAACTAATGTATAGTTTATAGTACTGTAGTAGAGATGGCAGTGTTCTAATTAGTTCTGTATTTCATTTAAATGCATAATTTGTTACTCGGTTAAATGGTAGTTTTGCCTTTTTAATACCTTTTAGCTATTTCCATGAAACTTCAGCTAATTAGAGCAATTGCTTATTAGGCCAAAATCGACTTCGCAATGTGTCCCAATCGATTGTACTGAATGGGAATCTGAGGGGTAGCCGATGGATGAGAGTGGTATGGAGAGCTGTGGCCTGGGTGCAGGTAGATGGGACCAAGTCAGCACAAATGAGATGGACTGAATAGCTTGTTTCTAGGCTGTAGTGCTTGATTCTCCTCAGCGCAGATCTGTAATAACATTTCCTCACTGACTATCAATATGATCTCCTCAAGGATGCATGCCGAGCCAACTGCTTCCTTTATACATGACTGTGTGGCTTCGCACAGCTCAAACACCATCTATAAACTTGCAGATGACATCACTGTTGCTGGAATCTCAGATGGCGATGAGGAGGCTGGTTGAATGGACAACAACCTTGTACTCAATATCAGTAAAACCAAGGATTGGGAAATTCAGGAAGGGAAGTTGGGGGAATACTGAAGGGTCAGCAATGGAATGAATGAGCAGCTTCCAATTTCTCAGAGGACCTATTCTTGAGCCAACACATCAATGCAATTACAAAGAAGTCAGCAGTTCTACTTCATGAGGAGTTTGAGCAGATTTGGTATGTCAACAAAGACATCTGCAAATTTCTATTACGAGGGGAAGCATTCTGTCTAGTTGCATGATAGGCTGATATGGAGATTATAGTAAACAGTGATGCAAAGATCTGCAATGGGTTGTAGACTTAGTCAGCCCTCAACACAGGCACCTTTGAGGACATATTCAAGACGCGGTGCTTCAAGAAGGCAGCATCCATCATTATTCTGATTCTGATTACACTTAAATGTCCCTAATATATCTGCTGTGTAGAATGTTTGTAGCCTTTTCTGTTTTTATTTCAGTTACAAATATATAGGTCTAAGATTTGCCACAACATACCCACCACCTGGGTTCAGGATTCGGTGTCACAAGTTGAAATCCCACAATGGCAGCTTTCAACTCATTTAATTAAATAAATCTGAAATGGGAAAATCAGTATCAGAAATTACCAGAAACTACAAGTCTTGTAAAAAGCCTTATGGTTCATGGATGTCCTTCAACAAAACTACGTGGACACACTGTCCTTAGCCAGATCCACAGTACAGTGGCTGACTCCTAACAGGTCTCTGAAATAGTCTTGCTGATACCTTGGCAACCAAGTAAATTTCTCAACGAGCAGAGTGTGGAATCGTCGTTATGAACGGTTGTGAGCACATAAACGTACTGTGTATGTCATGCATGGCAGACACGGATAAAACAAAAGGCAGCCAAGTCACATCCATGAAATTGGAAGCTCAATGGGAACGACACTCTTGCCACTCAAAACTTTAAGAAAACAATAAGGACCTGATGACTATTCTCGCCTGTCTATTTTCATTTCAGATCTCTAGCAATTACAGGGTTTCTAATTAGCCTTCAGATTTCCATTTGCTCTGTTGAGACACTTCCCTGCTTTACTTCATTATAGGCAACTATAGGGTGACCTTTGTCCCACCCACTCCTCCCTTGCCCTCTCTGCAATTTACAACTTGTTTAGACCAAAGGGGATAACTTTACTAAACTGTTCCCACTGAACTGGACTCACTTTCAAGATATGTACATCTCATGTTCTCAATATTTATTGCTTATTTATTTTTAGTATCATTGTTATTTTTTTTCTTTCTTTTTGTATTTAACCATAAGATGTAGGAGCAAAATTAGGTCATTTGGCTCATTAAGTCTACTCACCATGACTGACCCAACTTTCTCTCTCAGCTTCGATCTCCTGCCTTCTCCCTGTATCCCTACATGCCGACTAATCAAGAATCTATCAACCTCACATCCTTGCTTTTTCATTCTGATCCTCCTGAATTGAATGCTAATATTGCTTTTGCCTTCCTCACCACTGGCTCAACTCACAAACTAACCTTAAGGAAATCATGCACAAGTAACCCCAAGTCCCTTAGTGCCTCCGAGTTTTGAATTTTTCTTTCCATTTAGAAAATAATGTATACTTTTATTTCTTCTACCAAAGTGCATGACCATACACTTCCTGACACTATATTCCATCTGCCACTTTGCCCACTCTCCAAATCTGTCGAAGTCCTTCTGAGGCTTCTCTCTTTGGACTGCGGGAGGAAACCAGAGCACCCAGAGGAAACCCATACACTCATGAAAAGAACATACTAACTTTCTTACAGAGGACACCAAAATTGAACTCCGATGTCCCGAGCTATAATAGCTTCGTGCTAAGCACTATGGAGCAGAGTCAGGCCATTCAGCTCATCCAGTCTGCTCCACCATACAATCACAGCTGATTTATTATCCTTCTCAAATCCATTCTCCTGCCTTCTCCCAGTAACCTTTGCCATCCTGACAATCTTTAACAAGCTTTAAATATACCCAATGATTTGGCCTCCACAGCCATCAGTGGCAATGAATTCCATAGGTTCACCAACCCTCTGGCTGAAGAAATTCCTCTTCATGTCTGTTCTAAGTGGATGTCCTTGTATTCTGAGGACATGCCTTCTGGTCCTAGGAAACTTCTCTCAATGTCCAATCTTTCTAGGCCTTTCGGCTTCTCCTGAACTACAGAAGCTGCTTCAGCTACCCAGTAGAAACTGCAAATACAACAGTGTAGAAACTCCGCTGGACTTGACTCGATTCTTTTGTTGGGTGCCTCACTGTACAACCAAGAGGCCACACTGCACAACGTCACCTCTAAATAGAGAATAAATTTATACACACAGTTCCTACCATTGAGGTACTGTTCACTGAAATAGCAAAGGATAATCTGTAAATGGGATCCATATTCTAGAGGTCACACTGCCCTAAATGAAGGACAGAAATGAATGGATCCAGAAAGCACAGTCCATCTCACCACCAAGAAATTAACGGACAAACACCACTGCAGTTCCAAGACCTTTCTGAGCCTCAAACTTAGGTGGGTGTAAGTCAAGGGGGAAGACAGAAGCTCCCAAACTCTAATTATAGAATATGACATTACAACAGGACTCCTTATACACTAAAACACCTCAAAGGGCAAGGTACTCACAAACAGGTGAGCCCACACAGCAGTCAGTCAGTCAGTCATTCATTCAATCATTTATTTTTTTAACAGTACATCAAAGGATTACGGCCCTTTGAGCACCACCGCCCTAGCAACCCCTGACAAACCCCAACCTAATCATAGGACCATTTACAATGACCAATTAATCCACATCTCTGGACTGTGCAAGGAAACTCACACATTCCAAAGGGAGGACATACAAACTCCTTAAGGATGACTTCGCAATTGAACTCTGGACCTTAATGCCTCAAGCTGTAATAGCTTCTGTTAATCACTATGCTATTGTGGTACCCAATATCACTGGCATATGTCATGAAACTTGCTGTTTCGCCACAGTAGTTCACTGCCATACATAATAAAAAGCCTATAAATCACACCAGGAAATATGTATATAAAATTAAATAACTAGTGCAGAAAGAGAAGAAAGGTAGTATTCATGAGTTCATTCAGAATTCTGACGGAGGAGGGGAAGGAGCTGTGCTTGAAATGTTGAGTGTGTATCTTCAGACTCCTGTATCTCGATGGTAGAAATAAGCGAAGGGCATTACCCCTTCTGTTCCTGCTATGTGTTCCGTTACTTCAGGAATAGACAGCTTTGTGTTAAAAAGGTCTTGTCTGACTCCTGGTCACGGATCTGGAGTTAATTAGTCAGGAATAGCACATTGGCAATCTGAACTGTCCTAGTCTGCAAAGCCACAACCCACAGCACTCCTTTCCTGAAACTTCAGCCAACCGGTCTCTGAACGCCTGGCGAACATGCTATCACAGACTTCAGTCCCCCGAATAAACCCTGTGGAAAAATATATCCCGTGGCTCACAGGTAGCACAGGACAACAAGCCAACTCCCAAGACCAACAGCTTACTGTCATCTTACAGGCCCAGATGACAATACCAGGTTGCTCAGTGATCTTCCCCTGCTCCTCCCACCACCCTGCCTCACCACACGTTTAGACTCAAGCCCTGCGGGAATTTCCAAGCACACAGCAGCACCAAGCTCCCAAAGTTATTGTAGAGATCATATCTCCAGCAATAATGGGCTCAACTGGCTTTCACTGAAAGCTCTAGCCTGGCTGTTACTTCTCCAGCTTGGATATTTTCACTGGAGATTTCAATTAAGATTGGTTTTATATGAATACACTTGAACGCCAGCAAGATTAGATAAGGAAAGTGGGACGAGAAGTATGCATTACTCATGCCTTTCTTACCATGACTAAAAGTTTGCTCATCGAATGAATCTTCAATCAAAACAAAAATCGTTCAGACTGGACGCTCAGACCCAGACGGCAAATAGTCAGTAATACAAGAGGAAGCAAAGAGACAAGGCTCTTGGAACAAGGAATGGTTTACCACATATTATTGAGGCCAAGACTACAACATCACTTAAAGCAAGGAAGAACTTCTGTTTAAGAGCTGCCTTTCTCAACATTAGTAAGTCCCAAAGCACTTTACAGCCAATTTAAATATTTTTTTCCTCTCAAAGTGGATTCATCATCTAAAGACAGAAAATGACACAATATGGGGGCCCAGTGGGATCCCAATAAAATGAGAACACAAGTAACAAAACAAAAAGTAGTAAATAGCTCACTGTCCTAGTGATGACACCTCGATGTGGCAGGGTATTCTTCAGTCTCACAACGTGAGGGAAGAAGCTGTTAGCCAGTCTGGCAGTCCTAGCCCAGAGGCTCCTGGACCTGGACAGCAGCCCTTCGTACCCCTCCCATCCATGTAATTATCCAAACTTCTTTCAAATGGTGCAGGCGAACCCGCCTCCACCGACAGGATGTATCACACTCACACCATCTTCTGAGTACCTAAGTTCCCCTTCTCAGGTTCCTGTTTCAAAAACAGACTTGCATTTATAAAACAGAACATGCCCGAGTCAACCAAAGTCAGAAGTAAATTAGTGCATCAGGGTAGATTGGCATCACACCTTAAGACCCTGCAGAGGATAGTAAAAAAACCACCTATTTGCACCATTTGCCAGGACCGTTGTATACGAAGGGCCCAAAGCATCGTTAAGGATCTGTACCACCCATCCCACAATCTCTTTGACACACTACTATCAGGGAGGTACAGGTGCATCAGGACCAGGACTGGAGTCAAATGACAATACACATGAATCCCTTTTACACACTTGAGACTTGGTGTCGGTGCCAGACCACCAGGAGGACTCGGTGTCACACCAGATTTCTATTTGAAGTCATGCCCAACTCCAAGGAGGTGAAGAGCCTGGAGTGGACAATTTAATAGAAAGATCTCAAGAGACTCGAGACTCTGGACCCATCCAGGGGTCAAAGGTGAAAAACTAATTTGATTCAAACATACAAAAATCACTAGATACTATAATGCATTAAATTAAGGAAAATAGTTTCCAGTGCAATGAACTAGTACACAATTTAAGACCATAAGGTATAGGAGCAGAAGTAGGCCATTCTGCCCATTGAGTCTGTTCCACCATTCAGTCATTGGCTGATCCAACTCTTCCAGTCAACCTTGCCTTCTCCCCAAACCCTTTGATACCCTGGCTAATCAAGAACCTATCTATCTCTGCCTTAAATGAAGCCAATGACTTGGCCTCCACAGCTGCTCATGGCAACAAGTTCCACAGATTTACCAGCCTCTGACTAAAGTAATTTCTTTGCACTCTGTTCTAAATGGACATCCTTCAAACCAGAAGTTGTGTCCTCTTGTCCTAGACTCCCCTATCATGGGAAATAACTTTGCCATATCTAATCCGTTCGGGCCTTTCCACCTGTAACATTTGGAATGTTTCTATGAGAAACCCCCTCATTCTCCTGAACTCCAGGGAATACAACCCAAGAGCTGCCAGACGTTCCTCATACTGTAACCTTTTCATTCTTGGAATCATCCTCGCGAATTCAAATTTTCTCTGAATCCTCTCCAATGTCAGTATATCCTTTCTAAAATAAGGAGCCCAAAACTGCACACAATACTCCAAGTGTGGCTTCACCTGTGCCTTATAGAGCCTCAACATCATATCTCTGCTATTATATTCTATACCTCTAGAAATGAATGCCAACATTGTATTTGCCTTCTTCACCACCAACTCAATCTGGAGGTTAACCTTTAGGGTATCCTGCACAAGGACTCCCAAGTCCCTTTGCATCTCTGCATTTTGAATTCTCTCTCCCTCTAAATAATAGTCTGCCCATTTACTTCTTCCACCAAGGTGCATGACCATACACTTTCCATCATTGTATTTCATTTGCCACTTCTTTGCCCATTCCCCTAAACTATCTAAGTCTCTCTGTAGGCTCTCTGTTTCCTCAACATTACCTGCTCCTCCACCTATCTTTGTATCATTGACAAATTTAGCCACAAATCCAATAATCCCATAGCCCAAAAAATAGGATCCCACTCTCTGTTTTCTGCGGATCAGCCAATGCTCCTGTAATTCCACTGGTTCTTATCTTGCTAAGCAGCCTCATGTGTGGCACCTTGTCAAAGGCCTTCTGAAAATCCAAGTACCACACATCTACTGCATCTCCTTTGTCTACTCTGCTTGTAATTTCCTCAAAAAAACTGCACTAGGTTAGTCAGATAGGAGTTAACTTTCAGGAAACCACACTGGCTTTGGCCTATCTTGTCATGTGCATCCAGATACTCTGTAATCTCATCCCTAATAATTGATTCCAACAACTTCCCAACCACTGATGTCGGGCTAACAGGTCTATAGTTTCCTGTCTGCTGCATCCCACCCTTCTTAAATAGCAGAGAAACATTTGCAATTTTCTAGTCATCCTGTACAATGCCAGAATCTATCGATTCTTGAAAAATTATTGTCAACACCTTCACAATCAGGAAACCAAACGGGATCTCTCTGTAGCTCATCTGAAGACCAAACAAGTTATTTATCCACCCCTGCCCACCCCACCCCCAGTGCTGTGGCATAATTTTGCACTACGCTTTTTGAGTGCCTAGACTAATCGAGATGCTTGGAGAGAGAGCGCAGTGGTGAAGAGATGAACGAGGGATAAGAGAGCTCAGATTACAGATTAGCCTTATTTGTCGTGTGTACAGTGAAATGTGTCGTCTGCTCCAACGAACAACACAGTCTGAGGATGTGTCTTATGGCTGGTGGCAACCGCCATGCTTCCAGTGCCAACACAGTTATGTCCAGAATTTACCAATTTGTATGTCTTTGGAATGTGGGAGAAAACTGGAGCACCAGGCGGAGACTCATGCAGTCATGGGGAGAATGTGTAAATTCCTCACAGGAATTGAACCCCAAACACTGGCATTGTGAATCATTACACTGACTGCTACAATAGTAGCACAAGGCAAAAGCAGAGGCACTTAATCCTCAGCCAAAGGGCAGTTACTAAATTGTAGTTGAGAGCAGATAGCATGATTTACCAGGAAACTACAGGTCACCTGGACAAACAGCGAAGGAAAGTAATCAGAAACCTGTGTCGCAGACAACAAGCTTTCACTTGGAAAGATCAGGAAATTCACAAAAAGACTAGTTAGGATTTGTTAAAGACACATAACATGAGCTCGATGAGCTAACCTGGAGATCTCTTAAATATCATCCAAAAGTGATGCCTCAGAAAAGTGGCATGCATCATTAAGGACTCCCACCACCCGGGACGTGCTCTCTTCTCATTGCTAACATCACAGAGGAGGTACAAGAGCCTGAAGACACACACACAACATTTCAGGAAAAGCTTCTTTACCTCCGTCATCAGATTTCTGAATAAACATGTCCTCAAGCATTTTGCCCCCTTTTACATATTTAATATTTTTATACAAATTTCACAACACACATCAATGATATTAAACATGATTCAGATTCATCGCTGTTCAATAGTTCCAAACCATTTAAACAGTGTTTTTTTCCTTCCAATTACAGAACATTTCTCCACCAGTAATATTTCTGCCCATTTAGTTCGTTGAGCAACAATTTGCTGGAGGAATTCAGCAGGTCATGCAGCACCAGTGGGAGGAAAGAAACTTTCAATGTTCAGAGTGGAAATCCTGCATCAGGACTGAAAGAGGAGAGGCACGATGGCCAGCTGAGAGAGAAGGGAGTCCGAGGAGAGTAGTGAACTGGGGGGGGGGGAAGGGGAAGGAGGGTCTGATGACAAGCAGGTAGTGCCAGATGGGGTAGGTGAGTGGGTGTCACATGAATGATAGATGAGGGCAGGCACAGAGAAAGAGGAAAAAGAACAGATGGATTAAAGTGGCAGAGGAGGAGTGTGAAAGCTGGAGGCTGCTGGAGGGAGACAAGCACCACCAGGATAAATAAAGGAAGTGAGAACGGGAACCATAAGGGGAAAGGTGAACAATAGTTGGAACCAGGTGGGGATGAGGGAGACAAAACCTGTGTGTGGACGGAGCCAGGAGGGGAGAGGGGACAAATAACTTTTTAATATCACTTTAAAGACTACTATCCCACTGAAGGGCCTTGGCTTGAAAAGTTGACTGTGTATTCCTCTCCACAGACGCCGCCTAACCTGCTGAGCTCCTCCAGCACTTTGTGTGTCAATCAAGATTTCCAGCATCTGCAGAATCTCGTGTTTGCAAGACTATTATCCTTTCTTCACAATTAGCCCTCGCACACATCTGTGTTTCGAAAGGGGGAAACGGCTGTGTGGATGCAAAGTTGGCTCAGATTGCGATAAAGCATGTTGCATTCACACTGCTCAGATTTAGAAGTAATTTGCCAAGGGTCAATTCTGAATCACAACTCAGAACTGGAGAAGGAGTTTCCTATAGTTGGTGAGCCAGAGGGACATCCATTTAGAACAGAGATGAGTAGAAATTGTTTTAGCCAGAAGGTGGTAAATCTGTGAAATTTGTTGCTAAAGATGGCTGTGCAGGTCAAGTCATTGAATATATTTAAAACAGGAGGTTGGTAAGTACTTTATCAGTAAAGGTGACAAAGGTTTTTAGGGAGAAGGCAGACTTGATGGGCAGAAGAGCCCAATTCTGTTTTTGTACCCAATGAGTGTGAAAAATTGTGTTTTGAATACCATCAATACAGATCATTCCAAACTTAAGTACGTCATGAGAGTACAAAAGGAAAAAGCAATAACTGAATGCAGAATATAGTGTTACAGTTACCATGACAGAGAAAGTGCAGCACAGGCAGAATAAGGTGCCAGGGCCACAATGAAGAAAATAGTGCAATCAAAAGTTCATCTTTGTTGAGCAACAGGTCTATTTAAGGGTCTTCTAACAGCAGGTTAAAAGCCCTACCATGTTGTGACCCATCTGGATAGTATGCTACGTATCATGCATCTGTAAACCATTCAAGGACTCTTCATCTCATCTTCTTGATATAGATTGCTTATTTATTAATAAATTGTTATTGATTTTCTTTTCGTATGTGCAGTTTGCTGTCTTTTGCACATGGGTCATTTTTCCCATCTTGTGTGCAGTCGATAGAACATAGAAATTTACAGCATATTACAGGCCCTTCGGCCCACCATGTTATGCGACCATGTAACCAGCTCTAGAAACTGCCTCTATTTTTCTAAGCTTCATGTACCGCTAAAAATACACTATTGTATCCGCCTCTACCAACTTCGCCGGCAGTGCATTCCACTCTCTGCATAAAAAAACTTAATTCTGACATCCCCCTTGTACATACTTCCAAGCACCTTAAAACTGTGCCCCCTTGTGCTAGCCATTTCAGCCCTGGGAGAAAGCCTCCGACTATCCACACGATCAACACCGTTCATCATCTTATACAGCTCTATCAGGTCACCTCTCATCCTCCGTCACCGCAAGGAGAAAAGGCCGAGTTCACTCAACTTATTCTCATAATCACGCTCTCCAATCCATGATTCTATGGTGTTTCTTTGTATCTACTGTGAATGCCCACAGGAAAATGAACCTCAGGGTTGTATATGGCGACATATATGTACTTCGAACCTTGACCTTTTGGTAGGGGTCAATGGTGAGATGCTGATCTGTTAGTCTTTTGAGGAAGGTGTGCCTTGTTGGCCATGGCATCGATGTAGACCAGAACAAGTTACTGGTGATATTTTACGTCAAACAACAGCTGTCTCACCCCATCTCTCAATCACATGGGACTCGTAAGAACGGGAGAAGCATGCTCAGTTTAGAGAGAGACGAGGCGAATTCCCATCCAGGACGATCCCCACAGTTTTCTGAGCAAAGAGAGGCCAGCACCAGGACTCCTGGCAAAGCACATGGGATCAGAATATATCACCACGGCCATCTGGCGTTGTGCAACTTTCCACTGGGTCCTGGTTCCTCGTTAAAGAGGGGGATCTGTTTTATATATCAATTGAAAAAAATCAATGGAAACAGATACAGTAGTCATGCTACCACGGCACAACACGGCCAAGTAAATCTTAAATGCTGGCCACACGAGGCTGTGGCCTGGTTATCAAGATTAAGATAGAAAACAAGACCATAAGACAAATGACACAGGAACAGAATTAGGCAATTAGACCCATCAAATCTGCTCCGCCATTCCATTGTGGCTAATTTATTAACACTCTCAACCCCATTCTCCTGCCTTCTCCCCGTAACCTTTGATTCCCTGCCTGAACAAGAACCTGTCAACCTCCACTTTAAATATATCCAATGACTAGGCCTTCACAGCCGTTTGAGGCAATGAATTCCACAGATTCACCATTCTCTGAATAAAGAAAATCCTCATCTCTGTTCTAAAGGGACGCCCCTCTATTCTGAGGCTGTGGCGTCTGGTCCTAGACTCCCCCACTACTGTAAACATCCACTCTATCTAAGCCTTTCAATATTCTATACGTCTCAATGAGACCCCCCCCACCCCCATTCTTCTAAACTCCAGCGAAAACAAGCCCCGACCCATCCTTGCCTTTCTCATGTGTCAGCCCTTTCACTTCTGGAATCCTCAGGTTCACTGTCCTTCTCACACCTCGATGGAATTCTGGCCATGCTGAACGAACACACAGCAATCCACTTGGAATGTAGCCAGGACTGCAGTAACCAGTGTGGCAAAAAAGAGGTCAGGAATTGATAATCCGCTTTCAAAACCTACAGCTTGAACCCTCATCTGTACGTGAGGACCTGTTCTGGACCAGGTCAATAACAGCACTTTCAAGATGGCAGCGTCCACCACTAAAGACCCTCATATCAGACAGACAGACATACTTTATTGATTCCGGGGGAAATTGGCTGCACCAACCAAGAATAGTGAAGAAATATAGCAATATAAAACCATAAATAATTAAATAATAATAAGTTAATCGTGCCAAGTGGAAATAAGTCCAGGACCAGCCTATTGGCTCAGGGTGTCTGACACTCTGAGGGAGGAGTTGTAAAGTTTGATGGCCACAGGCAGTAATGACTTCCTATGATGCTCAGTGTTGCATCTCGGTGGAATGAGTCTCTGGCTGAACGCACTCCTGTGCCTAACCAGTACATTATGGAGTGGATGGGAGTCATTGTCCAAGATGGCATGCAACTTGGACAGCATCCTCTTTTCAGACACCACCGTCAGAGAGTCCAGTTCCACCCCCACAACATCACTGGCCTTACGAATAAGTTTGTTGATTCTGTTGGTGTCTGCTACCCTCAGCCTGCTGCCCCAGCACGCAACAGCAAACACAATAGCACTGGCCATCACAGCCTCGTAGAACATCCTCAGCATCGTCCGGCAGATGTTAAAGGACCTCAGTCTCCTCAGGAAATAGAGACGGCTCTGACCCTTCTTGTAGACAGCCTCAGTGTTCTTTGACCAGTCCAGTTTATTGTCCATTCGTATCCCCAGGTACTTGTAGTCCTCCACCATGTCCACACTGACCCCTTGGATGGAAACAGGAGACACTGGCACCTTAGCCCTCATCAGATACACCAACAGCTCCTTAGTCTTTTTCACATTAAGCTGCAGATGATTCTGCTCACACCATGTGACAAAGTTTCCCACCGTCGCCCTGTACTCAGCCTCATCTCCCTTGCAGATGCATCCAACTATGGCAGAGTCATCAGAAAACTTCTGAAGATGGCAAGACTCTGTGTTGTAGCTGAAGTCCGAGGTGTAGATGGTGAAGAGAAAGAGAGACAGGACAGGACATTACCTGACACATGCCCTCATCTCACTACTACGTTCATGATAGAGATACAGGAGCCTGGAGACCCACAACTCAATGATTCAGAACAGCTTCTTCTCCTTTGCCATTTCTGATTGGGAATGATCAATGAACCCGTGAATGCTACCTTATTATCCTGTGTTTCATGCTCTATGTATCAGAAGGTTCCTTTGCTGGCCCAGTTGAGTCTTGGTCAATGGTGATTCTTCTCAAGTTCAAATGTAATTGTCATTCAATCATACATGAATACAGCCAAACAAAACAGCATTCCTCTGGGCCAAGGTGGAAAACACAGTACCAACAGTACATATTGTTATGATAGCAGAACAACATAACTTACAAAAAAAAATCACCCAAGTCCCTAAGTGACATGGCCTGTAGATTGATAATACATGGGATGTTGTCCTGATCCACTGAGCAAACACTGGAGGGCAGCATCAATGGGATCAATTCCATCTTTTTTCTCTAGTCCTGATGCAGGGTCTTGGCCTGAAACATCAACTGTTTACTCTTTCCCATAGATGCTGCCTGGCCTGCTGAGTTCCTCCAACATTGTGTGTGTGTTGCTCCCCCCAATCCAGTATAGATTCTAGCACACTCAGAGAGGCCTCTGCTCTCTCCCACAACACCTCCTCTCCTGGGCAGTTGCAACAGGCAGTATGTCAGGCTAGTCCGCCTAACAACCAAGTCAACGCAGCTTCCCCACCGTCAAGGTTAAGTGACCTGGCCTTATCTTAATGGACACAGTCACTGTCTGGCCATGTTACTTGTCCATTATCAGCCTACACCCAAATATTGTTTTGGTCACACCATATACAGGTATGGTTTGCTGTGAATGGAACTGAGCGTTGTGAAATCAACAGCAGACATCCCCACTTCTGGCCTCATGATGGAAGGAAGGTTACTGATGATGGCTTGGCCCAGAACACAACCCTGGAGTGATGTCCTGGGACTTGGATGCCTGACCCTCACTTTGCAGATGAGTGGATGTTTGAATAATGCAGGAATCGAGGAACAGTGAACAGGTACAGAAAAGGGGTTTTGAGGTGAAAACTCCGCAACAATATTATTTAATGGCACAGTGAACATTAGGAACTAAGCGGACTACCCCTGCATACATCTTATAGAACAGTACAGACTATTCAGCCCACAACATTGTGTCAACCTTTTAACAGACTGTAATATCAATCTAATGCTTCCCTGCTATATCGCATCCACATGCCTATCTAGAGTCTCTGACAGGTGCTGCTTGGCCTGCCAAGATCCTCTGCCCAATGTGTTGTTGCTCCAGATTCTGTCATCTGCAGTCTCCAATGCCACCTAACTCTCTCATGATGACCGAACAATGCTCGTGAACTGGTAGACAAACTGCTCTGCGTCTTGGGGAGATAATGTCAGTCCGCCATTCAAACTGAGCACTGATTATAAGATGGCTGCACCGTACTTGGATCGACGCTTTGGAGAAGGCTCACCAGGATGACGATAAGGAGCGACCGCTGGGGTGCTGCTGCAAGCAGGTACAATAATAGCATTTAGACAGACAGATGAATATGCAGGATTTTAATATTTATTCCAGTCCAACAAACAGCACCAGCCAGCAACCCAGCAATTTAACCCGAGCCTAATCAAAGGATAATTAACAATGACCAATTAACCTACTACATGGTATGTTTTTGGACTGTGAAAGGAGAAATGAGCACCTGGAAGAAACCCATGCATTCCTGGGAAGGACACACAAACTCCTTACAGAGAACGCTAGAATTGAACTCCAACACCACGAACTGTAATAATGTTGCGCTAACCCGTTAAGCTACCGTGGAATGGAGGAATATGGATTGTAGACAGGCAGAGAGGGTCAGAGTCAGGTTTATTATCATGGACATACTGTATGTCATGAAATATATTGAGCAGCAACAACAAATTAAAATGGTACCCTAAGTTACAGTGAGAAATATAAAACATAAATAAGCAAAAACAAAGAGCAACATGGTGAGATAGCGTTCATGGGCTCATGGACTGTCATGGCAGAAGGGACAGTGACCACAACCAAAGGGCATGGTTCTGTCCTGTGTTCTACCTACAGTATGTTTCTCATCATGGTAACAAATTTCACGATGTAACCACTCTCTGACAGGAGGTCGTCACGGCAATTCCCATTTTCATCCGACTGTACTGGATTGCTTTAATAGATGAGGCAAAGGGGGAGGAAATGCCAAAAAGAATGATCTGGCATGGAGTGTGACAAATTAGCAGGAAGTACTCTTAAAGAACGAGGTCGCTCTGGACTCAATCACTAGGTCACTCCCACCACGCTGCTGTGGTCGGGCTGTGAAAGAGTTAATGTACTGAAAGCCCACATCTGCCTGCACTTGGCAAGTCCGCTCCACAGCCAAGGGCCGGCAGTCTGCGCTCGATCCGAGCTGCAGGTACAGCAGCTGGCGCTGCGCCCGGCGGCTGTCTGGAGAAAGAGGAAGACATTCCCCACCTCTGGAATTTTTTCACTTTCCCAGTTCCTGTCCACTCTCTCTGGAGAGGAGAGAGGTTCCCATTCCTTAACCCCCTCTATCCTACTCTCTCACCCCCTCCTCCTCCTTTCACAATGACGGCAGTGTCTGCTACTTTGCAGGCCCCATGCTCTCCAGTATAACCACACACTCGTTTCTTCTTCCTTCCTCCCTTCTCCCTCGAGGGCTGTATATTTTTTTGCTCTCCTCTTTTCCCCTGCAACCCCCCCCCACACACACACACACACACACACACCACCCTTCCAATTGTATTGCAAACCATAACTTCACATCAGAGCACTTTCTCCGAGCGTGCTGCAAGTGCCAAGTACATATTTGATTGATTACCCCAGCAGACGGTTCACCTTACAAATTCAACCAAGAAGCTGCAAAAGAGCCAAAGGACAGCTGCGGTCAATAAATTGGCTGCTTTAAAATCCTGGGGCGCAGGGGAGAGGAGGTTGGGGGTGGGAGGGTTTAGAGCCACAGGCTGAATCAGCAACTCACTTGTTTCAGTGCCAACTGGGCTCAGCAGGTAAGGGTTCTACTCCCAGAACAAGGTCCCGGGTTTGATCCTCACATCGAACCTGACGCACAGAATCTAGCAGAGAACAGGAGTACCGCACCAGCTATTGAGGTGAGCCATTACATCAAAAGGGCATCTGCTCCTTCAGGTGGATGTCAGAGCTCACTCACAGTAGGCCCGTCCTGCCCAACACTCCTCCATTAATGTGAGGTCTTTCCAAGTCATCTCAATACTACCTGTGCAACAACGGCTAGGTTTTCAATCTCGGAAGGACCATTGCAGTGCCCGTCACAAGGGTTCCTGCATGGACTTACCATTAACCAAGGGGTCCATGGACAGCAGATCGGGGAAACCCTCCTCTATTATGTCATAACACCATAAGACAAAGGAGTAGAGTTAGGCCAATCATCCCATGGAGTATACTCCATCATTCCATCCGGACTGACTTATTATCCCTCTCAATCCCATTTTCCTTCCTTCCTTCTCCCCGTAATCTTTGATGTCCTGACTAATCAAGTATTTATCAACCTCTACTTTAAATATACTCAAAGACTTGGCCTCCACAGCCATTTGTGACAATGAATTCCACAGATTCACTACCCCGCTGGCTAAAGAAATTCCACTCCATTTCTGTTCTAATTGGATGTCCCTCTACTCTGAGGCTGTGCCCCCTGGTTCCAGATTCCCTACTACAGGAAACATCCTCTCAACATCCACACCATCTGGGCCTATCAACATTCAATAGCAATCAATGCAAACACCCTCATTCTTCTGTACTCAAGCATAGGTAGAATGAGTACAAAGCTGGGTTCAATACTGTAAGGTAATTCTATGTTCTATCATTACATGGGTCTTCACAAGATCATAAGACATACTGTACATACCTCCGGGTGTTCTGCTTTCTTGCACATTGTTAATGAGTTAATATGTTAATTGGTCTCATGGGTGTAACTGGGCAGAGTGGGCTCATTGGGCCACAAGGGCCTGTTACCATGCTGATTATTGGCTACAGGAAGAAGAAACTGGAGGTCCTTAAGCCAGTCGTCACTGAGGGATCAGAGGAGGAAAGTCCTCCGCATTATCATTTCAGAGGATCTGCCCTGGGTCCAGCACACAAGTGCCATTACAAAGAAAGCACAGCAGAGCCTCGACTTCCTTGGAAGTTTGAGATATTTTGGCACGTCACTGAAGATATACTGACTGTTGCTTCATGGCCTCACATAGAATCACCATGTCCATATCCCTCCATCTTCCTTACATCCATATGCTTATGCAAAAGTATCTTAAAAGCCTCTAATACATTTGCCTTTACCACCATACCAGACAGCATATTCCAGGCATCCACCACCGAGTAAAAAACTTACCCCTCACATCCACCTTGAGCCCACCTTCAACGCATGCCCTCTGGTATTAGACATTTCAGCCCTGAGACAGTACAGGAGCATCAGGATCCACACCACCAGGCTCAGAAACAGTTCTTATCCCTCAACCATCAGGCTCTTGAACCAGAGGGGATAATTTCACTCAACTTCACTTTCCCCATCTTTGAAATGTTCCCACAACCTCTGGACTCACTTTCAAGGACTCTCTTCATCTCATGTTCTCAATATTTATTGCTTATTCATTTATTTATTGCCTATTTTTGTTTTGTTTCTTTGTATTTTCTGAGTACACCTGTAAGAAAATGAAACTCAGAGCTATACACAGTGGTGCTAGAAACTTTGTGAATTTTCTCTATTTCTACATTACTATGACCTAAAATGAGATCAGATCTTCACCCGTCCTAAAACTAGATAAAGAGCTTCACCCAAGTCCTAAAACTAGATAAAGAGAAACCAATTAAATAAGTAATACATATGTCATTTTGAGAATAAATTTACTCTGACTCTCCCCAGTTCATTTCAGAAACTATTCAATAAGGAAGACAAAAAAAACCCACATTTAAACTTTACCCTTTGTTGAACCTGTATTTAGTAGGGATGTTAATTATACAAGTTAAAGTTGAAATGTACTGTTCTGTCAGATGGCACTGGGACCACCAGTTCATGATTCATTATCAAAAGAGGAACACAGAAATTCATAGCACTATTTCAAAACTCACCAACAAAGTATTTTTCCACATTCCTCCCATCTGACGAGGGAGTCGGCAGCATTAGATTAACAGGAAAATAAATTCTAGACAACTGAGTGCAGAGACACTTGGAGGAGGAAGAACAAGAAGAGCACACACAGCTTGGTCAGCAACAAAGGATTGGGAGAGATCTGGGAACTACGATGAAGCCACACAACATAAAAATGGACCTTTCAGCCCACACTAAACATGACTGCCAAATGAACTTGTCCCATTTGCCCACATTTGGCAAAACCTGCCGGCCGCACAATCTCAATATTGTTTGCTTACTCTTTTTATATATAAACTCATTGAAAAGTACAGCACAGAAAAAGGCCCTTTGGCCCTCTAGTCTATACCAAGACCATTAAAACTGCTTGCTCCTATAGACCTGCATCATTTCTTTGTTTAACTTGGGTGCCTGCAAAAAATTAATCTCAAGGTCACATATGTATACATACATTGATAATAAATTTACTTTGAAACCTTTCCTCTCAGTGTACCTGTCCAAATATCTTTCAAATCTTGTTAATATACCTGGCTCAACCACACCCTAGAGTCTGTAAGACCACAAGACCGGCACAGAATTAGGTCATTTGGCCCACCATGGTCGATCCTTCATTCCCCGGCCTTCCTTTGATGCTGTGTCCAGTCAAGAACCTATCAATCTCTGCCTTAAATACACCCAACAACCTGAACTCCACAACTGCCTGTTTCAACAAATTCCACAGATTCACCATCCTCTGGCCAAAGAAATTTCTCCACATCTCTGTTTTAAATGGATGTCCCTCTATCCTGAGTCTGTGCCTTCTTGTCCTAGACTTCTCCCACCATGGGAAACATCCTTTCCACATCAACTCTGTCTAGGCCTTTCAACATTCGAATGGTTTCAATGAGATCTCCCCCCCCCCCCCATCCTTCTAAATTCCAGCGAGTACACTCTCAGAGCCACGAGACGTTCCTCATATGATAACCCTTTCATTCCCAGAATCATCTTTGTGAACCTCCTTTGGACCATCTCCTCTGAAAACCTGGCAATAAAGCCATCTATTCCATCATCTAAATCATTTATATCCAGCATAAAAAGTGGTCCCAACACTGACCCCTGCGGAACACCACTAGTCACTGGCAGCCAACCAGAAAAGGATCCTTTAATTCTCACTCGCTGCCTCCTACCAATCAGCTAATGATCTTTCTAACCATGCCAGTAACTTTCCTGTAATACCATGGGCTTTTAACTTGGTAAGCAACCTCATGTGTGGCACCCTGTCAAAGGCCTTCTGAAAGTCCAAATGTACAACATCCACTGCATCCTCTTTACCTATCCTACTTGTAATCTTCTCAAAGAATTCCAACAGGTTTGTCAGGCAGGATTTTCCCTGAAGGAAACCATGTTGACTTTGTACTATCTTGTCCTGTGTCACCAAGTACTCCATCAGTTCATCCTTAACAATTGACTCCAACATCTTCCTAACCACTGTGGTCAGGCTAACTAGTCTATAATTTCCCTTCTGCTGCCTTCCTCTTTTCTTAAAGAGTGGAGTAACATTTGTAATTTTCCAATCCTCAGGCATCATGCCAGAGTCCAATGATTTTTGAAGATCATTACTAATGCCTCAACAATCTCTACTGCTACCTCTTTCAGAAACCTGGAGTGCAGTTCATCTGGTCCAGGTCTTCCATCTTTTTGAGCACCTTCTCCATTGTAATAGTAACTTCACTCATTTCTCTTTCCTCACACCCTTCAACATTTGGCACACTGCTCGTGTCTTCCACAGTGAAGACTGATGCAAAATACTCATTTAGTTCATCAGCCATCTCCTCCCCCCCCCCCATTTCCTATATCGACTCTTGCTTCTCTTATATTTTTACATACTTGAAAAGGCTTTTACTACCCACTTTGATATTGTTTGCTAGCTTGCTTTCATATTGTATCATTTCCCTCCTCATGATTCTTTTAGTTGCTCTCTATATGTTTTTAAAAGCTTCCCAATCTCCTGTTTTCCCACTAATTTTTGTTTTGTTGCTTGCCCACTCTTTTGCTTTTACATTTAGCTTTGACTTCCCCTGTTAGCCACAGTTGCACTACTTTGCCATTTGAGTATTTCTTCACTTTTGATGTACATCTATCTTACACCTTCCTCATTTTTTCCCAGAAACTCACACCATTGCTGCTCTGCCGTCATCCCAGCCAGCAGCTCTTTCCAATTTATTTTGGCCAACTCCTCTCTCATACCACTGGAATTTTCTTTACTCCACTGAAATACTGCTACATCACTTTCACCATGTCAAATTTCAAGTTGAACTCAAGTCATATTGTGATCTCTGTCTCCTGAGGGGTCTTTTACCTTAAGCTCCCTAATCACTTCCAGTTCATTACATAACACCCAATCCAGTATAGCTGATCCTCTAGTCGGGTTACAACAAACTGCTCTAAAAAGCCATCTTTTCGGCATTCAACAAACTCACTCTCTTGAGGTCCATTACCAACCTGCTTTTCCCAAATCAATTTTCATGTTGAAGTCTTCCATGGCCATAGTAACATTGCCCTTCTGACATGCCTTTTCTATTTCATCTTGTAATCTGTGGTGCACAACCCAGCTACTGTTGGGAGGCCTGTATATAATTGCCATCAGGGTCCTCTTACCCTCGCAGTTTCTTAACTCAACTCACAAGGATTCAACATCTTCTGATCCTACTGATTTGATGCCATTCTTTACCAGCAGAGCCATGCCATCACCTCTGCCTACCATTCTAACCCTCTGATACTATGTGTAATCTTGGACATTCAGCTCCCAATACAATCATCCCTCAGCCACAATTCAGTGATGGCCACGACATCTCACCTCACAATCTGTAAAAGTGCAACAAGATCATCCACCTTGTTTCTATTACTCCTGTGCAGTGAGATATTACACTTCTGAGTACTGTATTTGTTCCCCTTATTGATTCTGTATCCTTCGTGCACTGATACTCACCTTGCTGGCTGCAATTAAGTCCTATCATCTGCCTATCCTTCCTGACAGTCTGACTGCACTCCACCTTTGCTTTTTTACCAACAACCTATCCTGAGTCCCTTCACTCTGGTTCCCACCTCCTGCCAAATTAGTTTGAACCCTGCCCGACAGCTCTAACAAAGCAACCTGTCACTTTTGAACAGGTCATACCTCCCCCAAGAGAGATCCCAATGATCCAAAAACCTGAAGCTCTGCCCCTGCACCAGTTTCTCAGCCACACGTTTATCTTCCAATCGTCATGTTTTTACCCTCACTGGTGTGTGGCACAGGCAGCAATCCAGAAATTACTACCTGGGAGGTTCTGCTTCTCAGCTTTCTGCCTAGCTCTCTAAATTCTCTTTTAAGAACCTCTTTGCTTTTCCTTCCTACATCATTGGTACCAACATGTACCAAGACATCTGGCTGCTCTCCCTCTTTCTCCAAAATGCTGTGGACCCGATCTCAGATGTCCTTGACCCTGGCACCTGGGAGGGAACATACCATTTGGTGTCCTGTTCACATCCACAGAATCTCCCGTCTGTTCCCCTGACTATTGAGTCCCCTTTCACTACTGCTCCCCTCTTCTCCCTCTTTTCCTTCTGCACCACGGACCCACGCTCAGTGCCAGTAACCCCATCTCCATGGTATCTCCCTAGGAGATCATCCCCCACAACAGTATCCAAAACGGTATACTTATTATTGAGTGGAATGGTCACAGGGGTGCTCTGTGCTAACTGCCAATTCACATTTCCATTTCTCCTGATAGTCACCCAGCTACTCACCTCCTGCAACTTAGGGGTGATTACTTCCCTGTAATTCTGATCGATTATCTGCTCACTCTCCTGTACAAGGCAAAGGTCATCCAGCAACAGCCCCAGATCCCTAACACGGACTTCAAGGAGCTGCAGCCGGATGCACTTCATGCAGATGTAGTTCCCTGGGAAAGTCTGAGTCTCCCAGGACTCCATCATACGAAAAGAGAACCTTAGCCAGAGCCAACACCCTTTTCAAGACAAAGCCTGCTTTGGGCCAAAGCCTGGTACTGCTACCTGCACCACTGGCCTACTCCCAACAATGGTTGGTCCACTTGTCCCCTTTGTTCTTTCAAACAAGCGTCAGCAACCTACGTGAAACTTCATCACTGTGGCTTGCTCCTGCTGCGGATTGGGCTGGAGTCCTAGAGTCATAGAACACTGCAGCACAGAAACAGCTCTTTCACCCATTAACCCTAGTCTCATCGAGCTGTACCGAGACCACAGACCTCCATATCCCTCCCACCCATTTGCCTATCCAAATTTCTCTTAAGTATTGAAATCGATCCTGCATCCTGCACTTTTGCTGGCAGCTCATTCCACTTTCACCACCCTCTGAGAGAAGATTCTACTCACGTTCCCCTTAAACATTTCACCTTTCACCCTTAACCCAAGACCCCCAGTCGCATTTTCACCAACCTCAGCCTGGTTGTATTTATCCTATCTGTATCCCTCATAATTGTGTATCCCTTTATCAATCCAATCTCCCTTCAATCTACTTTGTTTCAGGGAACAAATTCCTAACCTAGTCATCCTTTCCCTAAATGTAACTCAAGTTCTCAAGTCTCAGCAATATCCTTGTGAATTATCTCTGTATTCTTTCAATCTTATTTACATCTTTCCTGTAGGTAGGTGACCAAAACTGTACACACTACTCCAAATGAGGCCTCACCAATGTCTTATACAATTGCAGCATAACATACCATTTCCTGTACTCTATACTTTGATTTATGAAGACCAATGTGTCAAAAGCTCTCTTTATGATTCCATCTACCTGTGACGGCACTTTCAATGAGTTATGGACCTGTATTCCCAGATCTCTTTGTTCTACTAGACTCCTCAGTGCCCTGCCATTCACTGTGTAAGACCTACCCTGGTTGGTCCTCCCAAATTGCAACACCTCACACTTACTGCATTAAATTCCATCTGTCATTTTTCAAGCTGGTCTAGGTGGTCCTGCTGTAAGCTTTCACAGTCTTCCTCACTGTCCTCTACACCACTAATCTCGGTGTCATCCACAAATTTATTGATCCAGTTTACCACATTATCATCCAGATCGTGATACAGATGACAAACAACAGACCCAACACCGATCCCTGCAGCAATCAACTAGTCACAGGCCTCCAGTCAGAGAAGCAACCATCTACGACCATTCCCTGGCTCCTTCTGCAAGGCCAGTGTCTAAATCCAATTTACTACCTCATTTTGAATGCCGAGCCGCTGAGTCTTTTTGACTAATCTCCCATGCGGGGCCTTGTTAAAGGTCTTGCTAAAGTCCAAGCAGACAAAATCCACTGCTTTTCTTTCATCAACTTTGCTGGTAGCTTCCTCAAAAAAACTCTAAGATTGGTTAGACATGACCTACCATACACAATGCCGTGTTGATATCTCTAACCAGTCCCTGTCTATCCAAATATTTATAAATATGGTCCCTTAGAATATCTTTCTCACTACTTATGTCAAGCTCAACAGCCAATAATATTCTGGCTTATTCCTATACCCTTTCTTAAACAACATTACATGTCCTCCAACCCTCGGGATGTTTTAAATATTTCAGCTAAAGCCCCTACAATTTCTGCACCGGTCTCTCACAGAGTCAAAGCCCTAGGGATTTATCCACACTAATTTGCCTCAAGGCAGTAAACACCTCCTCCTCTGTAATCTGTATAGGGTCCATGACCTCGCTGTTGCTTTGCCTCACTTCCATAAACTCTGTATCTATCTTGCGAATAAAGTTCAAAAGGGTCAAAGTACATTTATTATCGAAGTACATATACATCACCATGTACAACCCTGAGATTCATTTTGTTGGAAATACAGACGCAAAAAAAAACAATTTAAGATCTCCCCCACTTCTTTTGCCTTTATACATGGATTATCATTCTTATCTTCCAGAGGACCAATTTTCTCCCTTAGTATCCCTTTGCTCTTAAAATATTTGAAGAATCCCTTAGGATCCTCCTTCATCTTGTTTGCTAGGGCAATCGCATCTTCTTTTTGCCTTCTTAATTTCTTTCTTAAATGTTCTCTTGCAATTCTTTTACTCCTGAAGTACCACATTCGTTCCTGCCTGCCAATACCCCCTTCTAGTTCTTAATCAGGGTCTCTAGAAAAGCAAGGTTCCATAAACATGTTATCCTTGCCTTTTATTCCGAACAGGAACATACAGACTCTGTAGATTCAAAATTTCAGTTTTGAAGGCTTCTTACTTAACAACTACACCTTTGCCAGAAAACAACCTGTCACAATCCACACTTGTCAGATCCTTTCTGATACCATCAGAATCAGCCCTTCTCCAATTCAGAATCTCAGCCTGAAGACAAGACCTATCCTTTTCCATAATTACCTTGAAACTAATGACATTACGATCACTAGATGCAAAATGTTCCCCTACACAAACTTCTGTCACCTGCCCTGTCTCATTCCCTATTAGGAGATCAAGTATCACAATCTCTCTAGCTGGCATTTCTATGTACTCATTAAGGAAACTGTCCTGAACACATCTGATGAACTCATTCTCATCCAGTCCTTTTACAGTATGGGAGGCCCAGTGAATATGTGGAAAGACAAAATCACCTATTATCACATCCTTATGTTTCTTGCAACAGTCTGGAATTGTTTTACAAACTTGCTCCTCAAATCCCGCAGATTGTTAGGTGGTCTATAATTTAACCCCATTAATGTGGTCACAACTTTCTTATTCCTCAGTTTTCCGTAAAGCTTCACAGAAGACCTCTCCAGTCTGCCATGCTGTTTACCCTGACTTGTGCCACCCCCTCCCCATTCTACCACGACTAAAACAACAGAACCTTGCAACACTTGAGCCACCAGTCCTGCCCCTCCTGCGACCAAGTCTCCCTAACAGCTACAATGTCATAATTCCACGTGCTGATCCGTGCCCTCAGCTCATCAGCCTTTCCTACAATACTCCTTGCTTTGAAAAATGGGCAGCTCAGAACATTAGTCCCACCATTCTCAACCTGTGATTCCTGACCTAGTATGCAGACTTAACAACATTGTTCTCCACAACCACTTGACAACCTCTGGTTCCCATGCCCCCTGAAGTTGATATTTCAGTTTAAAACACCCTGGAGAGCATTAGCAAATATTCATGCTAGCATATTAGTCGTCGTCGTCCCCCCCCCCCCCAGTTCAGGTACAAATTGTTCCTTCTAAACAGGTCCCACATTCCCTAGAAGAGAGCCCAATGATCCAAAAACGTGAAGCTCTCCTCCTACACCAACTACTAAGCCACATGTTAAACTGTATGATCTTCCTACTTTTGGCCTCACTATCATGTGGCACGAGTAGCAATCCTGAAATCACAACCCTGGAGATTCTGTCCTTTCACTTAGCACCTAACTCCCTGAGCTCACTTTGCAGAACCTCAACACTCTTCCTACCCACCTCACTGGTGCCTACATGGATCATGACCTCTGGTTGCTCACACTCCCACTTAACAACGCCATGGACTCAGTCTGAGATGTCCTGGACACCGACACCCAGGAGGCACCAAACTATCCAAATCATCCAAAGAGCCTCCGTTCTATTTCCGTAACAAATGAATGCCCGATCACCGCAGCTCACTTCTTCTCCCCTCACCTTCCCTCCTGAGACACAAAGCCAGACAGTACCAGACACCCAGCCACTGTGACTGCTAGATCATCACCCCCAATTGTATCCAAAGTGGTATACATGTTGTTGAGGGGAATGGTCACAAGGGTACTCTGCACTGGCTACCTAAACCTGTTCCTCCTCCTAATGATTACCCACTTGGGTGTAACTACCTCCCCGTACATCCTGTGCATAAACCTTTCAGTCTCTTGAATTATCCAGAGTTCATCCAGTTCCAGCTTGAACCCCTTAAGGTGGTTTGTTAGAAGCTGCTTCTTGCAGGTGGTCATCAGGGACACTGGAGGCCTCTGTTCCTTTCCACAGCAGCAGGAGGAGCACTCAACTATCCTAAACATGAGTAAGTCTGCAGGTGCTGAAAATCCAGAGCAACACACACAAAATGCTGCTGGAACTCATCTATGGAAATTAATAAACAGTCACCATTTCAGGCCTGAAAACGAAGGGGGAAGATGTCAGATTAAAACGGTGGGAGGAGGGAAAGGAGGATAGCTAGAAGGTGAAGCCAGGTGGGTTACAAAGATAAAGGGCTGGAGAGGAAGGAATGGAGAGTGGAACATTGGATAAAGGGAAGGAGAGGGGACTCAGGGGGAGGAAAGGCAGGTGAGAAGGGGTAAGAGGCCAGAGTGGGGAATGGAAGAGGGACGGGCTGGGACTGATTTTAAACCCGCAAGGAGAAATCGATATTCAGGCCATCATGCTGTCTATACCTAGACAGAATACAAGGTGGTGCTCCTCCACCCTGAGGGTGCACTCATCTTGGAGGTCATGGGCCAACCTGCCAGAACAGGAATGGGAATCAGAATTAAATTGTTCGGCCACTGGGTAGATCCACTTTTGGCAGATGGAGCGGTGGTGCTTGACATAGCAAACTGCCAGTTTATGATGGATCTCACCAATGTGGAAGAGGCCACCTTGGGAGCACCAAATACAGTAGATAACCTCAGCAGGTTCGCCTGGAAGAATTGTTTGGGACCCTGAATGCAGGAAAATGGGCAGGTGTGGAACTCAGGCCACTTGCAGAGAGGAGCAGCGGGTGAGAGGTTAGTAGGGAGGGACGAATGGCCAAGTGAACCATGGAGGGAGCAATCTTTGTGCAAAGTTGGGAGAGGTGGCAGGTGAAGGTATGGCTATTGGTAGGATTGCTGTCTGGCATCCCCACTGCAATAATAAAAAAAAAACAAATAATGAAAAAGAAAATCTACATTTCTCTTCACTGAAGTCTCGATGAGCCAAAGCCTCAACACCCCACTCCAACACTGGCCCACTCACACAATGGCCACTCCACTTAAATCTAACTTCTTTTTATTGGTCTTTGCCAAACATGTAATCAAGTGCAATCCGATGACTCCTCAGGACTGAGGAGCATAGATATAGCCATCTGTGGCAATGAATTTCAGAGATTTACCACTGTCTGGCAGGCACCCACACACCAGTTAATACGAAGAAGATTCAGTAAGGTAATTGTAGAGAAAATGATCCCAAGAAAGGCTAAACACTAGCCTTTTGAATTGATTGGAAAGTACCTTATCAAATGCAGACTAAACTTGTTTCCCATGGTAAGGAGAAAATAGGAAACTCGATCCCACAAAGGAGTGAATGAACGAACACTCCAAGGGATTCAGGCTGGATAAAAACATGGGAACAAAGGCAAGGACAAGTTGACAGTGGAGATGAAGTAGCACTGCATATAACTACCAGTCAGGTTCTGATGGATCACACAGGTGGAAGTTAAATCACTCTTTGAAGACAAGTTCCCTCCTTGTCCAGCCTCCACGTAGATCAAACAGTGTTAGAGCATTTCATCTATCACTCTCCTGCCTTTACAGGGGTGTTGCTATGTGCACAGTTATTGCACTTCACACCAGTTCATTGAACCCCTGGGAAATTTCTGGGAGACACAATAAAAAACAATGCCTGAATTCAACCTTTCCTGTGTCATGAAAACCTCTTTTTAATCAAAGAGGGATTTAAACTTCAGTCGGCACCACACTAGCACCTCGGAACAAAGTTTAATATGTGGGTGGGTTAATGAGAGGGGAGGAAGTAGGAGAGGGTTTCCAGTGCTAAATCAGAGTCATAGGAACACCCTGACATTCATCCTGATTCATCCATTTAAGGTAAGTGGAAGGAAGTTTGAAGGGGTTGTCAGAGGTGGGTCTCACGGAGAGCAGTAGGTAACTGGAATGCATTGCTGGGCGAGGTTGATAAAATAGGACAGGCACATGGATGCAAGAAAAATGGAGAGTTACGGGTTGTGGGGGAAGGAAGGGTTCTGCCAAACATTGTGGACATAGGATTTTGGCACTGTAACTCATGGCAATAGTGGCGGGCTGCCCCCATCACATCATTCGCTCATGTCAGTTGTTAACACAAAAGGATGCATTTCACTGTATGTTTTGATACATGTGTGATAGATAGATAAATAAACATGACCTCACTGAAACTTATGGAATGTTGAAAGGCCTTGATAGAGTAGATGTGGAGAGGAGGATTCCTATAATGGGAGCATCCTAGACCAGAGGATACAGCCTCAGAATAGAAGGGGCATCTTTTTAGAATGGAGATGAGTAGGAATTTCTTCAACCAGAGGGAAGTGAATCTGTGGAATTCATTGCCACAGAAGGTTGTGGAGGCCAAGTCATTGGGCTTATTTAAGGCAGAGGTTGATAGATTCTTGATTAGTCAGGGCAACAAGGGTTACAGGGAAAAGACAGGAGATTTGGGCCGAGAGGGAAAATGGATCAGCCTTGATTAAATAGCAGCAAAGACTCGATGGGCCAAATGGCCTAATTCTGCTCCCATATCTTACTGTCTTATGATCACGGTGTAGGGTTATATTGTGCTATGCTACCATGCCACTCAATTTAGCACAACACTATGTAGCTCCAGTGACCCAATTTCAATTCCCATCGCTGTCTGTAAGGAGTTTGTATGTTCTCCCTGTGACCCCACAGGTTTCCTGCTACATTCCAAGGATATGAGGCTTCCTCGGAGAATGGTGGTCATTGATGTCGACAACATATTTCACTGCATGTTTCGATGTACATGTGTGACAAATAAAACTAATCTTTAAACTCTAATCTAATTTTTCTTACAGAGAATGGTGGTTGTGTGGAATGCCCTCCAGGCGCGGTGGTAGAGACAGATATATCAGGGACATTTAACATCATACAGGCACATGGATGATATAAAAATAGAGGGCTATGAGGGAGGGAAGGGTTACATTGACTAAATCAACACTCCCTTTATTTTTTTAACAACTGTGAGGACCAGCCATTGCTCTGAGCAGGAAATTTTCACATGGCCTGAAAACTGTGCGGCACTTTAAATGCTCTTTATTTGTAATATACATCCTATTAATCAAAATTTTAAAAATTTTGATTTTATTAATTGAAGGGTTAATTAAATACAGTACAAAGAAGATCTTGTATATTTTGTAAACTTTCCAATTACAACTGCGCAACAACAGAGACTGCACAGGAGCATTTCAGTTACTGCACCAGCCGACAGGGAACAGTGGAGCAGGTTAAAAGTTCAGCGCAACCTCGGGCACCAAAAGATCTGTGCTGTACTGTTCTATGTTCTTTCTCTTTACATGGGTCAGCACAATACTGTGGGCAAACAGGTCAGTACTGTGCAAAGAGGACGGCTCTCGTTGGCAGCGCAGTTTTACACAGCAGGTAGGCTGCAAGCGAGCGAAGCGGTAGCACTCAGGGTAGAGTGCAATACACTGGTCTCTGTGGCGTACAGTGGGGAAAAGCCACTGGCGAACCACACAGCCCCTTAACTGATTTATGGAGGTTTACTTTTCCCAAGAAAAACAACTGTCAACGGCCTTCCTTTGAGGCAGTTAAACGTCTTATGTCAGCCTGCACCTGGGGCCAACTGGTCAAGTAGTGTAACAGTTCACCAAGGCATTCAACGTCTCTCACCCTGAACGAAAATCAGCTTGACAATACATTACAGTAGCAAACAACGTGACAGTGCACTCACAGAAAATGCAGTCACACAACACAAGCTGTGCCTGGGAGAAACAATGGAGACCCCAGGATTGTTATGGGACAGATATCCAGACACCAGCAGCTGGGGGAGGGAAATGCAGGACATTAGTTTTGGCTGCCTTGTAATATAGAGGAAAGATCAGAGTTCAAAGTAAATTTATAATAAAAGTATGTGTATGTCACCATTCTGTACTACGCAAAAGCCTTAGTTATATAAAGACATTTGCACAGTATTGTACACAACCCTGAGATTCGTTTTCTTGTGGGCATTCACAGTAAATGCAAAGAAACACAACAGAATCAATGAAAGACCACACCCAACAGGACAGACAAACCAGTGTGAAAAAGAAAACAAATTGTGCAAATAAATAATAATCATAATAAATAAACAATATTGAGAACATGAGATGTTGTTTACCAGGTAGTTGTCCCTAAAGTTTATCGAAATGAGATTTTGACTTTAGCTCATAGTGTGCCTTTAGGTGGACATCAAGGGGTAAGGAAAACTGTGGACAAGATTTTAAAACATTTTTACTGGCCTGGTCTAAGAAAAGATGTGGCGAGGTTTTGTAAAATGTGCCGTACTTTCAAATTGTGGGTAAACCAAATCAAGTTACACCAGTGGCTCCATTACAACCTATTCCAGCATTTGGTGAACCGTTTTCTAAAGTTATTGTAGATTGTGTTGGTCCATTACAGAAGACAAAAACTGGTTATCAGTACTTGTTGACTATTATGTGTACTTCATCTAGGTTTCCAGAGGCAGTACTACTTAGGAATATAAAAGCTAAAACTGTGACAAAGGCCCTTATAAAATTCTTTACTTATTTTGGATTACCTAAGGAGATACAAACTGATCAAGGCAGTAATTTTATGTCTGGATTGTTTCAACAGATAGTTTATAAATTGGGAGCTAAGCAAATCACTTCGTCTGCATACCATCCAGAATCGCAGGGTGCCTTGGAGAGGTTTCATTCTACCCTCAAGAATATGATTAGGACATATTGTGTGGAAAATGAAAATGATTGGGATGAGGGTATAAACTTACTTTTATTTGCAGTAAGGGAATCGGTACAGGAATCTTTAGGTTTTAGTCCATTTGTGTTTGGGCACAGGGTTAGAGGACCTTTAGCTTTATTGAAAGGACAATAGATTAGTAAGGAAATACACACTAATTTGTTGGACTATGTTTTGAAATTTAAGGACAGGTTACATAAAGCTTGTAGCTTAGCTAAGGAAAATTTAAAGTTGGCTCAGGAGAAAATGAAGACTTGGTATGATAAAGAAGCTAAGATGAGGATGTTTAAGCCTGGAGATAAGGTATTGGTTCTTTTCCCAGTGCAGACAAATCCTTTACAAGCTAGATTTCATGGTCCTTATGAAATTGTGTCTAAAATCAATGATGTGGATTACGTGATAAAAACTCCAGATCGTAGAAGGTCAACACAACTTTGCCATATAAATGTGATAAAACCATATTATGAGAAACAATCTGATACTGTGACTGTTGTGGTTAGTGAGAATGAGTTTGATTTAACTAGGAACATGATAGATGATTCATCTGAATTTCATTCTAAATCCAACATTGTTTCTGTTAGGTTACCAAATTCAACCATTCTGGAAAATATTGATGTGAAATTAGCACATTTACAGCTAGAGCAGAAACAACAGATGAAGGAATTACTTTTTAAATATAAGGATTTGTTTCCAGATGTTCCGAGAAGGACTACTATAGCTTCACCTGATGTAGATGTTGGAGATGCCAAATCTATTAAACAACACCCATATAGGATGAACATAGGAAAATGTGAACTTGCTGAGAAAGAAATTGAATATATGTTAGAGAATAATATTATTAGACCTCCTAACTCGAATTGGAGTTCACCCTGTGTTATGGTGCCAAAACCAGATGGTAGTATTAGGTTTTGTTCAGACTATAGGAAGGTGAATGCTGTAATGAAAACAGATGCATATCCAATTCCTAGAGTAGATGATTGTGTAGATAAAGTTGGAAAAGCAAAGTTCCTTACAAAGATTGATTTATTGAAAGGGTATTGGTGTGTTCCATTAACAGACAGAGGTAGAGAGATTTCTGCATTTGTAACTCCATCTGGGCTATATGAATATAATGTTCTTCCATTTGGGATGAAGAATGCCCCGGGTACTTTCCAGAGGATGATTAACTCTGTGATTCAGGGATTGAAAGATACTGATGCTTATATTGATGATTTAATGACAGGAAATTATACTTGGGAAGCACACATTATTGCGGTGGAGAAATTGTTTGAAAGGCTTTCAAGAGCTAACTTAACTATTAATATAGTTAAGAGTGAATTTGGACATGCCACTGTGACTTACCTTGGTTATGTTGTGGGTCAAGGTAAGGTAGCTCCTGTTCAGGCAAAAGTTCGGGCAATTTTAGAGATTCCCACTCCAACGGGGAAAAAAACTCTCAGAAGATTCTTGGGAATGGTAGGATATTATTGAAAATTTTGTAAGCATTTTGCTAATGTTGCCCTTCCATTAACTAACCTTTTGCAGAAGAACGTGAAGTTTGTGTGGACAGTGCCTTGTCAAGAAGCATTTGAAAAATTGAAAACAATGATATGTCAGCAACCTGTGCTTAAGGCACCTGACTTTGGAAAACCTTTTTCATTAGCTGTAGATGCTAGTGATGAGGCTGCAGGAGCAGTATTAATGCGAAGGAATGAGGGTGATGAGGTTGATCATCCAGTAACTTACTTTTCTAAGAAATTTAATAAGCATCAAAGAAACTATTCGACAATAGAGAAGGAATTGTTATCTCTTGTGTTAGCTTTGGAATATTTTGAGGTATATGTTGGTACAACTCAAAAACCACTTATTGTTTACACTGATCATAATCCGTTAGTTTTTCTGAGTAAGATGAAAAACAAAAACAGAAGATTATTAAATTGGAGTTTGATGTTACAAGAGTACAATATTGTGATAACTCATATTAAAGGTAAAGATAATGTGGTGGCTGATTGTCTAACTCGATGTTGAATGTACAATGTAATTTTTTTATGGAGTGTTTTTTTTTCCAATTGTAACACTCCTACTGTATTGTGAGTTGTAAGATGTTATATGATAGTATTGTATATTGTGCATGTTATAAAATTTATATATTTGTTTTTCTAGTAAATAATTTTTGAAATTTTTGTTCTTGTCAGACCAAAAATGTTTTTTTTGGAGGGAGGTGTTACGTACTCCTGACACGTGTACATGGTACCCTTGTCACGTGACTGGGGTTGAAGCTGTACTGGACTTGAGGTAATGGTCTTGTGATGGTGGAGTGACGTCATTTTCCCGCCAGTAGAGGTCATGTGACAGGTTTTTTTATACAGGGACCCCTCCCTGTGAGGAGGGGTAGTTCGTGGCTGGATTTGCCAAGTTGACTTCATGCCACTGCATGATTTAATGCAATGACGCAGTTTAGTTGAAAGATGAAGTTTTATCTAATGCCTAATGTTTAAAAGGTCATTGCCAGCAGTTTCTTTACAATACTGCTAGTTGAGAATCAGTGGAGAGTGAAGACCGGAGTTCGGGAGTTAAAGATCGAGGAGAATCGATTTCGACGGTGAAACAGGTTCGACCTTGTTTGAACCTTATTCGGAAGGAATTCGTTGACTGTCCCCATGTTAATCCCTGCGAAATAGCAGAAAGGATTGGGAATAGTTCTGTAAAGGAAAGGTCAGGGCCTTTAAGCCGTTTTCTTTCGTAAATTCTTCGTGGGAAAAGTTCGATTTGGGAACTGAAACAACACGACATGAAAGAGAATTTAAATCGTCTTAAAAAGTCTCTCCCTTAAATGGACTGTGAGCATTTTGAACTTTTGGCAATACTACTTAAAAGAACTGTTTTTGCAACATTGCTTTAAGAACTGTTTAAGCTTCATTGCTTTAAGAACTGTTTAAGCTGCCGCACAGCAGCTGATTTCCGGTTACGTTAGTGATTTGTTTACTTTTGAGGGGTTTGTTTTCAGTGTTTAATAAACGTGTTATTTGTTATAAAACCTCCTGCCTGACCCATTATATTTATTGTTGCCTGAATCTGTAACAAGGCACAGAGCTCGAAAAAAGCAACATCATAACAGACTTTTAACATCTTAAACCAGTGAGTTGCTTGTTATGTCTCCCCACTCGTTGGAAAATGGAGTCACTTCTTTCTCCCTTATTAAGGAGAGAGAGAGAGCCTGCAGCATGTTGAATTACTGGGTGAACAATGTACGAGGGGCAATGTACGATAAGTTCGTGGCTCAAGGTAGGAGTCAGTTTTAGAAAACCTAGATCATTTATTTTTCAACATAGTCCCCTCCTACATTTACACACTTAATCCAGCGGTCGTGGAGCATACGGATCTTGAATCTCCAGAAAGTGCCCACAGCATGGGTGATTGATAAATTCATGGCCTATGGTAGAAGGAGATGAGTTATACAGCTCTCATTACATGCATGTGTAGTTCAACTCTGAGTGGTTATGCAGAAAGTTTGAAGTTAATAACTCAGCTCCTTCTACCTTAGGTCACAAACTTATCAATCACCCCGCTGAGTTATTAACTTCAAACTTACTGCATAATCAAAGAGTTGGACTGCATGCACATATAACGAGAGCTGTATAACTCACCTCCGTCTACCTTAGTCCACAAACTTATCAATCACCCTCGTAGGCTTTGGGGTAACTGCACGTCCGCGTCTTTGCTATTGCCTTGCTCACGCTTGAGTGCTGGCAGTGGATGTGCTTTATTTTTGCTGGTGGGGGGAGGGGGATTGTTACTCGCTGCTGCTTACGCAAGGGAGGGAGGGGAGCTGGGGGGAGGAACTCTGGGGTTCTAACATTTAGTTGTCGTTCATTCTTGGGGCACTTCTCTGTTTTCGTGGATGGTTGCTAAGAAAAAGCATTTCAGCATGTATATTCCCAAACATGAGGAAATCTGCAGATGCTGGAAATTCAAGCAACACACACAAAATGCTGGTAGAACGCAGCAGGCCAGGCAGCACCTATAAGAAGAAGCACAATCAATGTTTCGGGCCGAAACCCTTGATCTCGGCCCAAAACATCGACTGTATTTCTTCCTACAGATGCTGCCTGGCCTGCTGCGTTCTACCAGCATTTTGTGTGTGCTGTCAGGATGTACATTGTACAGTCCACCCTCTTATCCGCGAGGGACTGGTTCCACAACCCCTTGCGGATACTAAAATTCGTGGATGCTCAAGCCACTTATTCAACCTGTCTCAGTGAGGTGGACATTAGGACCCAGAGGAACCCAAGACCTTATTTAATGTGTCTCAGTGCAGTGGATCTTAGGACCCAGCGGAACCCAAGACCTTATTTAACGTGTCTCAGTGCGGTGGATCTTAGGACCCAGCGGAACCCAAGACCTTATTTAATGTGTCTCAGTGTGGTGGACCTTAGGACCCAGTGGCAAAGATCCGCAGTGTTTCTGTTCATGAAAATAATCACAATCGCAATTGGAAAATAAAGTGGAAATAATAAAGCTATCGGAAAGAGGTGAAACGCCATCGGTCATTGGAAAAGCATTAGGCTACGTCGGTCAATGATCGGAACAATTTTAAAGGATAAAGTGAGAAAGGCTCTGCCCCAATGAAAGCTACAATTATTACTAAGCAATGCAGTGGTTTAATTATTGCGTTTTGGGATTTTGATCCTCCACATCAAACCAGGCACGGTGGAGACAGCGATCTGTCACGAGATCGAACTCGGGAACTTCCCGAGCCCGGCACTGAAACATACATTCTTAAGTGTTTTATATGCATAGAAAGGTAAAATATATACTATATACGAATGCAAACGTTTGACTAACTGACGCTAAATAATACCGTATGTACCTGTTCCAACTTACTTAGTAAGAGAACTTACGATTTTTCCGATCCCAATCCACGATAACCCACGCACATCCTCCCGTATACTTTAAATCATCTCTAGATTACTTGTAATACCTAATACAATGTAAATGCTATGCAAAATAGCTGTTATGCTGCAATGTTTAGGGAATAATGACAAGGAAAAAAGTCTGTACATACTCGAACAACAAGTGCTGGAAGAGCACTTCCGGGTTTTCATGATTCGCGGTTGGTTGAATTCACGGATGCGGAATTAGCAGATAAGGAGGGCCGACTGTATACATTTCTCGGACATTAAATTGTACCTTTGAAACCTTTGAAAAGTCCTTTTACGTGAGTCCATAGGTTGTGAGAACATTTCAACATTGAGGTGAGTGAAGTTATTCCCTCTGGTTCAAGAGCTTGAGAGTTGAGGGGTTATAACTGTTTCTGAACCTGCTGGTGAGAGTCCTAAGGCTCCTGTATTTTTCTTTCTGATGCCAGCAGTGAGAAGACAGCATGACCTGGATGGTGATGGTGGGGGGGTCTCGGTCTCAACAGTCAACAGCAAATGCCATTGAACTGAAAAAAATTGCATTATAGGTTTATAAGGCTGTTACCAGGACTCAAGGGAAGGAATTACAGGGAGAGGTTGGTCAGACGACGGCTTTTTCAGTCAGAGCGCAGGAGACTGAGAGGTATGTTCTTTACGGAATGGTTGGCATGTGGAATGCCTTGCCAGGGGGTGCTGGGAGAGGCAGATACATTAGGGACATCTAAGAGACTCGTAGACAGACACATGGATGATGGACAAATAGAGGTCTATGCAAGAAGAAAGGTCAGATTGATCTTAAGAGTAGATTAAAAGGTTGGACAACATTGTGGGCTAAAGAGACTGCACAACATTCCATTTCTCCATAAGCCCATTCCACAGAGGAATGCTGAGACTGATCAGAACAGCAGCTTGTCTCACATCAGGCACAAAGGAGCACGACTAAATTTCCTTACCACAGACGTCAAGGACACCTCACACCGAGATTTCTCACCACAGACGGCAAGGACACCTCACACCAAGATTTCTCACCACAGACGGCAAGGACACCTCACACCGAGATTTCTCACCACAGACGGCAAGGACACCTCACACCGAGATTTCTCACCACAGACGGCAAGGACACCTCACACCGAGATTTCTCACCACAGACGGCAAGGACACCTCACACCGAGATTTCTCACCACAGACGGCAAGGACACCTCACACCGAGATTTCTCACCACAGACGTCAAGGACACCTCACACCATGATTTAAATACATAAAGAGTGGTGGCTACATGGAATTAGCTGCCGGGGGTGGTGATAGAGGCAGATGCATTAGGAGCATTTAAGAAACTCTTAAGATAGGTAGAAGGATGAATAAAAATAGAGGGTTTTGCAGGAGGGAAGGGTTAAATTAATCCTGGCACATTGTGAGTCAAAGGGGGCTGTAAGGATCCGTGCTCTCTGCTATTTTCAGTAATCACCCTAATATCTGTTCTTCTGATCGAGGAAAGATATAAAGAAGATCTCTTGCAAATTTCAGCTCCAGCCACATCAGGTTGTCCAGAATTGGAGTCATGTCACCTGACGGAAGCTCTGAACCACCAAACGTCGAGGTAACGCCTGTCCAACGCTCCACTTCTGATGCTGTCCAGCCCTCTCCAATGCTACCCTCACTGGCACTCTCAATATTTTGACATGACTTTCTCCAACTTTCATTCTCCCTTTTTCCATTCCTCATTCTGGTTACCCTCTCACTCCTCCTCACCTGCCCATCATCTCCCAGTAGAGACTGGAGCTCCGCTTTGTCAGGCACCTTCGCTCCATCTGAGAAAAAGCACTATTTCCCAGTGGCCAACCATCTTAATTCCCATCCCCAATCCCATTACAAGTCAGTCTATGACCTCCTCCTGCCATATGAGTTAGTGGAGCAACACCTCATACCCCATCTATGTAGCCTCCAGCTGGATTGCACAGACATCTATTACTCCAAATTCCTGTAATTTTTCTGGCTCCCCCTTCCTTCTGCTTCAATTCCTCACTCTGACCCTCCTCTTGACTCTTTTCCTCATCTCCCTCTCCCACCTCCCTCCCATGGTTCACTGACCTGCCCTATTACATTCCTTCTTCTTCCACCAATCCCCACCCACCTACCTTCCCTCTCGCCTGATCTCACCCATCGCCTGAAAGCTCCACCTAACTGCATCCCCTCCCCATGTCACCTGGCTTCACCCATCACCTGCCAGCTTGTACTCCTCTCCCTTCCCCATATACTTTTTCTGGCTTCTGCCCCTTTCCTTTCCAGTCCCGAAACATCGACTGTTCATTCTCCCGCATAGATGCTGCCTGACCCGCTGTGCTCCTCCAGCAAACTGATCAATAGCAGACAGGAAAATTTCATAACAGTGTAGATTAATGCCAGCCATATGTTGGAGAACCATTTAACAAAAGTGCTGGTCCTACAGGATATTTCCCTCTCTTCCACAACAGGAAAATGGGAGGGTGGGACGCACGCTGAGCGGCCCTTCAAGTGCCGATGCCCCCGCCACATTAGGAAGATAATATTGGAAGCTGCACAGCATTAAGGGCTTGAGCACGATCTCGAAAAGTAAGAGTATGTGCTGGAAATCTGAAACTCAGCAAGAGAAAGTGAATTTACATCTCAGGTTAAATATCTATTATCCACATGGATGGAAGGTGTTTGAGCTGAATGCTAAATTGGTTCCTCTTTTATAATACAGCACAGGAGCAGAACCTTCAGCCCACAATGTTATATTAAATTAGCAATTAAATGCATAACCAAACTAATCCCATCTGCCTATGTAATGTCCATATTGCTCCATTCTTTGCACAGACATGCACCTGTATGAGCGTCTGAAATGACAGCATGAGACCAGAAGGCCAAAGGGGCTGAATTAGGCCATTCGGCCCATTGTGCCTGCCTCGCCATTCCATCATGGCTGATGTATTATTCTCTCAACACCGTTCACCAGTTTCCTGCCTTTTCTCCATGACCTTTAATGCCCTGACTCAAGAACTCTGGTTTAAATATACCCAATGACTTGACCTGCAATGCCTCGAACGTATTTGCCTCCTATATCGTGTTCCAGGCACCTATCACTCCGTTTTTAAAAAACTGGTTCACACATCTCTTCTAGCACTCCAGGAAAATATACTTTGGCCCCAGTATAAATACACTGTTTATCTACTCTTCTACACCTCTCAATCTTATAAACTGTGGAGGTAAACAGTGGTCAGGGTGCATCCTCCTTTATCACTTTGGCAAAGGTGCCCTCTGCCTCAGTAAGGGAGTGGAGACTGCAGATGCTATAACACACACACACACACACACACAAAATGATGGAGGAACACAGCGGCAATGGAGCAAAATGTACAATCAATGGCTTCAGGCAGAAGAGACCTGAAACATCAATTATCCATACCCTCCATAAATACTGCCTGACCCAGAGTTCCTTTAGCACTCAATCAGCTATTGACCCTCTCATTTCACTCCAGCATCTAACACTTACCAACTGACCATTGCTGACGTGCCGTTCAGTTGCTGCACACTTATGGGTAGAAGGAAAGAGCTCTCACTTTCACTGTCAGAGAGGCAAGAGCTCCAGTGGTGATTATGGAAAGGGCCAGATGTGAAGAGGATGTTCTTATAGTGGAAGTCTGGGACCAAAGAGCACAACCTGAGGACAGAGGAGCATCTCCTTAGACCAGAGATGAGGAGGAATTTCTTCAGCCAGAGGGTGGTGAATCTGTGGAATTCACTGCCACAGATGGCTGTGGAGGTCAAGTCACTGGGTTTACGTAAAGCAGAGAGTTCATCAAAGGGAGAAGGCAGGAGAATGGGGTTGAGAGGGATAATAAATTAAGCCTTGATGTAGCACACTCGATGGGCTGAACACCCTGTCTTACCGTGTTTTAGACTACTTGCCTAGTTTCCCTTTTATCTTCATGAAAAAGGGTGTTTGGTGATTGGTGTGAGGAGTTTTTATGTTCGGCCTGTCACCATGTGGGTTTTGCCTGGGTGCGCTGGTTCCTTCGCACTTTCCAAGGTCGCATGGGCTAGGATTGGTAAGTTGCTGGCATCGGAAGCACGGCCCCAGCACACCCTCACACTGTGTTGGTCACTGATGCAAACGACACATTTCCATGCACAGTACATGCACAATATAGTTAATCGCTGTCTTTGATCTGGTGAATGGATAACTTCGGATTGTCCATTTATTTATTTATGTTTGTTTCAAAATACAGAGTGGAACAGGCCCATCCAGCCAGAAACCCCTGATTAAACCCTAACCTAATTAGGGAACAATTCACAATGACCAACTAACTGCATGTCTTTAGACCAGGCATGGGCAAACTACGGCCCGCGGGCCATATGCGGCCCGTTAAGCTTTTTAATCCGGCCCGCAGAACTCAATGAAATTATATTAATAAACCTTGTTAACGTTTTTTCCCTGCAATTCTGGCGTTTTCCCAATAGATGACGCACTCTATATACATTGACCTTTGTTGAGGTGCAGCGTATTACTCCACATTTGCGCTTTACTTTGTGACCTTGTGCCGACCCATTTCCTGGCACATCCGAACCGGCTCACAATTAGCCAGCGTTCCGGCTAAGGGAGATAGCCTGCGGGGATTTGCGAGCACAGAGCTCCGCATATTGGCGCGCTCTCACTGTTCTGTCATTGTGCGGGTCGTTGTTGAGTTTTGGCACAGGGGACAATTGAATAAGAAGGTGCAGGACAAGTAGAACTGCATCTCCTACCGTTTTTGAAATAAAGACAGTCAGGAGGAGAGTGATGATGATAATATCTTGAAGGATAACAGAATTTTCAGTGCTTTAAAATAATAACTATTACTATTAAAAAAAACTGTATTTTATTCATTTAATTTTCAGTGTTTTAAAAGACATTTCAATAAATAGCTAAATACCATGGGACTTCAAAGACAGATATTTTGTTGTAATGCATTTGTTCATTTTCAATTGAAATTAAAGCACATGTTTTCTACATATCCCATGATATTTTATTTTCTCTTATGAGGTGTATTACCAAAACACTCCGTCCATCTGCTCCTGGTCCGGCCCCCCCCCTGTCAAATTTTAGAACCCTTTGTGGCCCTCAAGTCAAAAAGTTTGCCCACCCCTGCTTTAGACTGAGAGGAAAGCCAAGCACCTGGAGAAAACACAAACATTCCATGGGGAGCACATACAAACTTCCCACAGAGGACACAGGAATTAAACTCTGAACTCCAATGCCCCGAGTCGTACTAGCATCATGCTAACCACCACACTATTTGATATGATTTGTAACTATAGATATTAGAACATAGAATAGTACAGCACAGTACAGGCCCTTCGGCCCACAATGTTATGCCGACCCTTAAACCCTGCCTCCCATATATCCCCCCACCTTAAATTCCTCCATATACCTGTCTAGTAGTCTCTTAAACTTCACTAGTGTATCTGACTCCACCACTGACTCAGGCAGTGCATTCCATGCTCCAACCACTCTCTGAGTGACAAACCTTCCTCTAGTATCCTCTAATATGAAATATCTTTCAATATTAATTGAAAGAAACATACAGAAGAGCCGGGGATAACTTGTGTACATTTAGTTTCATTTCACTTAGTGAGGCACACATATATGCTGTGGTAGCATGATGACATATGCCATTCATGTTCTTTTACATCTAACCTGTAAGAAAGGCACCTTTACTTCCTGAGAAAGCTGAAGAAATTTGGCCTGGCCCCTAAAACCCTCACTAATTTTTATAGGTGTACCGTAGAAAGCATTCTTCGAGGGTTCATCACAACCTGGTATGGAAGTTGTCCTGTCCAAGACCGGAAGAAGCTGCAGAAGATCGTGAACATAGCCCAGCACAACACACAAACCAATCTTCCATCCTTGGACTCACTTTACACCGCACACTGTCGGAGCAGTGCTGCCAGGATAATCAAGGACAAGACCCACCCAGCCAACACACTTGTTGTCTCTCTTCCCTCCGGGAGAAGGTTCAGGAGCTTGGAGATTCATACGGTCAGATCAGGGAACAGCTTCCTTCCAACTGTGATAAGACTGCTAAATGGATCCTAATCCGGATCTGGGCCGTATCTTCCAAATATCCAGACCTGACTTGCACTACCGTACTTTCCCTTTTCTATTAAAATTTTTATTATATTTACTTTGATTTGTGCTCCAGGGAGCGCGAAGCACAGAATCAAATATCGCTGTCATGACTGTATGCTCTAGTATCAATTGTTTGGTGGCAATAAAGTAGTAGTAATGAACTATGTAAATGGCCAAGAATGCTTCAGCAAACATACTTACAACATTACTCAAGTATTACTAAAGTATCACAACACTACCATGGCACCCTACTCAATTAACCTCATTGCCCTGCCCTCACTGGGCATCCTTTAATTTCTGTTCATGGGATTGTGCTGTACTTGGCTTCACTGAAAGAGGCTTTGATCGAGGCAAGTACTGTTTAACATATACTCCTTTTTACAGCAGATAGCATCCATTTCCACACTCCCCCAAATGGAGGAGTGATCCCAATTTTAAAATAAAGACCATTAAGAAAAGTAGAGGATTACAATTCCCAGAGAATCCTTTATCCTATAACTCATTGGGACAGTGACAGTAGTGGAGCGTCAGCATAATGCCATTACAGCTCGAGGCGGAGTTCAAAGTTCAATTTCGACATCCTCTCCACGGAATGAGTGCATTTTTCCTGGCGCTCCTGTTTCTGCCCACAATCCAAAGACGTTTTGATTAATAGGTGAATTGGTCATTGTAAATTGCCCCTTGACTAGCCCAGGGTTAAGCCAGGAGTTGCTGGGCAGCGCAGCTCAAAAGCCAAGAAGGTCCAATTCCGCGCGGTGTCTCGATAAATATATCAATAAGTAAAACGAAAAGGAGGAGAATTCCAATTCCCGGATGGTCCCCTTCCTTTACCCTGCTCACATGCCCGCGTGCAACAAGTGTGCATGTCACCCGTCATGCCCAGACAGAGCGCCTCACCGGCAGCAGATTAGACCATCGATCTGGGATTCAGAGAGCCCAGGGACGGAAGGAAAGTCTGCCACACAGTCAAAACAAGAATGCATGGGGATTCCTAAGCAGCTATCAGACACTGTTTAAACAGCAGAGTAATCAGACTCTCCCCTGACAGCCGTTATGTAATTTCCACTGAAATCTCCTACTCCCCGTTCCTGTGGTGCTCCCCAAGTCTAGCTGCAGCACCCCCCCCCCCCCCCATTCTTCTCCACTCCCTGAGGCGCCCCTCGAGAACAGATCGCAGCCAGTTGGTTTCAATCAGGGGAAGCTGATGGGACACACGTGGAAAGGAATGGGAGCTCTGGGAAGCCGGATGAAAGGAAGCATTTAAGAAAACACACACGCACACACATACAACACACAGTAGTGAGTAACAGGTGGCTTGGCCGTCTGTCAGTAACTGCCTGGGCTCACACCTGTGTGCAGTTTCCTCCCACTATCCTTCCACCCACACCTCCCGCCTCCCTCTCCCACCGCCACGGCTGGCTGTTACATCAGGAGCACGCAGTGAAAGGTTGCCAAAACAAACCATCTCTTCATCTCTGTCAGCAGTGATCTCGGTTAGGGAAAGATCACTCGTCGCTTCCAGTGAAGGAGAAACAAAAGGAAAGCCTCTTACAGAGAGCAACACACATAAACTGCTGGAGGAACTTAGCAGCTGGGAGGGGAATAAACAGTCAGTGTTTCAGACGGAGACCCTTCATCAGGACTGGGGCAAAATGCCAGAATAGGGTGGGGGGGGGGGGGGAAGGAAGGATGAAGTAAGAAACTGGGAGGTGGTGGGTGGATAAAGTAAAGGGCCAGCGAAGGAATCTGATAGGAGAGTGGACCATGGGGGAAAGGGAAGGAGGAGGGGCACCAGGGAGAGGTGACAGGCAGGTGAAAACAGATAAGAGAGCAGAACGGGGAACTGGAAATGGAGGGGGGAAATTACCACAAGTCGGAAAAATCGATGTACAGGCCATCAGGTTTGGAGGCCGCCTTGACAATGTGGTGTTGATCCTCTTACGTAGACATCTCCCAATCACAGGTACACCCCAGGACCAGCTCTTTACTAAAAGTAAAACTCACTGCCCAGCTGCCTTGCAGCTACAGAAGTAAAGAGGACTGACCCCTCAAAGCAGTTCCATCGATGACATCCATCAATAATGCACACCAATATCTCACAAAGCTTCAGGCCAACGCAGGGTGGACAAGGTCACAAAAGGGGGGAGGGGGAGGTAGAGTTGCACTATTTATTTTTGCAATTTATAGATTTTTAAGTCTTTGCACTGTACTACTCCTGCAAAACAGATTTCATGTGTTGTGATCCCGATTTGGGTGCCACTAACGAGGTGAAGCGTTGACCATCTTGAATCACACTTGGCAACCACCTTGCTCTCAGATGATGGAAAATTTGGGAATGGGTAAGGAGTGACTTAGGAATGTTGGAACAGAGGAGATTCTCATGGGACAAACTGTATCCAAGCTGTTCTTGACCTGAAGTGTATTGGTGAGTGAAATACAAGCCACCCTTCCCTCCCACATAGCCCTCCAATTTTCTATCACCCAACTCTCTTCAATGTTCCTAAATGTTTCTGCATCTACCACCACCCTTGGCAGAATGTTCCTTGCACCCACCAACCTCTGTACAATAAAAACCCATCTCTGACATCCCAATTTCTAATCACTTTAAATTTGTGTCCTTTGTATTAGCCAGTTACACCCTGGGAAAAAGATTCTGGCTGTCCACTCAATCTATGCCTCTTATCATCTTGTACACCCCGATTGTCACCTCTCATCCTTCTTCACTTCAAAGATAAAAGTCTGCCTCACTCAACCCATCCCCATCAAATGTGATCTCTAATCCAGGCAGCACCCTGGTAAATCTCCTCTGCACCCTCTCTAAGCTTTCACATCCTTCCTATAATAAGATGACCAGAACTGATCTTTTGAGTAATGCTGTTTCATTTGGTTGTATTCTTAGGTAGTCATGTATGTTTGAATGAAGGAGGTGACTGGCCAATTGCTTTTCCCAGCTGGAGGACATTATCTGACCTATGCTCTGGGTTTAAAGGAGAAATTTAAAACACCTGAAGGGCTACTTGTCTGCACTTGCTCTCTGCTGAGGCATCAGAACCACCCTTGTCCATAGTATGTACTGCTACTGGAGGGAGAAGGGACTCGTGTTACAGCAGCCCCCTCCAGTGGTCATCATGGAGACTGCAACAACAGGGCTCCTTTCAGCTCCACGGCAGAGAGGGGTGGTGAAGGCTTCAAATCAGTGCCAAAGCATCACAGTTGAGCCCATCTACCTGGGATCAGCAAGCCAAAGTTGGCCAAGCACTAAACTAAAAAAATAATAGGGCAAAAAACTGAGCGTGTCAGAGTTGCCCAATGACAATGTAGTTACAGGATGCAAGTTGTCTGGCGACCTACCTGCCTGTAAGGAGTTTGTACGCTCTGCCTGCGACCGCATGGGTTTCCTCCCACATTCTAAAAGACGTACATGTTCGGGTCAGTGAGATGTGGGCATACTACGGAGGCAATGGATATGTGGTGACACTTGCGAGATACCCCCAGCAGATTCCCCGACTGTGCTGGTAGCTGATGCAAACAACACATTCCACTGTTTTGATGTAAATATGGCAAATAAAGCTAATCTTTAATCTGTCTTCAGTCCCTCCAGTACAAGCAGGCCACACAAATGATTCATTTGATGCAGTAAATTACTAACAGAAAGAAATCACTGTTCAGGAATGTTTCAGGCCCCCGGCTTTGCAATCGAAGCAGGTGAAAGGGCAGAGCTCCTAGTTCCTGGCAACGGCTGAGAACTGTCGCAAGGTGGATTAGACAGATGGATTCTAAATGCAGGTTTCACCAAGAGTTGCCCTTTACAGATGTAGCGAATGTGTGGTCATTCAACCTGCTGCTGCCCACAGTGTTGATGCAGGGCCCAAGGTTAGCACTGTCCCCCCTGAGCACGTGAACAGGCAGACACCCCCCACCATCAACTCCCTAGCGCAATGGAAGCAGGCAGCTGCTTCCAGTGAAACCTGATGGCTATTCCAGGAGAGCCCCGCAGCTACTGTGCGACTGAACTTCCGTCAGCTCTGAGACTGCAGGCTACCGGCATGAGGGACTGTCAGGAAGTACCAGACGGATGGCTGCCAGCAATCTATTCCACAATGCCTCGTCACTCACTGACTTCAGACAGATGGAATGATCATTCGGCAGCGAGACCTTCCTTCCGTCAGGACATTTAAAGAGGCACCGGCTTTCAATGCTGCTTTGAAAATTTCCAGGATTGTTTCAGAGAGGGAGGGCAAGGGTAGATACAGAAGGGGCACACGGAATAGCCATTTTATGTTCAAACATACTGCGGTCTCTGCTGGCCCTCACCCTACTCCAAGGAGTGGAGCAGTGCAACAACCAGCCCAAGCCAGCACTCGAGTATCAATCCTGATCTTTGCCAGGAGAACTTTAAACCAAGGCGTAGTCTTCCACATGTAACGGGTGGGAAGGAGTCTCACACCAACGCCAATGAAATGTACAGTGCAAATCAATTATGTATCCCTCCAGCAAACTCAGAAATGGTTACTATCCCCAAGCAGTGAGGCTGATCAACACCTCCGCCCACCCCTCCACACCTCCAACCACCACTACTTTAGCATTTCCTGTGCCTTGTGTCATTTTATGGACATACAATCTATGAATATAAACTACCTGATGTATTTATATTTCATGTGTTCTTTTTGCACTGCATCTGATCCAGAATAACAACTATTTTGTTCTCCTTTACACTTGTGTACTGGAAATGACATCAAACAATCTTGAATTTCAATCAAACTCACTCTACCTGCCATCTTAGATGGGAATCGTGGTTGGTGCAGATTAGTTGGACTGAACAGCCTGTTTCCATGCTGCTGAGATTGAATAAGAACTAGTGCCTGCACTTCAGAATTCTGCTAGTATACTTACTTAATATACAGTATCTTAAAGCATTATTTGAGACACTATACAGAAATGATTTGCATTTCTTTTGCTCCCACACACTTTGGCATGAGTTTTAAGTTTTAATTTGTAGAATTTTAATTTAGAGATACAGCACGGTAACAGATCCTTCAGGCCCAATGAACCCACACTACCCAATCACACCCATGTGACCAATTAACCTAACTCATACGCATCTGGAACGTGGGAGGAAACCCACGTGGCCACGAGGAGCAGACTCTTAGACAACGGCAGGAACTGAACTCCAGTCTAATGCTATCCGCGACACTACTGTCCCAAGTTTTGAGCAAAGGATTCAGGTTCAGAATTATATATCACATGTACAACTAAACATACAGTACCGTGAAATGTGTCACTGGCGTTAACGAGCAACACAACCCAAGGATGTGTTGTTCTAACACTACACCCCGTGCTGCCCACTTCCCAAGCGGAAGCCTGAAACCTTTAACAAAACCACTTGCAAACAGTGAAGAGACTGTTGTTTCCCCCACACACAAGACCATTCAGCTCTCTCTCAGCCAACAAGACGTTTCTGCAGGAGCTTTACATTCCTTTCCATTCCCTTCTCACTTCTGCCAATAGGAAGGAAGGACAAGAGCCTCAAGTCCCACACCACCAGGTTCAACTATCAGGTATCCGAATAACTTCACTCACCGCAACAATGACCAGATTCCTCAACCTATGGACTCACTTTCAAGGATTCTACAACTCATGGCCTTGGTATTACTTATTTATTATTATTATTATTATTAGTTATTTTGTATATGCATAGTTTGTCTTTTGCACATTGGTTGTATGTTTGTGTGTAGTTGTTCATTGATTCTACTGCAAATACCTGCAAGAAAATGAATATAGTTTATTCATATATAGTGACAGATATACTTTATTAATAAACCTACTGAACTTTGAACATTGGCTGTACAAAACACTGGCTTACCTACTGGTCTCTTCTCTACCCAGAATGACTCCCCTCAACCACCACCCCCTACAAGACCTGATAAAATGACTTAAAGCCCCTGAGGAAAACTATGGAAGTGGACGAGATGCTTGTGCTGAAAACAATGAGGGGTCCAGGGAGTCGTTGGGCGGCCAAAGGAACCAATGTATGTAACTTTAGGAGGAACTGTTCTAGCCTCAGAAATAACAGATGGCTATCCAGTACAGCAAACACCACATAGAAAAGCTTTCAGAAAGGAAAAGTAACAACCAGATGCCTCCTCCAGGGACAGGGGCTTTACAGACAAGATCCTGCACAGCAATCCCACCCCCCCCGCTCCCCCACTGCCGATGGAGAGGGCCAGCTGGACTCACTTAAAGCAGAAATTTACACTGCTCATCTGAAAGGTTTCTAACTGAAAAGGCTGTTGGCGCACACAATCTCAGGTTTGATCTTCCCATAATGTTTCCATACACAAATCGAACACAGTCAGAACAAACACTCCACTGAAGTAGCCCAAGTTCAACAGCAAGAAGCATCCTTTGCTATTATAACCTGATGTAAAATAGAAGTTCTGTGTTACTCAGAACACAGGACAGGCTCTTCGGCCCACAATCTAATGTCAGCTTTTCAACCAACTCCAAGATCAAACTTCCATAGCCCCCCGTTTTCCTATCATCCATGTGCCTATCTGAGCGTCTCTTAAATGTCCCTAACGAATCTGCTTTCGACGACCACCTCTGGCAGGAAACACACTGTGTAAAGAAAATTAACCCTGACATCCCCTCCTCTCCAATCACCTTAAAATGTTGCCCCCTTGTATTAGTGAGGTCTACACTGGGAAAAAGTCTCAGACTGACCACGTGATCTATGTCTCTTATCATCTTATACAACCCTCTCAAGTCACCTCTCATCCTCCTCCTCTCCAAAGCAAAACGCCCTAGCTCAGTCAACCCATCTTCATAAGACATGCTCTCTAATCCAGGCAGCATCCTGGTAAGTCTCCTCTGCAACCTCTCTAAAGCTTCCACGTCCTTCCCATAAATAAGCCATTTCCTTTCAGGGAAAATGTCTCTGGCTGTCCACTCGTCCTAAGCCCCAATCTTGGTATACCCCAACATGTACTTTGTTCAATCCGTTTGCTTATTTGACTATTGTCCAGTGGCAGTTACATCCACAGTGATGAAGTGTTTTGAGAGGCTGTTGAAGCGCATCAGAGCTCCTGTCTGAATTGCAACTTGGATCCACTCTAATTCTCCTACCGAGTCAATAGGTCTACAGCAGATGCTACCTCATTCTCTTCACATACTCCTGGAACATCTGAACAGCTAAGATCCATACATTAGGATGTCTTTACTGATTACAGCTTAGCATTTAGCACCATCATCCCCTCAAAACTAAATCATTAACCTCCAAGATCTGGGCCTCCATATCCCCTTGTGCACTTGGACCTCACTTGTAGACCCCATTCAGTTCGGATTGGCAAAAACATCTCCACAATCTGCATCAGCACAGGAGCAATGCCCTTGCTCGACTCGCTTTACCTCTATAACGGTGTGGTTAAGCACAGCTCCGACAACGTTTGCTGAAGACAGCACTGTTATGGACAGTACCAAAGGGAGTGATGAATCAGCATACAGAGTGAGACTGAAAACTGCCAAGATTCGGCATGTCATCTATAGATGTGCAGTGCAAAGTGTGCCAAATGGCCGCTTTACAGCCTGGTATGGGAACGCCAATCTCTTTGAGCAGAAAATCCTACAAAAGGTAGTGGATTTGGCCCAGTACATCACGGGTAAATCCCTCCCAACCACTGAGCACATCTACATGAAATGTTGCTGTAGAAAAAAAGCATCCATCATCAGAGATCCTCACCACCCAGGCCAGGCTCTTTTCTCGCTGCTGCCATCGGGGAGAAGGTAAAGAGCCTCAGGACTCACACCATCAGGTTCAAGAACAGCTGCCACCCCTCAACCACCGGACTCTTGAAGAAAAGGGGATAACTACACTCATTTTAGGACTCGGGTACATTGTCATGTTAACTTATATCTGCACTGGCACACAGTTTGTTTAGTTCATAGTTCCTGATGTTTACAGTTATTGATTTGCGAAGAATGCCTGCAGAAAAAGAATCTCAGGATTGTATGTGGTGACATGTATGTACTCTGATAATAAATTTTACTTTGAACTTTATTTCAAAGTGAGTCTGCAGAAGCTGGCCAGGCTTCGTGTCAACCCCTCGTGCTTGCAGCATGAAGTAATTCCTCCTGACTGGCTTCACTCCCTTGTTCCAGACACATCGCCTGTGCTAATTAAACGAACAACCCACACACGTGGGGCCACACTGAGCCTGGTCCTGGGGTAAAAGGACTGGGTGAGAAGCAGGACGGAGCTTTTTTTTTGGTTGTTGTTTACTGCTTGTTGTTCTGTTGGGCATTGGAATGTGTGGCAACATTTCAAAGTAAGTTTATTGTCAAAGTTTTTACAAATCACCATATTCAATCCTGAGATTCATTTTCTTGCAGGCATTCTCAGTAAGTACAAAAAAAACACTAGAATCAATGAAGACCACACACAACAACAACCAACGAGCAAAGTACAACAAACAGCAAGTGCAAGAAGAAAAAAAATACATAAATAAGCAATAAATATTGGGGGCATGAAATGGAGAGTCTGACAGAGAGTCTGTAAGCTTTGAGAGAGTTCAGTAATGGGGTGAGTGAAGTTACCTCCTCTGCTTCAGGAGCCTGATGGTTGAAGGGTAACAGCTGTTCGTGAATCTGGCTCATTCCTTACAGACTGCCCCAGGCTGTGTTGGTTAACACAAATGTCACATTTCATTGCATGTTTCAATGTACACGTGACCAATAAACTTGAATCTTGATCACTCACACATCCAGGCACTGCACACCAGATTGATCAACAGTACCAGCTGCTGTGGTCAACTGGCCAGACTGCTCTGAAATAGATACAACAACAAGAAACAGCAGCCATAGGGGGCCACAGTAGCAAGGTGGCTAACATAACTCTTCACAGCACAGTGACCTGGCTTCAATTCTCACGGCTGTCACCCTCTCCCTGTGACCACCTGGTGCTCCAGTTTCCTCCCACATTCCAAGGACGTACAAGTTATTATGTTGTGGGCATGCTCGAGTGGCATGGTGGCACTTGTGAGCAGCCCCCAGCACATCTCCCTTTCACAAATGACACACTTCACTGCAGGTTTTGATGCACTCTTTACAAATAAAGCTAATATCTTTATTGTTAAAAATGACAAAGACTGTTTTCGTCTTTCCAGAAGTCTGTTGAAAAACCTTGTATTAAAGAATAGTATAAAACAGGTCCAGAAGGCCGCCAGTTTAATTTCATTTTATTTACTTTAAGATACAGCACTGTAACAGACCCTCCAGGCCCAATCAGCCCACTCTGCCCGATTACACGTGAACAATTGACATACTAACCCAAATGTGGGAGGAAACCAGAGCACCCGGAGGAAACCCACATGGTCACAGGGAGAATATACATACTCCTTACAGACAACGGTGGGAATTGAACCTGGGTCGCTAGCGCTGTAATAAAGTTATGCTAACTGCTACACTACTGTGATGTTTTGATCTTTTCATCGGAATGTGACTAAAACAGGAAAGGGGAGCAGAACGGAAACGGACCAGCACACATTCTAACAACAACAAATTTCACAACATATGCCAGTGATATTAAACCTGATTCCGATTCTAACAATTTCCCTGCCCCATTATTACATTTCAATTTACATACCTACTCCACCACATAATCAAGACAGAAAGATTAGCTTTATTTGCCCCTTCAAGAGGCTCTTAAGCATGTGAATGTGCAGAGAATGGAGGGCTATAGGCATTGTGTAGGCAGAAAGGACTAATCCTTCCAGGTGAGGCAACACTCCACCTGTGAATCTGCTGGGGTGGTTTATTGTATCCAGTGTTCCCAATGTGGCCTCCTCTACATTGGTGAGACCTGTCGTAAATCAGGGGACCTCTTCATTGAGCACCTCAGCACCATCCGCTGAATTAGGAACTACCCAGTACCTAACATTACAACTTGTATTTCCATTCCGATGTCGGTTCATGGCCTCCTGTGCCGAGATGAGCTACCCACAGGGTGGAGGAGCAGCATTTTATATTCTGTATTTTATATTCTCCAACCTGAAGGTGTGAATATCGATTCTCTTTCCAATTAAAAAAATTCTCCTCTTCTTCAATTCCCAACTCTGGCCTCTTATCTCTTCTCACCTACCTATCACCTCCCTCTGGGTCCCTTCCTCCTTCCCTTTCTCCCACGGTCCACTCTCCTCCCCTATCAGATTCCTTCCTCTCCAGCCCTTCACCTTTCCCGCCCAGCTGGCTTCACCCGTCACCTTTCGGCTATCATCCTTCCCCTCCACCCACCTTTTTTTATCCTGGCATCTTCCCCCTTCCTTTACAGTCCTGAAGAAGGGTCTCAGTCTAAACTTCGACTGTTTATTCCCCTCCATGTATGCTGCCTGACCTGCTGAGTTCCTCCAGCATTTTCTGTGTAATTAGTAGTTTAATTAGATCGGCACATCATTGGCCTGTATTGTATGTTCTAGCCAAGATGATACTGGGTCGATCCAGTGGCCTCGTCTGATGGTGTTTTAGACCTCCATTGGTTCTAGCTGTCTACTTGATATACAGGACAGTATGGGAGCTAGAGTAGTGCGAGATGCAGAGCAAGCTGTTGCCTATGCAGCAGGTTCCCCTACTCCATGTAGCTGATGAACCCAAAAATAACTGCAGAGACCGATACAATTTGGCACCGATGGTGTCATAGGAGTTGTCAGTCAACATTGAAGTCAACATTGGGACTCCAGCTCCAGATTTTGCCTTGAGGTTTACTCCAGAAGCCTTCTCAACAAATAGGCCAAGGCAGTGGAGGTTTGAGATCAGCTTTTCTTCACCTAGACGAGCTGCCAACCGTGGCTGACAAGCCCCATCTTCTAAACATCACTGCACACCAAAATTAATTTTAGCAGCAATAAGACAGTTAAAATTCAGACAGCATAACCATCAAACCGTGCACAAGGGATAAAGAAATTTATACAAGTATCTTGACAATGACAGTGTTTATCTAATACAACCTCTGATCTCACTACACAGACAAAGATTAATACCACAGAGGGTTTAAAACTATGGATCTTTAGACAGCAACAGTTAACTTCCTGGCAGGAATCAGAGAGTCTGTTGAAACTATAACAAAGAACTGAGTGAAGGTGGGAGGAAAGGGGGAGTGGGGAGGGGGTTAAATTTACCAATGGGAAACCAGACTAAACAGATCCAAAATGTGCAGACATCCTCAGTGCCGGCAGGGGACAGGCCCGCAACACTAGTCCCAAGGAGAAACAGTACAAAGGGAACACCTAATCCGGCAGCGTTAAGCTGCTGACACCAATCCCCACAGGAACCACAGCTGAAACATGACAAGCACACCATCTCCCCACAAGTCTGCAGTGAAACCAGATGTCAGGAACAAACACCTCAGCACTCAGGAATGAAGGCACACAGCGGGTGTGGGCAGCCACCACAACACTAATGCCAACACATTCAGAAGCCCCAAAGCAGCTAAGGGTAGCGAGACCAGTGTCAGGCCCTGCAAATATCTCCAATGACAGCTCGTGGGCAGCCAAACCGCTAAGTGTAGGCTGTTTTTGGCCTCCTCTTTGATTGGAGATACAAGCCACAAAGGCGGCTCTCGGCTTTGAGGAGTATTACTGGGCTTGAACTCAGAATTTAGAAGATTGAGGGGGGAGATCTCATTGAAACCTATCAAATAATGAAAGGCCCAGATAGAGTGGATGTGGGGAGGATGCTTCCTGTAGTGGGAGAGTCTAGGACCAGCAGCAACAGCCCGAGAATAGAGGGCCATCCATTTAGAACAGAGAAGACAAGGGAATTCTTCAGCCAGAGGGTGGTGAATCTGTGGAATCGATTACCACAGGTGACTGTGGAGGCCAGGTCACTGAGTAATAGTGTCAACGGCTACAGGGAGCAGGCAGGAGAATGGGGTTGAGAGGGATAATAGATCAGCCATGATGGAATGGCGGAGCAGACTCGATGGGCTGAACAGCCTAATTCTGCTAGTCTTATGGTCTTATTCTGAGAGTGTGGGGCACATGAACACAGCTGGAGGCGTCACTCAGCATCTGGGGAGGTGAAGTGAAGTCAGCAGCGGGGAGATGATAGGTGGAAGGGGTAAAGTGCATTAGACATGGATATTGGCTACAGTAGAACAGCCTAACATTCCCACCAAGAAGACCCACCTGACAGTCAAAGCGGCACAGAGAGGCACACAATGAAAAATATCAGCTGCTCCACGAATAAGGGGAGAGAAAATTATCACAGAAGCAGATAACAGGCAGCTGCTCCCTGCCTCCCCACCGAAAAAATTGTCTAAAACTCAATTTTACATCATTGATGGTAACATGCAGGATTTATTGTTAAAAAAGAATTGAACAACGCCACGGTCCTGCAGCAGTTATCGTGGTATTATTACAGCTCGGGGCCGAGGTCACAGCTCAGCCCAATATCATCTGTAAGCAAGTTTGCACTTTCCCGCCATGTGCGCATGGATTTTCTCTGGTTCCTCGCACAGTCCAGAGATGCAGCAGTTGGTAGGTTAATTGGTCGTTGCACATTGTCCTGCGATTAGACTAGGGTTAGATAGGTGGGTTGCTGGGTGGTGTGGCTCAAAGGGCTGGCACGGTCTGTTATGCGCTGAATCTCTAACTAAATAAATAAAGCAGAAACAACAAATGGGCGGGGGGGGGGGGGATTATATTGTCAGTATGGTTCCGCTGGTGGCCTCATCACAAAGCCCAGCCTGACTTGGAGTCTAATACAGCACGGATATAGGCCCTTCAGCCCACTGAGTCCATGCTAACTATGATGCCCATCCATACAGTCCCAATTTCCTGCATTTAGCCTACATCCCTCTAAGACAAACTGTTTCTTAAATGATACTAGTTAGTATATCTGCTCAACCACCTCCTCTGGCAGCTCATTCTATATACCCACCACCCTCTGTGTGAAACAGTTGCCCCTCAGGCTCCTTTCAAATCTTCCCCCTCTCACCCCACCACCACCTGTTTTAGGACTCCCTTACCTTGGGGAAAAGACTGTTACTGCCCACCTTATCTGTACCCCTCATAACTGTAACTGTTTCTAAAAGGTCTCCCTTCATTGTGTCCTCACCTCTGTAAGGTCACCACACATTCTCCTACGCTTCGAGGAATAAGGTCCTAACCTGGCCAGCCTCCCTCTATAACTCAGGCTCTCTTAATCCTGCCAATTATTTTCTGCACTCTTCCCTGTGGAACCGCATCCTTCCTATGACAGGGTGATCACAAACGTGCACGGGACTGCAAGACTGGAGTACACCTCACTCCCCCAGCACAGAGCAATGCTGCAGTATCAGTCCCTTTAACAACCTCTACACACCACAGGACGCATCAAGGTAGTGTGGAAAAGCGTAGGGGAGATGTCAGACACATCTTTGCGTAAACACAGAGTGAAAAGTGGGGTGTGTGTGGTGTTTGAGGCAGATACATTAAAAGAATTTTAGATAGGCGCATGGTCAACAGAAAAATGGAGGGCTATGTGGGAGGGAAGGGTTAGATTGATCTTAGAGTAGGCCTGGAGATACATCTCTACCAAAGGGGGTGTAAGGCACTCCTTGCCTTCGCTAGCCTGCAGGTCACCCTTGGGGAAGGTGTAGCCCCCCCGATCAGGGTCACATGAAGCCACAGGAACAGGTGGTGGACGGTTGTACGAGCAGCTGGTGCAGATCACAAGTCCTGGTTATGCAACCACCGACACCAAGCAGACGGTCTGTGAAGAGCATTGATAATGGCTGGGGGTCATCAGTGTAACAAAAGCACTGCCCTGAGAGAGGGCAATGGTAAAACAGTCTGTAGAAAAAGTGCCAAGGACAATGGTTCTGGAAAGACCATGATCAACCAAGTTATGTGATGTGGCGCATAACAAAAGATCAGTAAGGTTAACACAACAAATGATTCCAGGAATGAAAGGGTTATCATAGGAGGAACATTTGATGGCTCTGGGTCTGTGCTCACAGGAATTCAGAAGGATGACGGGGCATCTCATTGAAACCTTTCAAATGTTGAAAGGCCTAGACAGAGTAGATGTGGAAAGGATGCTTCCCATGTTGGGAGAGTCTAGGACAAGTGGGCACAGCCTCAGGATAGTGGGGCGCCCTTTCAAAACAGAGATGCAAAGAAGTTTCTTTAGCCAAAGGGTGGTAAATTTGTGGAATTAATTGCCACATACAGCTGTGGAGATTGAGCCATTGGGTGTATTTAAGGCAGAGATTAATAGGTTCTTGATTGGACATGGCAACAAAGGTTACGGGAGAAGGCTGGAAACTGAGGTTGAGGAGAAAAAAAAAGATTAGCCATGACTGAATGATGGAGCAGACTTGACAGGCCAGATGGCCTAATTCTGCTCCCAGGTCTTATGTACTGTTCTGTACGGTGGACTGTTCTGTGTATCAAATCACCTTTGGTGGTGTGGTTGACATCAAAGGTTCCACGGACCCACTGCCAGAAGTTTGCTCTTTCCTCAAGGCCAACATTCTTCCCTCAGCCTTCAACACCACTGACAGATTCTCCAAATACATATACTGCTGGCTTGAGTAGTTTCAACCTCCTGGATGTCAACATCTCTGAGAATCTATCCTGGGCTGAACATATTGATGCAGTTACAAAGAAGGCACAATAGCAGCTATTTTTCATTAGGATTATTCTCACAGTTCTACAGGTGTACCATGGAGAGCATCCTAACTGGTTGCATCACTGTCTGGTACACAGGGGCCAGAGCACAGGATCAGAAAAAGCTGCAGAAAGTTGTAAACACAGTCAGCCTCCCCAACATCCAGGATACCTTCCAAGGGCAATGGCAGCACCCGTCATTAAGAACCTCCATCACCCTGGACCTTTTCTCTTTGCTACCATCATGGAGATACACATACTCTGCTTCAGGAACAGGAGCTTGAAGACACACATTCAATGTTTCAGGAACAGCTTCTTCCCGTCCTTCAACAACTTTCAGAATGGACGATAAACCAATGAACACTTCCTCATTATCTTTTTTAAACTTTCCTCCTCTCTTTTTGCATTACTTATTCAATTTATTTTCATTTACAGAAAAATATTTACTGTAATTTATATTTTTATTTCTATGCATTGCACTATACTGCTACAGCAGAACAAATTTCATGTCATATGCCAGTGATATTAAATCTGATTCTTATTCTGACCTTTTATGATTATCTCTTATTGTGTTACTTCTGTTCAGTATTAGATCCAGAGTAACAATTATTCCATTCTCCTTACATTTGTGTATGGAAATTACATTAAATACTCTTCAATAATCTGGTCGGCCATCGATGCAGGTTCAAATGTAAGTAGTGGCCAAGGAAGCAAAAAACGCTCCTGGCGGATATCATGACACAAAATAGTAGTCTGTTTTCACATTCTATCGACGGCTCAGCAGAGCTCATATTTCTTGCAGTAGCTGGTAAAATTTCATCTTCCCCACATCATTCTGGTACAATTCTACACTGCCATCATAGAGAGCCTTTACTCAAGTCAGCCATTACTGTGGTTTGACAATACACTCAGACCCACTTCATGCTGAGGAGCTCTATGTAAATCAGTGCTATGCGGGGTTATTATAACAGCACGTAAATAGACACGTGTACCTGATTAAAAGAAAATCAAGCCTGAGATATATGCATAATTATATCTATATATAATATGTATATAATTTGTGGAATGGCAAACACGTAAATAGCCCTATCCTGTACGTTAGTGGCACAGTAACACATCGCAGCAGTGGTGGAGGGAAGTGGGTGGTGGTTACATCTTAGAGGAGGGACCAAGTGTGGGTTATCGTCTAACTTTGGCTTCTTCTTCAAACATTTGACTGCCTTTTCTTAAGTCTCCCCTCATGGAGCGGTTCTCAATAGCAGGAAATCATGTCATCTCTTTGTCTTATTGCTTCGCTCCTAGTCAGGGTCATTATCGATGAACTGATCCATGACTTGAGTGAGGAATTTTGTGGTGAAGTTTCTTACTGGTCTTTCTTCTTCTCCATCCGTGTCCTCAGATTCACCCAGGAAGAGTTGCTCTGCCAATTCTCAAAGCTTTTCATCGTTGAAGCTCTCACCATGAAAAATCAGTAAATCTTCACTATCAACCTGATGCTCACCAGCTTCCAAACGCTGTATCACTTGCAGTTTCACATCCGTGCTAATGCTTCTCCTAGGTATCTTAGATGTACTACCCTCACTGCAAGTTACAGGTCATTTTCCAGAGTGTATGGGTGAAAAAATGGAATAAATTGGCGAGAGAGCAAGAATGTTTACACACGCGGGGGAGGCAGAGCGTGAACTGATATGTGATTGGCAGGGAGGGGCTCAGAGTGTATGTAAAGCGCACTCACTGACTGATTAAATGTTTACTGCAATGGCAACCACCAGAGAAGTTTTACATGTGGTTTAGAATGAATTCTTGTCATTTAAAAAAATTTCAATAAAGAATTGAAAAACTACGTTGTAACAAATCAGCACTATGTGGGGTCCAAATGCGTACAATATACGAAAACTGCAGAGAACTGTCAGGTCAGCGCAAAAGGTTATTGGCTGCAATCTACCATCACTACAGGACAAGTGGGCAGGAAATATCATTGCAGACACTACCCAGCCGGCAAACTGCCTGTTCCCTTCTGGAAAGCACTAAAGGGCTACTAAAACAAAACTTTCATGCCATCCTAATAGTTTCTTCTACCAGGTAGTTAATCTGATCAACCACATCAGTTGTCCCCCACTCCTCCCTATCTATTAACTTCAGTCACTGTACTGCAAGCACTTCAATCACTTTTTATAATGTTGTTTAGATTGTAAATACATGCTTGTATTTATGCACATATTATTCCATTTCCATACTTGAACCTCTAAAATTACTTTTTATATAATTCCTTAATATCGTTGAACATTGTTTTTTGTTGCATGTAACACCCTAACCAATGCACCACAGCAAATTCCTACTATATGTAAATATACTGTATAAGGCGAATAAAGTTGATTTTGCATTTCCATCTGTACTTAATCGACGGCCTCGTGTCTCAGTTAATAGGGCTCACTGAATCACAGCTGCAACAGAAGGTGCAGTTATTAAAAATGACCACTTGGACAATGCACCAGGAAACAATACAAGCTGCAGCTATTACAGGAGGAAAGTCAGCAGGGTGGAAAGAGCAAAGACAGAGGCCAGGATTCCCCAGCCTAATCTTTTATCACCGGAAGCTTTCAACTGCAGGAGACTCAGGTTTTAGAGATTTCAGAGCTAAAATAAGCAACTGCAGCTCAAACATCAAACCCCAATTATCAGCATCAAGAAAGAAAACCCATTTCTTTGTACCTCTTCATCCGAGCTGTCCTCCTTGTATTCATCCACAGGAGGGGTCAACCCCGACTGCTCTGGCCGCAGGGTGCTGTCTGACTCTACCAACTTTCCGCAGCTTTCACCTTCCTCTTTCCTGACCTGGGACAGAAACATAAGAAAAATTAAAGGAGGCTGGAATTAAAAGTGCTTGTGGGATCAACGACTATGTTGTGCAGCTGTCTATTTGCTGATATGCCTGTACTGTCAGACATTACCCTGTGAACCAGCACAAACAGATTAATCTCCAGAGGGAGAGCTGTCCTAGATCAGAATGAGGAAAGCAACATTCCTTGGGACTGATTCCAGGTTTATTGTTACATCTGGCATACAAGCAACAACAGCATAAATTTATCCCACCATCACATTCAAATTCCAAGTCAAGTTTATTTTTCCTAAGTATGAGTTTAACTCCGTCATGGACTGTCCTAAGTCTGGCTACGAGAGGAGGAGGGTTGGGCATGGGACTAGTAATGCCATCCTGCAAAAACCCTTGAGCTACAGAAACGCAAACAGAAGCTCGAAAGACTTCATCCCTGGCAGAGGAAGGATCTTCAAAGATGGGCTATTCCTGGGAACTACTTGAAAGACTGGCCCAGGACACAGGACTCTGGCAAGCTACTGTCAGAACCCTATGGCCCAGTAGGACAGTCGAAACTGATGTTATCTTTAAATATCATAACTAATCTGAATGGTTTAAACTGAATCACAGGCAGCCAGTTTTCACCTGCAGCAAACTTACAAAACAAAGCATGTGGCTGATAAAAAATCACCACAGATCTCTTCCTCAGTTAGACTCTCAGAAGCTCCATTATAGGAGATGTCTTATCGATATCAAAGAGCCAATGGATCCTGTCCATAAGCTCAGGACCCACACTTCCTAGGGGGAAAACATATATTAACGCTGCTGTTTTAGACATTTAGGACAGATACAAGATGGTAGGAGTTTAGAGATATACGGGCAAACAGAAACAATTTGTAGGATGAGTTATTTGTTTATTTCTTTAGCGAAATGGCGCAGAACAGGCCTTTCCAGCTCAACAAGCTGCACTACTCAGCAACCAGTTAAGCCTAGCCTAATCACAGGACAGCTTACAATTCACAAATCAACCTTTGGACCGTGGAAGGAAACCGACATGCTCACAGGAAAGACATACAGACTCCTTACAGATAGTGTTGGCATTGAACACCAAACTCTGATGCCCTGAGCTGTAGCAGCGTCTCGCTAATCACTGTGCTACCATGAAACTGATTCGGTGCTCTACGTCAGCAATGTGGATGGATGAAGAAGGACATCGAGACTCCAGGTCTCCATTCTGTCCAGTGATGGGGATGGTAACAAAGGGTATCCATGGATGTCAAGCTGTCCCAGGATCAGACGTCAGTACAAGCAGGAGGCACAAGGGCTGGTGAACCCCAAACTTGAGCTCCCATCAGCAATTAGCCCAGTGGTAGATACCTAACACGGAAGCCTGGAAACTGGAGACTGAAGGCCCAGAGGCCTGGAGTTGGGTGTGTCAGTGGGAAGGAGGAAAGGGACTTGTTTTGCTGATGTTTTACTGCTTTTTGTGTTTTGCTTCATTCTGTGCCCAAGACTTTTGCACAGTACTGTATAAAAAAGAAAAATTAAATAAGTAATACAAAAAGAGAGGAAAAATACTGAGGTAGTGCAAAAAGTCTTAGATATAGAGTACTGTACACATGATAATTAAGTCAATCTGAATCTTTCTTTCTTTTTCAATCTTTTTATTGATTTTCATATATACACAAAAAAAAATAATGAGTAAATTATGAATACAATAGACTTGAAATCACATTGATAATAAGATAACAATATCCTATTAAACATCAACAGAAGAAAATACCTTAATCAATCAAGTCCATATGATTATATATGAAAAAAAAACAAAAATAACCATTAAAAAAGAGAAAAAAAAATTTGAAAATATGTGAAAAAAAGTATATATTAAGAAAAATAAAACTCTAAAACTAAACTAACATGGGCAATAATAATAGTTTACAAGTATATGATAGTGTCAACAAACTCCAGAACTCCATACCTGAACATGAATAAGCAGAAAGGTCTGGAAAAGGCCAAATTAATTCATATGAAAACGTCGAATAAACGGTCTCCAAGTTTCTTCAAATTTAATTGATGAATCAAAAATAGTGCTTCTAATTTTTTCCAGGCTCAGATAAGAAATAGTTTGAGAAAGCCATTGAAACGTGGTAGGAGGATTTACTTCTTTCCAATTTTGTAATATAGACCTTCTGGCCATTAATGTTACAAAAGCAATCATTCGTCTGATTGAAGGGGAAAACTGATTACCATCTTCATTTGGTATGCCAAAAATTGCAGTAATAAAATGAGGTTGTAAATCTATATTCCAAATTGAGGAAATGGTAGTAAATATGTCCTTCCAGTAATTATGTAAAGTGGGACATGACCAGAACATATGGGTCAATGAGGCCACTTCTGAATGACATCTGTCACATTGAGGGTTAATATGAGAATAGAATCGAGCAAGTTTATCTTTAGACATATGAGCTCTATGTACAATTTTAAATTGTATTAAAGCATGTTTAGCACATATAGAAGAAGAATTAACCATTTGCAAAATTTTTTCCCATTTATCTGTTGATATATTATATCGAAGTTCTTTTTCCCATTCTTGTTTAATTCTAACTGATATTTCTGGTTGTATCTTCATAATCATATTATAAATAAAAGCTACTAATCCCTTCTGACAAGGATTTAAGGTAAAAATCAAATCTGTAAAGTCCACCAAAGTTGAATTAGGAAAAGATGGTAAAACTTTATGTAAGAAATTTCTAATTTGTAAATATCTGAAAAAATTAGATTTAGGTAATTCAAATTTGTTGGAAAGTTGATCAAATGACATCAAAGTATCTTCAAAAAAGAGATCACGAAAACATTTTATACCTTTCCTTTTCCATATGTTAAAAGCTTGATCTGTCCAAGAGGGTTTGAAAAAGAAATTAAGTAAGATAGGGCTATCAAGAACAAAGTTTTTCAAAGTAAAAAACTTACGAAATTGAAACCAAATTCGTAATGTATGTTTAATAACAGGATTAGATATTTGTTTATTAAATTTAACTAAATCCGCAGGAAGACAAGAACCAAGAACAGAGAATAGAGAATATCCCTTTACCTCATTACATTCCAAATTTACCCACTGTGGGCACAGTGGTGAATCCAAATCTAGTTTCCAATACATTAAATTACGAATATTATTTGCCCAATAATAAAATCTAAAATTGGGTAAAGCTAAACCACCATCTTTTTTTGATTTTTGTAATTGCTTTTTACTTAACCTAGGGTTTTTATTTTGCCACACAAATGAGGAAATTTTTGAATCAATGTTATCAAAAAAAGATTTAGAAATAAAAACTGGTAGGGCTTGAAATAAGTATAAAAATTTCGGTAAAATCATCATTTTAATAGCATTAATCCGACCAATTAATGATAAAAACAAAGGAGACCATCTTGTAGTAAGTTGATGAATTTGATGAAGCATAGGTAAAAAATTCAGTCTAAATAAATCTTTATATTTCTTGGTAATTTTTATACCTAAATAGGTAAAGTTATCAGTAACAACTTTAAATGGTATCCTATCACTCAATAAAGTTTGTGCATTTAAAGGAAATAATTCACTCTTATCTAAATTTAGTTTATAACCAGAAAAAGTACCAAATTGAACCAACAAGGATAAAATAGCGGGAATAGACCTATCAGGGTCAGAAATATATAACAGCAAATCATCAGCATAAAGTGATAATTTGTATAACTTCTCATTACGGGTAATACCAAAAATATTAGGAGATTCACGAATAGCAATAGCTAAAGGTTCTAATGCAATATTAAATAATAAAGGACTTAAGGGACAGCCTTGTCTCGTACCACGAGATAATTGAAAAAAAGAGGATCTATAATTATTTGTAAGAACAGAAGCAACAGGTTTATAATATATTAATTTAATCCATGATATAAAGTTAGGACTAAAATTAAAATTTCTCAATGTATTAAATAAATATATCCATTCAACTCTATCAAAAGCTTTTTCAGCATCTAATGAAATAACACATTCTGGGATTGTGGGTGGTGAAGTATGAATTATATTAATCAATTTTCTAACATTAAAAAAGGAATACCGATTCCTCATAAAACCAGTTTGATCTTCTGAAATAATGAGATAGTACTTTTTCTAATCTAACAGCTAAAATTTTTGTAAGAATCTTAGAATCTACATTTAATAGTGATATAGGGCGATAAGATGTACATAAAGTAGGATCTTTATCTTTTTTAAGAATTAGAGAAATATTAGCTTCATAAAAAGATTGAGGTAATCTCTTCTTAGCAAACGCATCATTAAAAATTTCACATAACCAAGGAGAGAGCAAAGAAGAAAAAGTTTTAAAAAATTCTACTATATAACCATCAGGACCAGGAGCTTTTCCTGAATTCATTGATGAGATAGCCTCTCCTATTTCCACCATAGAAATAGGAGCATCTAACAGGCTATGGTCTTCATCAATCAGTTTAGGAATATTCAAATTGTTAAAAAAATTATCTATCATGGACTGGTCACCATCAAATTCTGATTGATATAAAGATTTATAAAAATCTTGAAAGGTATTATTAATTTCTTTATGATCAGTAGTTAAATTACCGTCTTGTTTGCGAATTTTAATAATTTGTCGCTTAGTCGAGATAGCCTTTAATTGATTAGCTAACAGTTTACCAGTACGATCACTATGAATATAAAATTGAACCCTGGTCCTAATTAATTGATTTTCAATTGAAGAAGATAATAGTAAACTATGTTCCATTTGAAGCTCAACTCTCTTCTTATAAAGTTCTTTGGTAGGAGTCACGGAATAAATCTTATCAATTTCCTTGATTTTATCCACTAGTAAAGCAATATCTAAATATCTTTGTTTTCTTTTACCAGCAGAATATGAGATAATTTGTCCACGAATAAAAGCCTTAAAAGAGTCCCAAAGTATTCCTCTGTCGATTTCTTCAGTACAGTTTGTTGAGAAGAACAAGTCAATTTGCTGTTTTATATAAGTAATAAATTCTGGGTCTTGAAGCAAAGTAGCGTTAAGCCTCCAAGATCTGATATTATTGGAATAGTCCGAAATCTTAATAGATAACTTCAAAGGTGCATGATCCGAAATAGTAATAGAATCATATTTACAATCAATAACATCCATTAATAACCGATGATCAATAAGAAAATAGTCAATTCTAGAATAGCTATGATATACATGTGAAAAAAATGAAAATTCTTTATCTTTAGGGTTCAAAAACCGCCATATTTCTGTAATTCCCGAGTCAACCATAAATGAATTAATAAGTAGAGCTGATCTGTTCGGAAGAGTACGAATAGGTTTAGATCTATCCATCGAAGGATTCAAACAACAATTAAAATCTCCACCCATTATCAACATATATTCATTTAGATTAGGAAGGGAAGTAAACGTTTAAAAACAATCTGAATCTACCTCACCTTGATATCCTTCTTCACACTATTCTTTTCAACTCCACTGTCACTGTCTTCATCACTCTCGTCCCCCTCACGGTCATCTTCCTCATCACTGTTGTCACTCCCTGAATCCTCCAGACCAGAAAACATGCTCTCTTCACTGTCTGACAGATCACCGGCATCCTCATCAAGTGCTGAGTTCTCAAAGATGGGAAGCTGCAAAGTAAGATCACACATAAAAATTCAAATAGAAGTCACAGATAACTTGTGGCAGAGCTAAAAATATGCAGAAGCAACAACTCAGCAATTATACATTACACTAATTGATGATCAACTCAAAATGAGAGAGATTTCCTACTTCAGGGAGAAAAAATTTCCCAGAAATCTGCAGAAATTTAGCGGCTTCCTTGAGGGTTTAAGCATTATTTTATTTAGAGACACAACATGGAACAGGCCCTTCAAGCCTCAACGCCCAGCAATCCACCAACTTAACACTCGCCTGAGGGTTCCCAGCCCTTTTTATACCATGGAGCCTTACCATTAACTGAGGGGCCCATGGACCCCAAGTTGGGAAGGAACCCCTTGCCCTAATCATGGGACAATTCACAGTGTCAAATTAACCTTGTAACCAGTACATCTTTGGAATGTGGGAGGAAACCAGAGCAACTGGAGGAAACCCACATGCACTTGAGAAGGAACATACAAATTTGTTTATAGAGGATGCTGGAATTGAACTCTGAACTCCTATGCCCTGAGCTGTAAGTGTTTTGTAAAATGCTGTCCAGCAGACCATTGTAATCCAGAGGCATAAGAAAATGCAGACACTGGAAATCTGGAAATTCAATAGGTCAGGCAGCATATGGAGAGGTGAATAAACAGTCGACGTTTTAAGTCAAAGGGTCTCAATCCAAAACATCAACTGCCCATTTCCCTCCATAGTTGCCGCCTGATCCAATGAGTTTTTCCAGCTCCTTGGTGAGCACTGTTGAAGACCACTGTGATGCATCCAGTGCAAGCTGAATCATCTGTAGCTCAACATCAGTAAGACAAAGGAGATGGTGATGGACTTTAGGAAGACTGTAACTGTTCCCTGTTACTCTTGACGGTGAGGATGTGGACATGATGAGGACCTACAAGTACCTGGGGGTGCACCTGGATGATGGACTTGAGTGGAGCACCAACACAGAGGCCAGAGTCACCTCTACTTCCTGAGGAGACTGAGGTCCTTTGGAGTCTGCAGGTCTCTCCTTCACATGTTCTACTGGTCTGTTGTTGCTGGTACAATCTTCTATGCAGTGGTGTGTCGCGGCAATGGCATCACATGGGTAATGTCAACAGGTTCAATAAACTGATTAGAAAGGCTGGCTTTGTTATAGGAAGCTATGGTAGAACAAAAGACCCTACAGAAAATCCTGTTAATTCTGGACACTGTTTCTCACGGCCTGCATGCCACCTTGGCTAAACAGAGGAGCATTTTCAGTAATAGACTAAGATAACTGCGCTGCTATGTCATTCTTACCCTCGGCCATAAGGCTCTATAATGAGACAACCTATCGCATATCTGAAGTAGCTGAAGTAGCCTATCTGATCTTTCAAGCCCCATATGTCAGACATGTAAAATTATAGCACACAGGCCCTTCGGCCCACAATAACGTACCAACCTTTAAACCTACTCTAAAATCAATCTAACCCTCCTCTCCAAGTAGCACTCAATTTTTCTATCATCCATATGCCTATCTAAGAGTCTTTTAACGTCCCTAATATATCTGCCTTTATCACAACCATCAGCAGCACATTCCATGCACCCACCATTCTCTGAGTAAAACAAAACTACCCCTGACATCCCCCCATCTTTCCTCCAAGCACCTCAAAATTATGCCCCCCTCATGTTAGCTATTTCTGCCCTGGGGGGAAAAGGTCTCTCTGGTTGTCAACTCATTCTATCCCTCTTATCTTGTACACCTCTCATCCTTCTCTAAGAAAAAAACACTAGCTCGTTCAACCAATATTCATAAGACACATTCTCTGATCCAGGCAGCTCCCTGGTAAACCTCCTCTGCACCCTCTCTAATCCAGGCAGCATCCTGGTGAATCTCCTCTGCACCCTCTCTAATCCAGGCAGCATCCTGGTGAATCTCCTCTGCATCCTCTCTTATCCAGGCAGCATCCTGGTGAATCTCCTCTACACCCTCTCTGATCAAGACAGCATCCTGGTGAATCTCCTCTGCACACTCTCTAATCCAGGCAGCGTCCTGGTGAACCTCCTCTGCACCCTCTCTAATCCAGGCAGCGTCCTGGTGAATCTCCTCTGCACCCACTCTAATCCAGGCAGCATCCTGATGAATCTCCTCTACACCCTCTCTAATCCAGGCAGCATCCTGGTCAATCTCCTCTGCACCCTCTCTGATCAAGACAGCATCCTGGTGAATCTCCTCTGCACCCTCTCTGATCCAGGCAGCATCCTGGTAAATATCCTCTGCACCCTCTCTAATCCAGGCAGCATCCTGGTAAATATCCTCTGCACACTCTCTAATCCAGGCAGCATCCTGGTGAACCTCCTCTGCACCCTCTCTAATCCAGGCAGCGTCCTGGTGAATCTCCTCTGCACCCTCTCTAATCCAGGCAGCATCCTGATGAATCTCCTCTGCACCCTCTCTATCCAGGCAGCATCCTGGTGAACCTCCCTGCACCCTCTCTAATCCAGGAAGCATCCCGGTGAATTTCCTCTGCACCCTCTCTAATCCAGGCAGCATCCTGGTGAACCTCCTCTGCACCCTCTCTAATCCAGGCAGCATCCTGGTGAATCTCCTCTGCACCCTCTAATCCAGGCAGCATCCTGGTGAATCTCCTCTGCACCCTCTCTAATCCAGGCAGAATTATGGTGAATCTCCTCTGCACCCTCTCTAATCCAGGCAGCATCCTGGTGAATCTCCTCTGCACCTTCTCTAATCCAGACAGCATCCTGGTAAATCTCCTCTGCACCCTCTCTAAAGCTTCCACATCCTTCCTATAATGAAATGACAAGAAATGAATACAATATTCCAAGTGTGCAGCAACTCCAGCTCCCTTTGAACGCAAGCAGTTCCCAATCTGTCATCAGTTAACAGATAATCTGCTTTTTGGTTTAGTGCAGCGCAGCAATGATTTCATTATTTCACAGCACGTTTTGTCTGCCCTTCTCTAGCCCACTCGATCAGCTCAGCAATATCCCCTTGTGGCCTCTAAACAACCTCCTCTCTATTCACAATCTCACATGGTGTTGCAACACCAGCAAACTTGAACAAGTGACACTTCAGTCAAATTCATGTTGTGGATTGTAAACAGCTGAAGATCAAGCACTGATCCTCACAATGTCCCACTGATCCTCACAATGTCCCACTGATCCTAGCCTCCCAACTGACAAAGGCATTCAGCAGAGTCAGGGAGCACTTCAGTATAGAAACAGGCATTGCGGCCCACGTGGTCCAAACTGTTATTCTGCCTAGTCCTGGCAACCCACACCTGGACCATACTCCTCCCATCTACATACTCATCCAAACGTCCCAAACAAACCCACATCTATCACTTCTGCTAGAGGCTCACTGCACGCTTAAACCACTGTCTGAGTGAAGAAGTTTCTCTGCAAGCTCTCCTTAAATATTTCACCCTTAACCCATGACCTTTAGTTCTAGCCTCACCCAACCTGATTGGAGAAAAGCCTGGTTGATTTTACCTATTTTAATACCCCTCATAATTTTGTATACCTGTATCAAATCTCTAGAGAATAGAAGTCCTAACCTATTTAACCTTTCCCTCTAACTCAGGTCCTGAAATCCTTTCACTATCCTTGTAAATTTTCTCTGTACTATTTCAATCTAATTGACATGTTTCCTGTAAGTAGACGACATTAACCAGAACTGAACACAATACAGTCGGCCCTCCTTATCCACGAGTTCCGCGTGTGTGAATTCAACCAACCGCGAATCGAGAAAACCCGGAAGTGCTCTTCCAGCACTTGTTGTTTGAGCATGTGCAGAGTTTTTTCTAGTCACTATTCCCTAAACAATGCAGTATAACAACTATTTACATAGTATTTACATTGTATCAGGTATTATAAGTAATCTAGAGATGATTTAAAGTATACGGGAGGATGTGCATGGGTTATCCTGCATTGGGATCGAAAAAAATCAGAATTTCTCTTACTAAGTAAATCGGAACAGGTACATCCAGTATTATTTAGTGTCAGTTAGTCAAACATTTGTCTTAGTATAAAGTATATATTTTACATTTCTATGCATATAAAACACTTAAGAACGTATGTTTCAGCACCAGGCTCGGGAATGGAAGTTCTTGGGACTCGGGACAGATTACATCCTAGTGCGCTCTCCACCATGCCAGGTCGATGTGGAGGATCAAAAACTCAAAACCCCAAAACCCAATAATTAAACCACTGCGATGCTTAGTAATAATTGTAGCTTTCATTGGGGCAGAGCCTTTCTCACTTTATCCTTTAAAATTGTTCCGATCGTTGACCGACTGTAGCCTAACACTTTTCCAATGACCGATGGCGTTTCACCTCTTTCTGATCGCTTTATTATTTCCACTTTATTTTCAATCATGATCGTGATCATTTTCGTGAACAGAAACACTGCGCATTCAGAGCTCTGGGGCTGGCTCCTAATATCCACTGCACTGAGACAGGTTGAATAAGGTCTGGGGTTCCGTTGAGTCCTAAGGTCCACTAGACTGAGACAGGTTAAATAAGGTCTGGGGTTCCATCGAGTCCTAAGGTCCACTAGATTGAGACAGGTTGAATAAGGTCTGGGGTTCCGTCGAGTCCTAAGGTCCACTAGATTGAGACAGGTTGAATAAGGTCTGGGGTTCCGTCGAGTCCTAAGGTCCACTAGATTGAGACAGGTTGAATAAGGTCTGGGGTTCCGTCGAGTCCTAAGGTCCACTAGATTGAGACAGGTTGAGTAAGGTCTGGGGTTCCGTTGAGTCCTAATATCCACTGCACTGAGACAGGTTGAATAAGGTCTGGGGTTCCGTCGAGTCCTAAGGTCCACTAGACTGAGACAGGTTGAATAAGGTCTGGGGTTTCGTCGAGTCCTAAGGTCCACTAGACTGAGACAGGTTGAATAAGGTCTGGGGTTTCGACGAGTCCTAATATCCACTGCACTGAGACAGGTTGAATAAGGTCTGGGGTTCCGTTGAGTCCTAATATCCACTGCACTGAGACAGGTTGAATAAGGTCTGGGGTTCCGTCGAGTCCTAAGGTCCACTAGACTGAGACAGGTTGAATAAGGTCTGGGGTTTCGTCGAGTCCTAAGGTCCACTAGACTGAGACAGGTTGAATAAGGTCTGGGGTTTCGACGAGTCCTAATATCCACTGCACTGAGACAGGTTGAATAAGGTCTGGGGTTCCGTCGAGTCCTAAGGTCCACTAGACTGAGACAGGTTGAATAAGGTCTGGGGTTTCGTCGAGTCCTAAGGTCCACTAGACTGAGACAGGTTGAATAAGGTCTGGGGTTTCGACGAGTCCTAAGGTCCACTAGACTGAGACAGGTTGAATAAGGTCTGGGGTTCCGTCGAGTCCTAAGGTCCACTAGACTGAGACAGGTTGAATAAGGTCTGGGGTTTCGTCGAGTCCTAAGGTCCACTAGACTGAGACAGGTTGAATAAGGTCTGGGGTTCCGTCGAGTCCTCAGGTCCACTAGACTGAGACAGGTTGAATAAGGGACTTGAGCATCCGCGAGGGGTCCCGGAACCAATCCCCCGTAGGTAAGGAGGGCCGACTGTACTCTAAATTCAGCCTCTCCAACACCTTACACAACTTCAACATCACATCTCAACTCCAGTACGCAACACAAGAGATACTCTTTTGTCTTTGTTAACAGCTTCTCCTGCCCTGTACGTTGCCCCCAATTCCACATGCTCTGAATTGCTTGAGCTGAGTGAACCATTACTGAGTACAGTGAAAAACCTGCCTCACAGAACATTTATACAGATGACATCATTACAAAGAAAATTGGAATAAGAACATGCACAGTTGGGGTTTGGAAGGCCTACGGTCCAGGAGCAGATCGAAGGGACTGGGCAAAATGACAGCTCGGCACAAGGGCCTGCCTGCTTCTGTGCTGGAATGCTCTATGACTCTCAGACAGTGCATGAAGTAGTACTATAACAGAATGCAGAATAAAGTGTTACAGTTGCAGAGGAAGTACAGTGCACATGGATAATAAAGGTGCAAGGCCAAAACAAGGTAGACTGAGAGATCACTTTTAACGATCAAGGAGTTGGATTTTAGAATCTTCTAAGAGCATGCCCTTGAGCCTGGTAGCACGTACTGTCAGGCTTCTGCACCACCTGTCAATGCGAGTGTGAAGAGCAGAGAATGTGCAGAGTGAATATGGTTTAGGTTATGCTGGCTGTTTTACCGACACAGTGAGAAATGTAGACAGAATCTATGCAAGGGAGACCGTTTTCCATGAATCTGTAAAGCAGTCACATCCTTCGGTTCCCAACAAACTTCCCTCTCACGGATCCCTGCCAATTATGCTCAGTGGAATAAATGCTTAGTAGTCCAGGGAGAAACTATACAACAACAGGAAAAGTTGTAACTTTGCTAAGAGTTGGGCACAAAGTGGAGATAGACACAATGGCTCGAGATCAAATTTGTAATTTTGAACAAAACACCGGTTGTCAAGCAAAATAAAATTTGGAAAATTGCGGTAAGGTAAATGGAAGAGGAAATCCACAGAGAAATTAAAGGAATGAACAGATACGACAATTATTGTTCCGGAGATTCAGATGGATTGGGCAGAGGAACATTAAATGGAGAAATGGGAATGAAATTCCGAAAACATCTACAAAAGTATGCGAGTGGGCTGGAGGTGTTGCCAGAACCAGCTGAAGAGTGAGGAAACAGAAGAGAGGCCAGCTGGGAATTATGACTGCAGCACACAAGATTGGAAGAGGCCACACGGTAACGCAATGCCGTTGCCCGCCGCTGACTGTAAGTAGTTTGTATGTTTTCCCTGTAACTATGTGGGTTTCCTCATGTGAAACTGGTCATGAGGGTATAATTAAGTGGCGTGGGTTCACTGGGCCAGAAGGGCCTCTTACTGTGTTGTATCTCTAATGAAAATCCAATTTACACAGAGGAAGAAGTCACAGTATAAAGCCATGATTGGATCAGATATATTAATGAGGGAAATGAACTAGAACGATAAGATATCACAGGGCTATGCACCAAAAGGAAAAGGTTTCTTGAAAAGTCTAGTTGTGAAGACAGAAAATTAACATTGCATTAAAAAAATGCAGAAAAAGTATTCATGTCGAATGCAAGGTTAGGCTGAGCGAGCTAGCGCTTTTCTCTTTGGAGAGTAGGAGGATGAGAGGTGACTTGATACAGGTGTTCAAGATGTTAAGAAGCAGAGATAAAGTAGACAACTAGAGACTTTTTAACCAGGGAGAAAAATGGCTGAAATGAGGGGGAATACTTTTAAGGTGATTGGAAGAAAGTATGGGGTGGGGGAGCTTAAGGTTTACACAGAGAGTGGCGGGTGCATGGAACGCTCTGCCAGTGTTAAAGTAGAATCTGAATAAAACTTGGGAGCCCAGCTTCTTATAGTTACGTCAGTTTATTACACACCCTCTGCAGGAGTTTGAGACCCAGTTATCAAAGGGAAGGCATGAAGTACTGCCACCATCCGACAAGTGGGCCCCCTCTCTCCGTTTACAGCCGTATATTTATACATAGTAAGCCCCATACATTACCTTTGCAAGATGTCATTTGAACTGGTACGCCCACCTAATCTGTTGGTGCGAAACTTAGTGACAGATAAGAAGAGTCTGCTAGATCAAGGTTTAATTACAGATGGATGTGCTGTCCAGTCCTTATCAGTTATTCCCTTTGCTAGGCCCTGACTTAATTACAGATGGATGTTCATTCCTGTCCTTATCGGTGAGTCCTCCTCCCCCTACTCAAACAAGGGTACAGTGGACTATCAAACTCTCAATGTCTCTCTGCAAACCAAGGGAGAACTAGTATAAGCTGGTTTTAGCTGACTGCTGAAGACAGAGTTTATTTCAGTTCAAAAATTCCTATTCAGACCCAATTATTCTTTTAGCTGGTTACATAGGTTCAAAATGATTTTTTTATATCTCCAATTCCTTATCAGAGATAGTGTAGAGGCAGATACATTAGAGACATTAAAGAGACTCTTAGATAGGCACATGGACAATAGAAAAATGGAGGGCTATGTAGGAGGGAAGGGCTAGATTGACCCGTTGGAGTAGATTAAAACGTCAGCACAGTATTATGAACTGATGGGCCTGTACTGTGTTCATATCTTACAGGGCTCCACAACAATAAGTAAAGGTTTCTTTAAGACTGGTCGTAAAGATAAAAATTTTACGCTCTATTAAAATGGTACAACAATAGTACTGAAATATTCATGTTGAATATAAGGGACAAATTACACAGATCTAATGAAAGGGAAATATTTGGAAGCAAGCATCTGAGAGATTTCAAGAGGAACAGATCTCACTGCACTACAGCATCAGCCTGGAATTGTGTTCTCATGTTTCTGGAGTAGGACTTGAACCCAAAAAGCTTGAACTGAGGAGGAAGGAATACAACCCACTGAGCCAGAGCAGACATCACAACATCCGTTCAATGTACAAGTAGAGCCCACCAGAGGCATAAACCTATGACCCCTGGGATTGACAGCTACCGACTAGGTTTCAGTAAAATCCCCCTTCATTCTCATTAAGTAATTTCCTAAGGAAATTACTTCAAGGTGCTTTTTAAAATAGGAAATAAGCAAGAAGAGCAGACCAGAATTGGGACATGTTAGAACATAGAAATCTACAAGTTGGGCATTAATTTGCCCAAAGCATTTGAAGAAAGTTCAATGGCAAACAGCATTTGTGAATAAGTTGGTGCAATCTGGAATGCAAGTCCTTTCACTGGAAACAGACTGAGCAGCAACTTTCAGAAGGGATCCAGATAAGTACTTGTCTGGGAAACATTAGCACACTCAGGAACATGGATCAGGAGCAATGGTACTAATTCAATAACTTAATAGATTAAGGTCAAATTTCAAAGTAAATTTTATTATCAAAGTATGCATATGTCACCACATACAACCCTGAGATTCATTTTCCTGTGGGCATACTCAACAAATCTATCAAACAGTAACAAAAACAGGATCAATGAAAGAGCAATCAGAGTGCAGAAGGCAACAAACTGCAAATATAAACAAGAACATGAAATAACAAGATAAAGAGTCCATAAAGTGAAATGATTGGTTGTGGGAACATGTCAAGTGAGTGCAGTTAACCTGATGGCTGTGGGATAGAAACCGTTCTTGAACCTGGTGGTGCCAGTCTGAGGCACCTGTACCTTCTACCTGATGGCAGCAGTGAGAACACAGCACAGCCTGGGTGGCGAGGATCTCTGATGACCCATCTCCCACCCCCCATCCTCATCACATTCTACAGGGGTTGTATTGAGAGCATCCTGAGCAGCTGCATCACTGCCTGGTTCAGAAATTGCACTATCTTGGATCTCAAGACCCTGCAGCGGATAGTGAGGTCAGCTGAGAAGATCATCGGGGTCTCTCTTCCTGCCATCATGGACATTTACACCACACGCTGTATCCACAAAGCAAACAGCATTATGAAGGACCCCACGCACCCCTCATACAAACTCTTCTCCCTCCTGCCATCTGGGAAAAGGCACCAAAGCATTCGGGCTCTAACGACCAGACTATGTAACAGTTTCTTCCCCCAAGCTATCAGACTCCTCAATACCCAGAGTCTGGACTGACACCAACTTACTGCCCTCTACTGTGCCTATTGTCTTGTTTATTATTTATTGTAATGCCTGCACTGTTTTGTGCACTTTATGCAGACCTGGGTAAGGCTACAGTCTGGTGTAGTTTTTTTCTGTGTTGTTTTTACATAGATCAGTGTAGTTTTTGTACTGTTTCATGCAGCACCATGGTCCTGAAAAAGTCTTATTTTTACTGTGTACTGTACCAGCAGTTATGGTCGAAATGACAATAAAAAGTGACGACTTGACTTGCTTTACTCGGCAACGTTTCACGTAGAGGTGCTCAAAGGCTGGGAATAAACATATAGTGAAATGCATTGTTTGCATCAAATCAAATCAGAAAGGATTATGCTTGGGTCACACTTCTGGTGCTTGCAGCTTACTGACCCTACTATCTTCCGATTGTGAGAGGAAACCAGAACATTCAGAGGAAAAATCACAGACTCGAGAAAGAGAGTGCCAGGAATCAAACCCCGACCAGTGATCACTGGCTCTGTAAAGCAATTGCACTAACCAGCAAGCAGCCACCGATGATGTCCAAGGGAAGGGCAAGGGTCGATTCAGTTTGGCACTGGTGTTGTCACGGGAGCTGCCAGAGCGAGGTTGAAGGCAACGTCCGACTGCCTTTGGGACTCCAGCTCCGGATTTGTCCTCAGCGTTCACTCCCGAAGCCTTTCCCATGAGTGGGTATGGCCGCAAAGCAGCGGGGGTTTGAAATCAGAGTTTTCCCTCTCTTAGATGGACTGCCTTCCCTGGCTGACAAGCTCCACCTACCGGAAGCACTGGTTTTAAAGTGACAGAACCCACCTTCGCCCCTTCTCCTGTCAGTAGAAACAGTTCTGCCGGGCTTAGAGGCTAAGCCACACGAGAAGGCCAGGAGTTGACTTGGTTATCAGAGGCTATTTCAGGCGCACGCCGTGAGGAGCTTGTCCCCACTACCACTCCTCGGCTTGACAACCTTGGATCCACTAGTGATAACTAACCATTAAATTAACAACACACACACAAGATGCTAGAGGACCTCAGCAGGTAAAGTAGCATCTATGAAGGGGAATAAATAGTTGACGTTTCAAGCCAGGACTGGAAAGGAAGTGGAGCAGATGCCTGAATAAGAAGGTGGAGCGAGGAGAAGGCATACAAGTTGACAGGTGACAGGTGAGACCAGGGTCTGTCTCAATGATTCTTAATTATTGCTGTTATAACTGCTTAGACCACCAGGCCATTCCAAACACCTACCACTCTGTGCAAACAAAACCGATCTCACACATTTTCCATTCTGGCTCCCCCCTGACCCTTTCTCTTCTCCTCACCTATCATTACCTCTGTCTGTTGTCCTTCCTTCCCTTTCTTCAATGGTCCACTCTCCTCTCATCAGATTCCTTCTTCTCCAGTCTTTTACCCTTTTCACCTACCTGATCCCAGCTTCTCACACCCCCACCTTCCCCCTCACCTGGTCTCACCTACCACATGCCAGGCTGTACTCCTCCCCTCCCTCACCTTCTCATTCCTGCCATCTGACCCCACCCTGAAGAGTCTGTGGAATTTCTTCTGATTATGACAATAAGTTTGTTTCCAGCCTGTGAGTTCCAACCTTCCCACAAAACCTCACTTTGCAAGAAGGGACTTGCCCCCTCCCAACCACTCAGTTCTCTTCCACATTCAATGTATTTGAATAAATGAAGCATTGGAGAACCATACCACACAGGACGAGGCCCTTCAGCCCACCAGATCTGCAGTGACTAGGTTACCAACGTAACTAATCCCAACTTGTCTGCTTATTTCCATTCGCTGCTTGTTCATGCATCTGTCTGAAACATTTGCTGTTGCAGTTGCTCGCACTACCATCTCTACCACTGATTTCCAGGCACTTACCAAACTCTGTGTGTATAAAATAAATTGTCCGCACAGCACCTTTAAATCTTCCCTCTCACCTTGAACCTATGCCCTCTGGTATTCGATATTCTCACGATGCCCCACATAATTTTATATCCCTCTATCACAGGGTTTCCCAACTTGGGGTCCACAGACCCTTTGGTTAATGTTTGGGGTCCATGACTTAGAGATTGGGAATCCCTGTTCTATCAGGTCACCTCTCAGCCATAGACACTCCAGAGAATACGACCCAAATTTGTCCAGTTTCTCTTTATAGATAACACACTCCAATCCAAAGAACATCTGGGTGAACCTCTTCTCTACCTTCTCCCAAAGCAATTTCAAGTTCAATTGTCATTCAACAATACATGAATACAGCCAAATGAAACATCATTACTCTGGGGCCAAGGTGCAAATCACAGCAGCAACAGTCATAGACAGCACAAAGCATATTTAGCACTTATAAGGAGTAAACATAGTCAGAAAAAAGTCATCCAAGTCCTCAATTGTCATGTCCTGTACATTGATGGTGCACAGCAGTTGTCGGCAAGAACAAGCCTGCAGCTGTCTGATCATCATGAGCTAGTGCAGCCACAGACCTATGCAATCCAAATGACCACCGACAGGAGAGACCAGCCCCTAACCCAACATGGATGCCTGCCACACCATCTCCTCAACAACTTTCAATTCCCTGGCCCTGACTGCCTCACTTTCAGCATGGATGTCCAGTCCCTATACACTTCTATCCCCTATTAAGAATGCCTTAAAGCTCTCTGCTTCTTTCTCGACAACAGACCTGACCAGTTGCCTTCCCACCATCTTCCTCCACCTGGCAGAACTGGTCCTACCCTCAATTTCTCCCTTGACTCCTCCCACTTTCCCCAAACCCATAGGTAGCCATGGGCATCCGCATGGGCCCCAGCTATGCCTGCCTTTTCATTGGCAATGTGGAACTGTCCATATTCCAAGCTGTCACTGGTAATGGTCCCCAACTTTTCCCTCGCTACACTGACAACTGCATTGGTGCTATTTCGTAACCCATGCTGTGCTCAGCAATTTCATCAACTTTGCCCCCAACTTCCACACTGCTCTTATTTATCTATTTCCATAGATATTGCCTAACCTGCTGAGTTCCTCCAGCATTTTGTGTGTTGCTTTGGATTTCCAGTGTGCAGTGAAATGACCTGTGTGACAGTAAGCAAGACGAGTCTCACTGTTCCTAGGTACATGTGACAATAATAATCCAATATACTTTATCAAATTCCTTTTGAAAACCTGGATATACTAGATCTACTGTTCTCTCCTTATTTAGCCTCCTAGTTAGATCTTAAGAATAGTAGACTTGGCAATGACTTTTCAACCTTAAACCCTGCTTAATAACAAATTCAAACATTTTTTTAAGAATAACTTATGTCAAGCCAATTATTTGCAAATCCCTATTTTGTTCTTTCCTCTCTTTCATAAGCAAGAGTGTTTACATCATAAACACGAGAGTCTGCAGATGGTGAAAATCCAGAGAAATGCACATAAAATGGAAAGGAATAAATAGTTGATGTTTTGTTCCTGATAAAGGATCTCAGCCTGAAATGTTATTCCTCTCCATAAATGCTGCCTGACCTACTGAGCTTCTCCAGCATTTTGAATGTTTACATGTGCTCCAATAAGCTACACCAGAATTAAAAGATTTAAAAGACCATTATCAGCACAACTACTACCTCTGAAACCTCCCCTTTCAGAATGCTTAGGCACAGGGATCTTATCAAGTCCCAATTAATTTCTCTTTAATGACATTAGTCATCACAAAAGGCTTACGGGAAAATAAAGAAAAACAAGCTAAAGGAACCAAGTGAGTCCTCTGAGGATGTGAGAGGGAAGGGTGGTGCAAGAAAAAATTGTAGTTGCAGGTCTACATAGTCCCTGCATCAGGACTATGAGATCTTCACCATCATCATTTTTTTAAATGAAGTGAAGTCTGATACAAAATATTTTACATCCTCACCACCCATTATTCCACTTTTTTATTTCCAAAGGTTCCTTAAGGTCGTCATAGCCAAGGGCTGGGGGAATAGTGGGGATAAGCTCCCACTATCTATTGGGGTGTGTGGGGTGCCCAGGGAGAGGTAGCACCTCTGGTGGTGGGCTTGTTGTACTCCACCTAGGGGCAGCTCATCCACCTATAGTCCCCACCTGCCACCCAGCTCTCACCTGTGGCCCCAAGTAACTGTTTGCATGTGACGGTGGCCACATGTCGACAGGCGGGTAAACCCGGTGGGGGTAGCCAGGAACCCCCAACCCCAGTGAGATAGGGCTACTCCTACCCCAGCACACGAAGCCAGTTCCGGTGGACTGGGCGGATGAGATCAACAACTAGATTAGCAGTTACCAACCTTTTTAAGCCCAAGATCCCCTACCTCGGCCTTAGTGAAAGGCAAGATCAACCTACTAAATCAGTTAGTCACATGCATACGCACCAGGCAGAAAAGACCGGAAGTTAAACCCCGCGACCCGGAAGTGGGAATAATGTATGTACACCAGGGGTCACCATCCTTTTTTTGCATCGCAGACCGGTTTAACATTTACAATATTCTTGCAGACTGGCCGGCGGGGTGGGGGTGGGGTGTGTTAAACACGACCGGAATACAGCGATACTCAAAGGAGGTTCCTTATGTCCTGTCTATTCTGCAATTTAGTTTACGTGGCTATCAGCACTTGCTTCTGTCCCGCTTGCTCAAGTTTTTTTTCACTCAAAAACTCTACGGGTTTGCCTTTAAGTGCAGGGTGCTTGACCTCAAGGTACTTGAGCAGTTTTGAGGGTTTCAATTGCCTCATCAGACAGCTCCTGGGCCCGAACTCCAGCTCCCACCCACCTGCTGCCAGACGCCTTGGCCAGATGCGGCTGGTCATGGGTGGGGTGAGAGGACAAGGTCAGGGCCGGAGGCCCCTGTGGCGGTCGTAGACCGGAGAGAGCGACCAACCGAGCGAGGAGTGTGACAGGGCACCCGCCCCCCCCACCCCCCCGTAGGATCCATCGGCCGACAAAAGTTTGTTTCAGTAGATCTCAGCAAGGTAGCTGCTCTGCTACTTACGAAACCCTGAGCCTGAATTAAGACGTCTGCGAATATTTTAGCCCCGGGTTCCCCACGAACATTCAGTGTGGTAAAGAGGTTTAGAGGCAGCGCCCATCTGTCCATACTCCAGGCCACTAGCGTTGGCACTTCCTGCCAGCCGCCCGAGACCAACCAGTGATCCCTGGAGCGAATGTATCATTGCGTTTAGGCGACTGATGACCTTGCATGGGTAATGACCTCACATGCATTCAAGTTCAACAGTGGGCATGACAGGGAACGAGGAAAGGTGCAGCTGACTCAAATCATTTCCTTGAGGCCTGGTGGTTGGGGACCACTGAAGTACACTGTAGTGCGTGGCGGGGGAGCTACACATATGCGCACTGGGCAGAAAGAATGGAACTAAAACCCCGCAACTTGGAAACAATTTCTCAACAGTATTTGTGTATTTATTTTTCTTTTTCTTTGGGATCTACTGGGAAAATCTCAAAGATCGACTAGTCGATTGCGATCGACAGGTTGGCGACCTCTAGACCAGATCTAATGGCCAAGACAGTCCTACAACGCTTCGTGGAGTGTGAAAGGCACAGAAGGCATCATGGTTATCCACTGCAGCCGAGGACATCTCCAGTTGTGATGATTTTTCGTACCATTGGACCAACAGTTTTGAGGCCGAGAGAGAGGAACTATAACAGTGCAAAAGCTTTTTTACTATAAAACTTCTCCTGTTCAGGTTTTTCTCCAAGCAGTTCTTTAGCTGCACAGACAAAAATCATCGTCGGAAATGACAGACAACCAGCACGTCTACTAAATGCTCCCAATGACTGGCATCTCAAATAGTCTCTGACAACCAAATCTAGCTCCTGGCTTTTACGTGCGGCTTAGCTGCTAAGCCCAGCAGAAACATTTCTACTGACAAATTACTGGCACCTTAAAAACAGTCATGGTTGGCAGTGCATCTAAGAGAAGGAATACTCTGATCTCAAACCTTCCCTGCCTTGTAGCTATAACCACTCACAGGCAAGACTTCAGCAATAAACCCCGAGGAAAAAATCCAGAGCTGGAGTCCCTAAGGCAGTCCTACGTTGAGATCAATGCTGACTGACACCACCGGTGCCAAACTGTATCAACCTCTGCCATTTCTTTGTATTCATCAGTTGTGTGAAGGGGGGAAGACTGCCACATGGACAAGCACTTTCACTCAATAATATACTGCCCTGGCTTGGGCATCACGTAGCTATCGAGGATGCAACATCCATGGTCAACCCTGACCAATGGATGCCAAGGAACCCAGTTATTTTAGCCATTCTCTTCCATTTGTTTACAAACATTGAAACTATTTGCCCTTGAATTGATTATTGACTGCAATAGGTGGCTATGGAGGCAAGGTCATTGTTGTGAAAGGTTAAGGGGAGAAGGCAGGAGAATGGAGCTGAGAGGAAAAATGGCTCAGCCCTGATGAAATGGTGGATCAGTTTAGATGGGCCAAATGGCCTAATTCTGGTACTATTTCTTATGGTCTTAAAGAAAGGAGTGACATTTATAATTTTCAAGTTCTCCAGAGCCATTCCAGAATCTAGAGATTCTTGAATTATTACTAAAGCCCCCACAATCTCTTTAGCCACCTTTTTCAGAGCACAGTCCATCTACCTCGAGACTTTTCAGCTTGCAAAGCACCTCTCCTTAGAAACAGCAATAACACTCACTTCTGCTCCCTGATGTTCTTCAATTTCTGGCATTATGCTAGTGGCTTCCACCGTGAAGACTGATGCAAAATACTTAAATTTGTTCACTATTTCTTTGCCCTCCATTACTCCCTTCCCAGCATAATTTTTCCAAAGTCTAACATCTACTCTTGTTTCTCCTTTACCCCTTATACACCTGAAAAAATGTGTTTGTATCCTCTTTTACTTTATTGGCTAGTTACCTTCATATTTCTTCTTTTCTCTTTATAGTTTTTTTAGTTGCCTTCTGTTGGTTTTTAAAAGCTTCCCAATCCTCCACCTTCTTACTAATATGTGCAGTATTATATGCTCCTCTCTTTTGCTTTTAGGCTGTGTTAAACATCCTTAGTCAACCACAGTTGCCTCATTCTCCCTTCAGAATATTTTTTCATTTTTGGGATATATCTATCCTATGCTTTCCAAATTGTTCCCAGAAACTCCAGCCAATGCTGTCCTGGCGTCATTCCTGCTTGTGTTCCCTTTACTCACTATAATATGGACACATCTGATTTTAGCTTCTCCCTCTCAAACAGCAGGGTCAATGTTATCAGTTTATGATCATGGCCTCCTAAGGGTTCCTTTACCTTAAGCTCCTCCACAACACACTTGTTCCCTTATCACTATATTCCATTTCCCATCTCCCCCTTGAACAATCTCCTGCACCAGGATGCCACAGTCAGTTTATCCATCTCAGAACAACAATATAATGTACTGACAATAAGTCTTCAATTCAAGAGGACTAAAGTTTAAAAGCAAGGATGGAATGCTGAGGCTTCATAAGGTACTGGTCAGACCACACTTGTGAGCAGTTTTGGGCTCTTTATCTAAGAAAAGATGTGCTGGCATTGGAAATAGCTTAAAGGAGGTACACGCTTGATCCTGGGAATGAAAAGGTTAATGTATGAGGGGTGTTTGATGGTTCTGGACCTGGACTTGCTGGAATTCAGAAGAATGAAGGAGCAGATCTCATTGAAGCTTGTCAAATATTTGAAGGCTGATAGAGTGGACATGGAGAGACTGTTATCAAGGACCAGAGAGAACAGCCTCAGAATACAAGGATATCCTCTTAGAACATCATTGTGGGTCTAGGGGCTTGTACTGTTCTATGTTCTAAATGGTGATAGAGAGAGATCTGGGAGTGCTAGTGCATTGTTCACAAATGCAGTCACAGCAAGTAATCAGGAAAGTGTGCAAAATATTACCATTTGTTGCCGTGGAAACTGAATACAAAAACAGCAAAGTTATGCAGGGCATGCAGGAGTCCATACCTGGAGTACTGTGCATAGGGTTAGTCTTATTTCAAGGAAAGAGACAAAGAATCTTACCCCTTGTGGGAGTCTTTAGATCCGTTCCTCAGACATTATTGAAAACAGAATTTAAAAAGCCAACAAAATAGATACACAGTAGATTCCAGTTAATTGGGCCATCGGTTAATTGGAACAGCTGCTTATTGGACAGCTCTTAAACTACCAAAATTAATCGTGAAAATAGCCGGGATTCCCTTCGTTTATTTTGGACACTATACCTCTTAATTAGGACAGGAGACTGTTGCCGAACAGTTTCTATATAGCGACAGTTATGTGAGTTTGTGTTATGTTACCCATTTGGGCTGAGGGATGCTGATTCAAAAAGCAGAGATTTTTCTTTTATTTTGACTTTATGCAGGAGGGCTATCCATGATCAGCACTAGGCGTCTGCATTGATTTTGCTCTTTTACAGTCAGTCAAAAGAACAGTTTTATAGTACGGTAGTGGTATTCACAGTGTTCTAATTTGTGCTGCATTTCATTTAAATACATAGTTTGTTACTCAGTCATATGGCTGTTTACCTTCATTATAGCTTTTAACCATTTCCATGAAACTTGGGCTAATCAGGGCAGCCACTTAATTGAGCCAATACATATTGGTCCTACGAATCCCAATGAAGGGTCTTGCCTGAAACGTTGACTGTTTATTCCCCTCCACAAATGCTACCTGACCTGCTGAGTTCTTCCAATATTTTGTGTGTATGTGTTGCTCTGGATTTCCAGCATTGACAGGATCTTGTGTTTACACCTTGTATGTATAATTTGGCATAACAAAAGGAGATTATGCTAGGACTCTGAGAATTCTAGTTAGACTGTAACTTGAGTATAACATAAAGCTCTGTTCACTACATTAAAGGAAGACAGGATCACGCTGGAGAGTGTGAAGAAGAGTATCTAGACATTCAGATATGTCCATATATGGCCTCCTCTACTACCATTATGAGGACCAAACTCAGGCTGGAGGAGCAACACCTCATATACGGTCTGGGTAGCCTCCAGCCCCTCGGCATGAAAATCGAATTCTCCAACTTCCGATAATTCCCTCCCTCTCCCTTCACCCATCCCAGTTTCACTCTGCCTCCTCTTCCAGCTGCTTATCACTTCTCTCATGATTCTGATTTCTTCTACTACACAGTGCATTCCCCTTAAATTCCTTCTTCACCGTACCTGCCTATCCCCTCCCTGCTTCCCCTCCCCCACCCCTTGATCTTTCCCCTTACTGGTTTTTCACCTGGCACCTACCAGCCTTCTCCTTCCCACCCTCCCCCCACCTTCTTTACAGGGCCCCTGCCCCCTCCCTCTTGGAGTCAAGGGTCTCGGCTGAAAATGTTGCTTGCTCGTTTCCACGGATGCTGCCCGACCTGGGTTCCTCCAGCGTGTTGCTTTGACCCCAGCATCTGCAGTGTACTTTGTGTTTAGTGTCTGGACATTGGCAGGGCTGAAAGTTCTAGTCACAGAATCACATAGCACAGAAATAGGCCCTTTGGCCCAACTGGCCCATACCAACCAAAATGCCCACCAAGCTTCTTCCATTTGACCACATCCCTCTAAACCAGGGGGCCCCAATCATTTTTATGCCATGGACTAATATCATTAAGCAAGGGGTCTGTGGACCCCAAGTTGGAAACTCTTGCTCTAAAACTTTCCAACCCACAAACCTGTCCAAGATACTTTTAAATGTTCTTAATATGCATAAGTGTAACAGCAGGAAGACTGAATATTTGTCATAAAAGAAATCTCTCATTCAATGTCAGCAAGACCAAGGAACTGATTATAGAAGCAACACACACAAAATGTTGGAGAAACTCAGCAGGCCAGGCAGCACCTATGGGGAAAAAGGTACAGTCGATGTTTCAGGCCAAGACTCTTTGGCAGGACTTCTGAGTTCCTCCAGAATTTTGTTTGTGTTGCTTGGATTTCCAGCATCTGCAGATTTTCTCTAGTTTGTGAACGGATTTTAGGCTTCAGGAGAGGGAAAGCAGAGATCCAAGAACCAGTCCTCAAAGGATCAGAGGTGGAGACTGTTAGCAACTTTAAATACCTGGGTGTTACTATTTCAGAGAACCTGCCCTAGACCTAGCATGCAAGTGCAAGTGCACAGAAAGCACAACAGTGCCTCTACAGAGATCTGGCATGACATCCAAAACTTTGACAAACTTCTATAGATGTGTGGTGGAAAGCATATTCATTGCTTGAATGATCAGAAGTCGTAACCCTCACCACACTTAAATAGTAAGTCGTCAGATGTGTACTTCAAGAGCCATAAACTGCAGAGATATGGACCCAGAACTACAAGGTAAATTTAGATAGAATACCTGGTTTTCAACATTCCCTTTGTATACATGAAATCCTCCATGATTCTACTGCATAGTTTTAACTGGATATATAATTTCTCATGAATTTTGTTGGAGTGAACTTTGGCATCCAGACATTCTGGAAATCCACAAACATTACATCCCCAGATCGGGCCAATTTCCAATTATTTGAATTCCTCCAGGTCGCCACTCAAAGTCTTCAATCTAATAAAAGTGGGAGCGAATCTCCCTTCGAAACAAAACGACACTTTAACAAGCCAAGTGGCAATCGCATGTTCGGGTCGCAGACCCACGCCGGAAACTTCCAATACGAGTCTCCTTACGTCTTCCCCTTCCAACCTCCTCCCCACACTTCCATCAGAGATCATGAATCAACTCACACAAATTCACAGCCACCAGCAACTACTCACCTGCTCCTCGGGCTCCAGCGCTGGAGCTGACCTCTTATTTCCCCCGCTCTTGCCGCCGCTTCTCCCAGCCACCGACATGCTTTCCGCCGCCATCTTACTAGAGGAATGTTGCGGCCTCGGAGAAGGCAGGTCAGAGGTTAACCGCCGGCTGGTAAATTTTATGGAGAAAAATTAAAGTGTTATCGAATTTATAGCAAGAAGACTCATAGAAAGTATAGTGGATAAATATTTCTATATATATATTTTAGTTAAAATATTTTAAGACAAAGGTCAAAGGTTAATATGATTTTCTCTTTTTAAAATGAAGCACAATATGGGAGCCGCAAGAGTTAAATAAATTCATTTATTTTTGATATATAAATAGAATAAGAAAGGAGCTGCGGATAATTTGAGGTAAAAATAATCGACGGTGGGGTGTTGAGGGGGAAGGGCGCCAAGTTGCTGCGTGAGTAAGATGGCGGTGGTTGCCGGGGAGTGTGCTGGGGCAGGTTAGGCACAGCGAGTCAGGGCTCCGTGAATGTTGTTTTCTTTTGCCCTTCAATTGATTTCTCTCAGTAACTGCGCGTTTTGGAAGACTGCAAGGTCGGGCAGAGGTGCCGGGTGTTGAGAGCGGCCTTACAACAGTTTCCCTCGGTCCCCTCTTCTGCCCCGACCCTGGGCTCCAGGCCTCTCTCGGATTCCGGATGGACGGGCACGGCAGCAATGTGCCCGCCTTCCTCACCAAGCTGTGGACTTTAATCGAGGATCCTGACACCAATGAATTCATCTGCTGGAGCGCAGTAAGTGAACAGAGGCTGGGAATTGTGTGCAAACAAATAGGAATGTCGATAAGCGTATTTTTACAGTAATGGTGTTTCGTTTTACTGAAGTTTCCTCACTTTAGCCGCTGTAGTTGTAGAGAGGTGTGAAACATATCTATTTTACCAGATAGGTTGGATCAGCGGATTCATTGTAAGAATCAGAATCAGGTTTATTATCACTATCTTATAGGCTATGACATTTGTTTTGCGGCAGCAATATAGGTGAAACAGAAAGCTTAATTGCTACTGCATACATGGGGTTTAGTATAATGATGTAATTCATTGCTGAAACAGGCCTGAAGAACTGGCTGACATGTTCTTATCCCTTGTCACGTGAGGGGAATGAAAAGCTGATGAACTGATTTGTAGACAACACCCCTCAAAAGGGCTATGTGCACAGTTCGGTGGCATTGCAGTATTTTAAAGAGCTGATTACATTTATAATATAGCAAGATTTTTCTCTCCAGCAATTTGCTGAGTGCTGCTTTAGTCTCAATTTTTTTTTGCAAGTTATTAGTAAGAAG